>NC_143254.1:134059795-134386795 GCF_984573655.1 Nuphar pumila | reverse complement strand
GAATTTTTGTTAAGGCTACATGGAGGAGGGGATCCATCCGATGGATGGATCTGATCCTCTACTACCAATAGCCAATATTGAATACAAATCACATACCTCCCTGATCATTTTTTTTATTTTATCATCTGCCATATAGGTTCATTTTGTCATTTAAATAACTGTTTCATTCATATAATATAGTTTTTAGTGTTTGATTTAGAATCTATAGTTTTAATTCGTTTGTATGTCATCCAGTTATTGTTTTATGTTTAATTTTTTGTCAATAAATTCTGAAAATTTTGTTGTGAATACCTCTATTTGTCTGTAATGTTTTGCAAAAATTTGAATTGATTTGATGTATGTAACTTTATTTTAAAAATCAAGAACAGAACCGGGTTTTTAATCCTATGGAAATTTTGGATCCCCCTTAGCAGAATTGTTGATCTTAGATCTCCCTTATAGGAGATTCGAATTATGATCTGTAAAATACAGTGGATCCATGGAGGAATCTAGTATTTTACTGTATTTTGTGGGATTTTTCTGACAAAGTTTGCTATCTATCAAAATTTGGGTTTTACAGTCCATTAGGTTATGCCTGTTGCAGGCTTGTCAGGGTCTAGACCGACATAAATGGCATATGGTACTCCGATCTGTAGGTCGGATGTTCTGACTGTCAAAATTTGACATGTTCCTCATAGTATCCTCTATCATTTACCAAAGTTTCAGGATTTTAGGACTTAGATTTCTATTTTTTCTAGATTTTATAACTTCACCTGTCAATTTCCTGTTAGTTCAATTTCATTAAAATTAGGGGTTTGTTAATTCAATGTGTCCTCTATAACCATAAGTCGGATGCCAAAAGTGTAAAAATAAAATCTGATTCTCTGTCTGTCTTTGACATCCTCCTAAAATCTCAGAATTGTTTGCCATAAATTAGTATTTTTTCTATAATTTTACCAAAACCTGCCAGTTTAACTTCAATCCTAAACTCACCGGATTCCAATCCATCTTATCGGAGCTGTAATTCTCCGCCCATAGGTTGAATCCTAAATCTGTAAAAGGAAAAAAAACGTTGTTTAACTGTCCTCTGTCACCCCATAAAATTTGGTGAATTTATATGGTAGGGTGGTACCCGAAACCATGCTGTCATTAGGATAGGTCTAGGCTAAAAGGCAAAATCATGCATTTTTTAGGATTTTTATTAATTTTCATATTAGAAAAATACCAAAAAAATTTGATTTTTGCATTTCATTCTGTTATTAGGGTTAATCTAGGTGTTTATGTCAAATTTGGTGCAATTTCAAGTTCATTTGCCATGTGAGTTAGTTAAATTGTCAAAATCAAAAGCGAAACTCAGGTGAAATTCAATGTTTTCTGATATTTTTGCATTTTTAAAGTTTTATCATGCATATAATCATCTCATATTATATTATGTTTGATTTTAACTCCATTTGCATTTATTTGAATTTCAAAATCCCTATTTTTACAAAATTACTTTCTAAAAACCCTAATTTTAAGGTCATAGTCTTGCTATCATGGGCATTTTAGTTATTTCACCTCAATTTTGAATTTTCAAACTTTCATTTTTCGTATTTTCATGCATACAATCATGTCATATTACCTTGTGTTTAATTTTATTCCTATTTGTATTCATTTGGATTTCAAAGTTCTCATTTTTACAAAATATCTTCCTAAATACCCTGATTTCGAGGCCATAGTCTTGCTATCAGGGGCATTTTGGTTATTTTCATTCCAATTTTAAATTTCCAAATCTTATTTTCATATTTTCAATCCATCTTCATCATATATTTCTTATGTTTATATCAAGGAGGTATGAATTAGGGTTTATATCTGGGTAAAATCTGATAATTTCCCGATATTGTCGGATAAATCCAGAAAAACCTACATTTCTGTGCTAACCCCATTTTCTAGTTTTGCAGGAATATTCAAATGGAAGACTTTATTCTTTTATTTCTTTTTCTTATTAAATTCAATGTAAATATCAGATGTAACATTGGAATAAGAGTTACATTTCAACATAGAATATGATGTATTGCATATAGTTTACTTTTCATAAAATTTTAATATCTGATGTATGGCAATTCATGCATATTTTTCCAAATCCACTATCGTTGACATGAATGGCACGTGCACAAACTTTTAAAGAGTTGACAAACTCAGTGGAATTCGTATTTATGGCCACAGTCAGAATATGAATTAATCTCAGATTTGTGATCTTCGTATTAGCCACATTCAGCCTACACTCTTAGGCTAACTTCAAAATGCACTGCATTTCTCAAAAGATTTTCTCAAATTCCTCAAAAAATATCTTTCAAATCTACATTCATTCATTTATTTCATTCAATTTGCATCATGAAAGTAT
Source organism: Nuphar pumila (assembly GCF_984573655.1). Taxonomy (NCBI): domain Eukaryota; kingdom Viridiplantae; phylum Streptophyta; class Magnoliopsida; order Nymphaeales; family Nymphaeaceae; genus Nuphar; species Nuphar pumila. The sequence goes on along the minus strand of NC_143254.1, from coordinate 134,384,433 downwards.
TTCAAACAATCATATGCTTTTTATTGGTTTATTTTAAGAAAGAGAAATCAATTTTCTCAAAATTTTATAAGTCTTTCTAAGAAAATGATTTTCTCAAAAACTCTTAGTTTTCAAATGATGTTTCAAATATTTCCTCAATTCAAATCATGATTTTTCAATGTTCTAACATCCTCAATTTCAAGATTCAAATCTTAGAAATCGATTTTCTCGAAATCTTTGAATTACCTCTGAAACTGGTTTTCCCATAATTCTCAAATCTTTCTTAGAAATCGATTTTCATTTCATAAGGCAAGCTTCAAAGTGATTCATGATTTTCCAAGGAATATCTTTTCCAAAGTATTTCCAAATATCAAAAGCAAACATCATATTTCTCAAACTTGCATTTTTCAAAATCTTATAGCACATGCCTGATTCTCTGTGCATTTAGGAAATATAGCAAGATTTAGACAGTTGAGTCTAGCTAAGCACACTTTTGATCATTGGTTCAATTACCCCTGGTAAAGGCGCCAAGAGCGGTTGAACCTTGTACCGACAGGCGAGTCTCATTCTACAAAATGTTCTCGCAAATTTCAAAAACGAAGGTGAGTAATTTTCAAAAACCAATTTTCAAAACTTTGGTCGAGTTTGACTCGCAAAATCGTTTCTCTCTCTCATAGAGGGAGGGAAAAAATTTGCGATGATAATAGGTTTGGCGACTGTGATGGGATCTATCTTCCTCTGATCAATCATGTGCCTTGACTTAGCTCAATTATCAAAATCGTGTTTTACAAAATGTCAGCTTTTACTTTCTGATATCATGTTGTAAACACCCTAAATTTTTCTTATCCATTCTCAAACAACCCTCCTCATGCAGTGCCAATTTTGTTAGGTCAGTGTAGGAGTCAAACCCCGAGTCAGTTTCAGAAAATCACCATTTTACCAACTTTCATTAGGAAAATTACCATTTTACCTCTAGGTCATCTCGAACCTCAGTCAGTCGGAGTCAGCCAAGCTCATTGGTCAGTTCAGAACAGTTAAAATACCAGTCATTTCAAGTTCATTTGGGCTCACAATGAACAGACCATTTTCATTTCCGACAATTTCTGCCAAAATGGGATCATTTCTTCATAAATGAGCTCATTTCTCACTCAAATTTAAGCCAATTGTCTCCGAGTCAGTCATTCACAGTCAGTCATATTTCTCAGAGTCTAACTTGAGCTCACGAGGAGTTCAAGCGCTCCAGTTTTAGTTCAAAACCATTTCCAAGGGTTCAGGAGCCCATTTCAGCTCTTTCAGCTGAAACTGAGCTGAGTTCAGTCAGTTCAGCTAGTGTTTGAGCTTTGATTTTAGTTCATATCACTATTAGTAACCTTTGTTTTAGCTCAAACCCAGTTCAGGTTCGTAATTCACTTCGCTCCAGTGACCATTCTGTACCATTTCTTTAAAAATTACAGCTTTTCTTGAAAATTCAGTCAAAAAGGTCAGTTGAGTCAGTGTCTGATCAGTTCATTTGAGTTCTAAAACTCTAAAAACCAGCTCAATTCAGTTCATTTCAGTTCAATTTAGCTAAAACCCTAATTTTCAGTGTCACTCTAATCCAGTAGAGTCCAAAAACCATTTCTTCAACCATTTTGCAAATTTTATCAATTTTAATGCTTTTTAAACTGGTACAGCTGCTAATCGGGGTCTAACATCCAAAATTCTTCATTCAGGGTCTGCATTTCGCATGTCATTTCTCATCATTTCATATCATTTCTCAGCATTTTATTACATTTCATCACATTTCATTTCATTTTCGAAGTCCAGAACTCCAGATTTATAAATTTCAATCCAGATTGAGTTTTAAAAGTTTTCATAAATAAATTTCAAACCCTGGGTTTCCAAAATTGACATTTTTACCCCCAGAAGTCTAAATTTGGAAATATTTTCCCGAGAAAAACAATTTGGATTTATTTCAAACTCAAATTTTCAAAATCTATGCTGGATTTGCTTCGCAACGGGGTATTGAACTTCAAAATTCGAGCTCGTTTCAAAAACTGCCAAAAATAGCTTGTTTCGTTTGGAAATTTTCTGAAAAGACTATTTTACCCCTCTAATCGTCAAAAAGAATTTCAAAAGTGGAATTTGGACCTGCTCTGAGATGGCCCATTCATTTACATTTCTATTTTATTAAAAAAAAGATGGTTCATTTTATTTGTTTGTTTTTGTTTTTATTGATTTTTATTTATTTATTTTATTTTATAGAGGTGGGACCCACAAGGTGGTCGCCCAAACCTCCAGCCCCTCTATTTCTTCTTTCCTTTTCTTCCTTCCTCTCCTTTCTTCTTCTTTCTTCTCCTTCCTTCTTTTTCTTCCTTTTCTTCCTTTCTTTCTTTCCTTTTTTTTTTCTTTTCTTCTTTTCCTTCTTCTCTTCTTCCTTCTCCTTTCCCATGTACGTAGACCCCCCAGCCCACTCTCCTTCTTCTTCTTCTTTCCCTCTCCTTTCTTCCCTTCTCTTTCCGTTTCTCTTTTCCTTCCCCTTTCCTTTCTTCCCTTCCTTTTCTTTCCTTTCTTTTCTTCCCTTTCTTTCCTTCTTCCCTTCCTTCCTCCCCTCCTCTTCTGACCTATTCACGTACGCTGGCTGCCCATCTCTCATCTCCCTTTTTTTTTCATTGGTTTCATTAAACCCTAAGTAAGGGGATTATTGATTCCTAAGTGTAAAACAAGAAAAAGAGGAAAAGAGGAGAACGGCTAGGCAGCTCTCTCTCTCTCTCTCTCTCTCTCTCTCTCTCTCTCTCTCTCTCTCTCTCTCTCTTCACCTCCTTGTACAGCATCAACTCAACCTTGGATCAGCACCACCAACCCTTGTTGCAGCCAGTTCTCAACCACTTCCATTAGCACCCCATTGAGGCTCCACCAAGTCAGCAGCAGGTCCATTGTTGCAGCCACCTACCAGTTTGCAGCCACTCCTTGACGGCGCTGCCATCTCTTCCACGCCCAGCAGTGCAGCTTCAGATCATCTTCAGCCATTGCCACCTTGCAGCCACCAACCTCGTCATCACCTTGAAGCAGAGCAACAGCAAACCATCTCTAAGGTAGTTCCAGCCGACGCCACTCCTTCCAGTCGGCTCCAACAACTGGCCTCCTTCAGCCACCTCTATCACAGTAGATTGGTTTCAGCCACCACTGCTATTACCTTAAGCCCAGCACCTTTGGTCATCTCCAGCCAGCAGATCCACTTTGAAGTAGCTTCCACCTCCAATTGGCCAACACCCAAGCCATCTTCCCCGCCTCTTCCCAAACGATCCAAGGTAAGGCCTTTTTTTCCCTTTTTGTACTTGAACCACCATATGTGAATCCAATGCTATGATATGAGGAGTTTAAAAATTCGGATGTTTTCAGTTTAGTAGGTTAATATTTACTTTCGTTTTGTGTGTTCTTTATTCCAAAAAGATAAAACAAAAAAAGAGGTATACATACTACATGTGTGGGCTAATTAAACGGTAAGATCCATCCGTTCAAGGGATTAGATCTTCCGTTTCGCAAGCCAACAACAAAGAATATGTTGTATCCCCATTGATGTGCATTTTAATTTTATATTTCGTGATGTTTTGTTTTGGAAATACATGTAGATTAATTCATTTTCTTTTATTCTCATTCATCTTATATAGGATTCATTGTTACTTAGTTTAAAATCTACAGAATTTTAGTTTTAGACAAAGTCCGTCTGTTATTTTATGTTAGTTTTTTTTATCGTTAAATCCAAAAAAAATTCATGTCAGTTGAGGTTATACGTCAGTGATATTCTGTCAAAAACCCATGTTCATTTGGGTTTTGAAACCCACCTAAACTGATCAAACCCTACATCGAGTTTTCTGTCTTTTTGAACTTCCAGTTTGCGCTTTAGCAGACAAGAACCTCCGGCACCACCCTTGTGGGAGATTCGGACTGTTCTTCGAAAATCACAGTGGATTCATAATCGAATCTACTAATGATCTGGAAATTTTGAGGTTTTTCTAAGTAGTTTTGAGCTCTGTCAAAAATCGGATTTCTCAGACCCTTGGGAAAATCTCGATTTTCCTTTGTCAGGGTGTAGACAGATCCTAATGCACTGAGTCCGCTCAATCCGTACTGTCTGCAAAAACTTTCAACACAAAAGTTGTTTCTAACATATTTTTCTGTCATTTCCCAGAATTTGGGGATTTTTGAAATTGTTTCAGTATTTTTCCCAAAATTTTATTTTCTATCTGACAGATTCCAATATCCAGAAATTCAAGAGATTTGGGTCTCTGATAACAGTCTGCCTTTTTCCAAACCGTAACCTGAATCCCAATAGTTTAAAAAGATCAAATTTTCCCCTGTGTGTCAGGGACATTTTTCCACAATTTCAGCCTTTTTCCCATCCGTTTATTATTTTTCTTACATTTTCTACCGAAACCTGTCTGTTTCCCCCAAATCCTAGAGTCGTCGGATTCCGATCCGACTTGCCGGAGTGCTACAGCTCCGATCATAGGTCAAAACCAGAAAGTATAAAAGGCCAAAATCCTTGCCTTACTGTCTTATGTCACCCCACAAAATTTGGGAAATTTTTATAGAAGTTTGATATCCTAAATCCTCTTTAGAATCAACATTTTAGGCAAAATTTTGATTTTCTTAGGATTTTAACTATTTTCCATATTTAAAAAAATACAAAAAATTAGATTTTCGAGCTCTATTCTGTTTTTAGGGTTATTTTAGGTGTCCATGCCAAATTTGGCTTAATTCCAAGTTCATTTGCTCCATGTGTTAGTTTATCTTTAAATTCAGAAGCGAAAATCAGGCGAAAATAGTTTAAATTTGATATTTTATGATATTTTCGCCATTTTAGGGTTTTATTCATGTAAATAAGCATGTCATATCATATTAGGGTGAATTTCAATGTCATTTGCATTTCACATTTTCCATTTTTGCAAAATTTATTTCAGAAAACCTTGGTTTCAAGGCCATAGTCTTGTTATCAGGGGTATTTTGACCTAAATTTCAAAATTTCAATCTTTAATTTCATAAATTTTTATGCATATCATCATATTTCATCATATTGTATTTGATTTATTTCATTTGATTTTCAAAATTCCAAAATTTACAAAATTTCTTTTAGAAAACCCTCATTTCAAGGTCATCAGGGGCATTTTGGTTATTTTGACCCCAATTTCGAATTTTCAAGTTTATTTTAGAAATTTATTCATTATTTATCATTTTTATATCAAAGTGGGTATGAATTTGGGTTTATATCTGAATAATATCCGATAATTTCCAATATTTTAGGATAAATTCAGAAAAACCTACATTTCTGTGCTAACATTATTTTCTAGTTTTGCAGAAACATTCAAGAAGAAGACTTAGTTATTTTATTTTTATTTTTTATTTAATTCAATGTAAAAATCAATGTAATATTTGGAATAAGAGTTACATTTGCAAATTTCAATATTTGATGTATGATTCATGCACATTTATTTCAAATTCACTATGGTTTACACGAATGGCACGTGCACAAGCTCTTATGGAGTTTATAAACTTGGTGGAATTTGTATTTTTGGCCATAGTCAGAATACAAATGAAACCTAGATTTATGATCTTCATATTAGCCACATTCAGCCTACACACTTAGGCTAACTTCAAAAATGCACTACATTTTTCAAAATTTCAAAAGTTTTTCTCAATTTCTCAATTGAAATTCCCTTTCAAATTCATATTCATTCATTCACATCATTCAAATTGCATTATTTTCAAATTCATTTTCCAACTTCAATTTCAGAAAAATCAATTTTCTCAAGGATTTCCTAAGTCTTTCTGAGGATTGGATTTTCTCAGAACTCTAAGTTTTTAAATGACATTTCAAAGCATTTCTCAAGTTCAAATCAAGATTTTCCAATGTTTTAAAATTCTCAGATTTCAAAATCCCAAGTTTTCAAAAATCGATTTTCTCAAAGATCTAGTTTTCCTCAAAATTCATTTTCCATTTCAAAAATCCTTTTCCAATGAACTTCCTGACTTTCTTAAGATTCTCAAATCCATTTTCTCAGAAAAGCAATTTCAAATCTCAAAAATTGATTTTTCCAAGATTCAAGTTTTTTCGAGAATTCATTTTCCAATCCAATTTCTGATTTCCAATGAAATTCAATTATTTTCCCAGGAATTCAATTTTCAAGCCTTTTTCAATCATTTTCCAAATATATTTTAATTTTCAAAGCAAACATCATATTTTCTCAAGCTTGCGTCTTTTCAGGATTTCATAGCACAAGCCTGATTCTTTGTGCATTCTAGGAAAAATAGAGCATAATTTAGATAATTTAACTTAGTCAAAGCACACATTTGATCATTGGTTCGATTACCCCTCGTAAAGGCGTCAGGAATGGTTGAACCTCGTACCGACAGGCGGATCCCATTCCACAGAATTTTCCCGCAAATTTTCAAAACGGAGGCGAGTAATTTTCAAAACCGTTTTCAAAACTTTGGTCGAGTTTGACTCGCGAAATCCGTTTCTCTCTCGCGAGAGAGGGGAAAAATTTTGCGATGATAACACATGTGAACCTAGGAGCCTAGACTCGAACCCAGCTGACATGGATTGCATATAGACTGGGCATGGTTTGGTAGGACCAAATTGAGGAGAAATTATTCATGTTCACATAGACTTAAGTCTTATACAACTCTCCTTAATCTAGGATTTGTGTGTAAACATTGTTTGCTTCTTCAAAGTTTTCAAAAATCTATCTCTCTAGGTTTTAGAGTCTTCTATTTCTTGCATGTGATCATTTTTCCAAACCACCTTACCTATCATTACTCGGTCTTCATGTTGCTGGGCTTTCTTCCAGAACCATAGTTCGGGACAAAGCCTCACAACTGGGCCACTTATTTGGGTTGTCGCCCCCCTGTCACGTACTAAGGGCCATAGTCCAAAGTATATCGGTAGGCGCTCAAGGATGTTGGAAAACACAAGCTTAGAACCAGAATTAAAATTCTATGTCACGTACTTCGGGTCTCGTGTAAACACCCCAAATTTTCCACATCCATTCTCAAACAATCCTCCTCAGGCAGTGCCAACCCTGTCAGGTCAGTGTAGGAGTCAAACCCCGAGTCAGTTTCAGAAAATCACCATTTTACCCATTTTCATTAGGAAAATTACCATTTTACCCCTAGGTCATCCCAGACCCCAGTCAGTCGGAGTCAACCAAGCTCATTGGTCAGTTCAAGACAATTAGAATATCAGTCATCTCAAGCTCATCTGAGCTCATAATGAATAAACCATTTCCATTTCTGACCATTCCTGCCAAAATGGGATCATTTCTTCAGAAATGAGCTCATTTCTCACTCAAATCCAAGCCAAGTGTCTCTGAGTCAGTCATTCATAGTCAGTCATACTCCCTAGAGTCTAACTTGAGCTCACCAGGAGTTTGAGTGCTTCTGTTTCAGTTAAAAACCATTTCTAAGTGTCCAGGAGCCCATTTTAGTCCATTTCAGCTCTTTCAACTGAAATTGAGTTGAGTTCAGCCAATTGAGCTAGTGTTCGAGCTTCGATTTTAGTTCATGTCAGTATTATTGACCTTTTTTTTAGCTCAAAGTCAGCTCAAGTTCGTAATTCACTTCACTCCAGTGACCATTCCATACCATTTCTCTAAAAATGACAGCTTTTCTTGAAAATTAAGTCGGAAAGGTCAGTTGAGTCAGTGCCTGGTCAGTTCATTTGAGTTCTGAAACTCTAAAACCCAGCTCATCTCAGTTCAATCCAGCTTGAACCCAAATTTTCAGTGTTACTCTGACCTAGTAGAGTCCCGAAAACAATTTCTTCAACCATTTTGGAAATTTTATCAGTTTTAATGCTTTTTTAAACTGGTACAAGTGTTAATCCGGGTTTAAAATCCAAAATTCTTCATTCAGGGTCTGCATTTCGCATGTCATTTCTTATCATTTCATAACATTTTATCATATTTCATTTCATTTTCGAAGTCCAGAACTCCAGTTTTATAAATTTCAATCCAGATTGAGTTTTTAAAAGCTTTCATAAATCAATTTCAAACCCCGGTTTCCAAAATTGACACTTTTACCCCCGGGAGTCTAAATTTGGAAATGTTTTCTCAAGAAAAATAATTTGTATTTATTTCAAACTCAAATTTTTAAATTCTACATTGGATTTGCTTTGCAACGGGGTATTGAACTTCAAAATCCGAGCTTATTTCAAAAATTGCCAAAAATAGCTCGTTTCGTCTGGAAATATTTTCTCGAGAAAAACAATCTGGATTTCTATCAAAATTACATTTTTAAATTCTACATTGGATTTGCTTTGCAACGGGGTATTGAACTTCAAAATCCGAGCTCGTTTCAAAAACTGCCAAAAATAGCTCGTTTCGTCTGAAATTTTTTTGAAAAGACTATTTTACCCCTTTAATCGTCAAAATGAATTTCAAAAGTGGAATTTGGACCCTCTCTGAGATGGCCCATCCATTTGCATTTTCTTGTTTTAATTTATAAGAAAAAAAATTATCTTTTTCTTTATTTTTTATTTTTTATTTTTGGTTTGTTTTATTTTATTTATTTTAATTTTTTAAAATTATTTTATTCTTCCTAAGGTGGGACCCACAAGGGAGTCACCCAAACCTCCAGCCCGTTTCCTTTCTTTCTTCCTCCATTTTCTTTTTTTATATTTATTTTATTTTATTTTTATTTTCTTTTCTTTTCTTCTTTATTTCTTTTCTTTCTTTTTTTCTTCCTTTTTCTTTCTTTTTCTTTCTTTCTTTCTTTCCTCCTTTCTTTCCTCTCCCTCCATTCACGTATAGTCTTTCCAGCCTCTCCTTCTCTAGCTCTTTCCCTCTCCTTTTCCTCTCTTTCTTTCCTTTTCTTTCTCCCCTCTTCTTTCCTTTTCCTTCTTCCCTTCCTTACTCCCTTCTTCCTCCAAAGCCATACGGTTGTAGCCTTGGGCATTACATAGCCTTCTTCATTAATCAATGGTAACTTAGGGAAAGATATCATCTTTCCTAAGTTACCAACCAAAAATAAGAGGAAAAAGAACGGCTGCCCCAAAGGATTCTCATCTCACGTCTCTCTCTCCCTCTCTCTCTCTCTCTCTCTCCCTTGAACTCTCTCTTTTTCACCCCTTGGCTGCAACTTCAAGCCATTGAAACCCCATTCTTGCAGCCCTTACACAGCCACCAGCTGGGCCTCCATCATAGCCTTCTTTGGTGGCAGCAAGAGCCCAGCCACCAGCAGCTTTTCTTCAGCCACCACAGCAACCAGCAACCTCCAGCAGTGCAGCTACTACCTCCATATCAAAGCGGTCGTCAAGCTCCAGCCGGTGCAACAAGGCAGCCTCCTCATCGCTGCAATTCCCTCCAAGGCTGTACCACTGAAGCAAATCATCTCCCTTAGTGCAGCCATTTTCAACTTCCCTTTTGTTGCAAAGATTTCCAGATTCCTTCAACTAATCCAAGCAAAACCTCCATCTTCTTCAAGCTAGCAGCAACACCATTGCTATAGCTTACCTTCAGTCAACCCAAGGTAAGATCTTCAATTTTTTTTTCTTCTTTTTTACTCTTTTATTTCCTTTATTGTTATGCTTAAGGCTACATGGAGTAGGGAATCCGTCCAATGAATGGACTGGATTTTTCCTTTTCACAGCAACATCAAACATAAGAGTTCGTGTACCCCCTCGTGATGGTTTTGATTTTCATGTTTTATATAATTTCATATTTAAAATTTGCATTTTCATTATGCATTTTATTCATTTTATATAGATTTATTAGTAGTTGATGTAGAATCTATAGAATTTCAGTTTTGTGCAAAGTCTATACGTTATGTCATGTGAGTTATTGCACCAATAAATTCTGTAAATTTTAGAGTAATTGGGTCTACATATCTTTGTTTTACTGCCGAAAATTTGATTCTATTCGGGTTTTGGAACCCTTCTAAATCAATCAAACCCTACATCGGGTTTTCTGTCCCTCAGAATTTCCAGTTTGCGCTTTAGCAGACAAGAACCTCCGACACCACCCTTGTGAGAGATCCGGATTGTCCTCCAAAAATCACAGTAGATTCATGATTGAATCTACTAATGATCTGGAAATTTTTAGGTTTTTCCAATTAGTTTTGACCTCTGTAAAAAATCGAATTTCTTAGACCCTTAGGAAAATCTCGATTTTCTTTCGTCAGGGTATAGACAGACCCTAATGCACCGAGTCCGCCTAATATGTAGCCTTTTTGTAAAAACTTTAAAAACAAAAGTTGTTCCTAACATAATTTCCTGTCATTTCTCAAAATTTGAGAATTTTTGGATCTGTTTCATTATTTTTCCCGGATTTTCTTTTTCTGTCTAACATATTCCAATGTCCAGAAATCTCAGAGATTTAGGTCTCTGATAACAGTATGGCCTTTTCCAAACCATAACCCAAATTCCAATGGTGTCAAAAGATAAAATCTTCCTCGGTTTGTCAGAGACATTTTTTCACAATTTCAGCCTTTTCCCATCTGTCTGCCATGTTTTCTACTGAAACCTGTTTGTTTCCCCTAAATCCTAGAGTCGTCGGATTCTGATCCGACTTGCCGGAGTGGTACAGCTCCGATCATAGGTCAAAACCAGAACGTGTAAAAGGCAAAAATCCTTGCCTTACTGTTCTCTGTCACCCCATAAAATTTGAGAAATTTTTATGGAAATTGGATATCCTAAATCCCCTTTAGAATCAACATTTTAGGCAAAAATCACAAAATTTAGGGTTTTTATTTGAATTTCTATATTTAAAAATACAAACAAAATAGATTTTTGAGCTCCATTATGTTTCTAGGGTTATTTTAGGTGTCCATGACAAATTTGGTTTAATTCCAAGTTCATTTGCTCCATGTGTTAGTTTATCTTTAAATTCAGAAGCGAAAATTAGGCGAAAATCAGGTTAAATTTGATATTTATGATATTTTCGCCATTTTAGGGTTTTTATCATGTACATAAGCATGTAGAATCATACTAGGGTTAATTTTAATCTCATTTGCATTTCATATTTTTCCATTTTGCAAAATTTATTTCAGAAAACCCTGGTTTCAAGGCCATAGTCTTGTTATCGGGGGTATTTTGGTCATTTTGACCTAAATTTCGAAATCTCAATTTCTAATTCTCCAAAATTTCATGCATATCATCATATTTTATCATATTATGTTTGATTTATTTCATTTGATTTTCAAAATTCTAAAAATTTTAAAAATTCTTTCAGAAAACCCTGATTTCAAGGTCATCAGGGGTATTTTGGTCATTTTGACCCCAATTTTGAATTTTAAAGTTTATTTTCGAAATTTATTCATTATTTATCATGTTTATATCAAAGGGGGTATGAATTTGGGTTTATATCTGAATAATATTCGATAATTTCCCATATTTTTGGATAAATTCAGAAAAACCTACATTTTTGTGCTAACCTTGTTTTCTAGTTTTGCAGAAACATTCAAGAAGAAGACTTAGCTTTTATTTTTTTATTTTTTTATTTTTTATTTCAATTCAATGTAACCTCAAATGTAATAATTTGGAATAAGAGTTACTTTTCTCCTTAGAATAGGGTTGCATTGCATATAGTTTAATTTATGCAAATTTCAATATGTGATGTATGATTCATGCACATTATTTCAAATTCATTATGGTTTACACGAATGGCACGTGCACAAACTCTTATGGAGTTTATAAACTCGGTGGGATTCGTATTTATGGCCATAGTCAGAATACGAAGAAAACCAAGATTTATGATCTTTATATTAGCCACATTCAGCCTACACACTTAGGCTAACTTCAAAAATGCACTGCATTTTTCAAAACTTCAAAAGAATTTCTCAATTCCTCAATGAAATTCCCTTTTCAAATTCATATTCATCCATTCATATTATTCAAACTGCATTGTTTTCAAATTCATTTTCCAATTTCAATTTTAAAAAAAAAATTCAATTTTCTCAAGAATTTCTAAGTCTTTCTCAGGATCCGATTTTCTCAAAATCCTAAGTTTTCAAATGACATTTCAAAGCATTTCTCAAGTTCAAATCAAGATTTTCCTATGTTTTCAAATTCTCAAATTTCAAAATCCCAAGTTTTCAGAAATCGATTTTCTCATATTTTTCCAGTTTTCCTGAGAATTCATTATCCATTTCAAAAGTCATTTTCCAATGAATTTCTTAGATTTTCTCAGAATTCTCAAATCCATTTTCTCAGAAAAGCAATTCCAAATTTCAAAATCGATTTTCTAAAGTTTAAATTTTCCTGAGAAATCACTTTCCAATGCAAATTTCTGATTTCCAATAAAATTCAATGATTTTCCCAGGAATTCCATTTTCAAGCATTTTTCAGTCCTTTTCTAAATGCATTTCAATTTTCCAAAGCAAACATCATATTTTCTCAAACTTACATTTTTCAAAATTCCATAGCACAAGCCTGATTCTTTGTGCATTCTAGGAAAAATAGAGCATAATTTAGATATTTGAGTCAAGTTAAAGCACATAATTGGTCCTTGGTTCAATTACCCCTGGTAAAGGCGCCAGGAACGGTTGAACCTCGTACCGACAGGCGGATCCCATTCTATGGAATTTTCCCGCAAATTTTCAAAACGGAGGCGAGTAAATTTTCAAAACAATTTTCAAAACTTTGGTCGAGTTTGACTCGCAAATTCGTTTCTCTCTCGCAAGGGAGGGGAAAAATTTTGAATCAACAACATCTCGACTCGAGTATATCGACATAACTGGATTTGACAAAGATGATCTGAGCATAGAATTAGGATTAGGGTCCTATAACTATTTCAAATTTGATGTATTTAGAGTCAACTTCTTATGGAATGTTGTATGTGCATAATTGTTTGTGCAAGATGTGGTTGAATACATTCTCCTTTATTTCTTATTTCTCTTTTATTTGCTTTTTACATCATTTCTCAAAACTTATTTATTTTTCCAACAGTTTTATCAAAACCTTGGACGATTTTCAAAAACCTCCTATTTTTCTCAAAAAGTCCAGGCGATTTCTATTTTCCTATCTTTCCTTTGGATCTTGAATTTTCATCCTTATTTTGGTCCTGCCTGCAATTCTTTAAAAAAATCATATTATTTTTCTCATGTTTTCCCTGGATTTCCAATCCTTTTGTTCATTTGCAAAATTCTTCACCTTATTATCCTCGTGCATTCCTTGATTATTGCGGTGAAAATTGTCTATCCACCTTTCCTTTTGCTCTCTTTCTAAGCCTTTTTGCGGATTGTTTTGCCAAGAGGTATCTCTTTCCTTCAAAAATGGCATTTTCCTTCGTGGTTGACGGCCTCACCTAGGTAACAAGGCATACCCTAGTTGTTCGTTTCCTCTCATAGAATAACAGCGCAGTCATTGTAATTTCAATCCCTGGTGATGTGATATTTTCTTCAAATTGTTAACCTAACTTTCAATCTTCATCCATTGTTTTTCATCTATTCTCAAAGTCATTGTCTTGAAGAATTTTTTCATCACTCTGATCATCTTTTTGTCCTACAGAGAATTTTTGCATTGAGAAATGGTTCAGACCAGATCCAGAAAGAAAACGTCGCCTCAACACCATAGCAGTAGCAGCGAGCAAGAAATAGATTTGCCACGATCTGCCAAGAACCAAAGCCAACAAGCCAATGATGATGTGGATCCACAAATGTACTCATTATTTCAGAAAATGATGAGTAAGATGATGACAGAGCAAGCAGGGGCCATGTTATCATCGTAAAAATTTTCCATCCATCTACGAGAGAGAGAAACGATTCTGTGAGTCAAACTCGACTACAATTTTAAAAATTGGTTTTGAAAATAACTCGCCTCTATTTTTTGAAATTTACGAAAAAATTCTATAGAATGGGATCCGCTTGTCGGTACGAGGTTCAATCGTTTCTGACGCCTTTACCAGGGGTAGATAAACCAAGGATCAAAAGTGTGCTTAGCTAGACTCAAATATCTAAATTATGCTCTCTTTTTTCCTAAATGCACAGAGAATCAGGCATGTGCTATGAGATTTTGAAAATACAAGTTTTGAGAAATATGATGTTTGCTTCTGATATTTGGAAAATGCTTGGAAAAGGAATTCCTTGGAAAATCATGAATTTCATTGGAAAATAACTTTTGAATGGAAAATGGATTCTCAGGAAAATTAAAACTTTGAGAAAATTGATTTTTGAGATTTGAATTGCTTTTTCTGAGGAAATCGATTTCTAAAGAGAATTTGAGAATTCTGAGAAATGACAGTTTCAAAAATGATTCAAAGATTTTGGGAAAATCGATTTTGGAGCTTTGAACCTTGAAATTGAGAATATTAAAACATTGGAAAATCATGATTTGAACTGTGAAAATACTTGAAGTATCATTTGAAAACTCAGAATTCTGAGAACATCATTTTCTGAGGACTTAGAACATTTTGAGAAATTCGATTTCTTTGAATTGAAATAAAAGCATATGATTGCTTGAAATATTTTCATGATGCAAATTAAATGAAATGAATGAATAAATATGGATTTGAAAGACATTTTTTGAGGAATTGAGAAAATCCTTTTGAGAAATGCACTGCATTTTTTAAGTTAGCCTAGGAGTGTAGGCTGAATATGGCTAATATGAAGATCATGGTTTCATTCGTATTCTGACTATAACCATAAATACGAATTTCACCAAGTTTGTCAACTCCGTAAGAGCTTTTACATGTGCCATTCGTGTCAACCATAGTAGATTTGGAAAAATGTGCATGAATCATACATCAGATATTGAAATTGTATGAAAACAAACTATATGCAATGCATCCTATTCTATGCAGAAAATGTAACTCTTATTTCAAATTTACAATGAATTGAATAAAAGAGAAATAAATAAAAGTTCTAAGTCCTCCACTTAAGTAATCCTGCAAAACTACAGAACAAGTTAGCACAAAAATATAGGTTTATCTCGATTTATCCAAAAATATTGGGAAATTATCGGATATTATCTAGATGTAAACCCCGATTCATACCTCTTTGATATAAACATAAGAAATAAATGATGAAAATTCAAAGAATAAGACTTGAAAATTCAAAATTGGAGTAAAAATAACCAAAATGCCCCTGATAACAAAACTATGGCCTTGAAATCAGGGTTTTCAGAAAGATATTTTGCAAAATTGAGATTTTGAAATCCAAATGAAGATAAAATTAAACACAAGATGATATGATATGATGAAAATACGAAAATTAAAGTTTGGAAATTCGAAATTGAGGTAAAATGACCAAAATGCCCCTAATAGAAAGACTATGGCCATGAAATCAGGGTTTTCAGAAATAATTTTTGTAAAAATACTAATTTCGAAATTTCAATAAATTCAAATGATGTGAAAATCAAACATAATATGATATGAGATGATGACATACATGTTAAAACCCTAAAAATGCAAAAATATCCAGAAAACACTGAATTTCGCCTGAATTTGACAAATTAACTAACACACAAGGCAAATAAACTTAAAATTATACCAAATTTGGTATGGACATCTAGACTAACCCTAAGAACAGAATGGAATCTTAAAACTAATATTTTTTGTATTTTCAATATGAAAATTCAAATAAAAACCCTAAATTATATGATTTTTGCCTTTTAACATAGATTTGCCCTAATGACAACAGAGTTTTGGGTATTAACCTACCATAGAAATTCATCAAATTTTATAAGGTGACAGAGGACAGTTAGAAAAAGATTTTTTTCTCTTACATATTTGGGATTCAACCTATGGTCGGAGATTTACAGCTCTGGCAAGATCGATCGAAATTTGGTAACTGTAGAACTTAGGGCAGACTGACAAATTTTCATAAAAAATCAGGGGAAAATAGAAAACAGTGAAAAAAGTGGCTAAAATTTTAGGAGGATGTCTTTGACAAATAGAGGAACAATTCCTATTTTGACAGTTTTGGCATTGGACCTATAGATTGGAAAGACACAGAGGATTATCAGACCTCTAATTTTGATAAAATCGAATTAACAGGGATTTCAACAATGAACTTGTAAAATCTGAAAAAATAAAAATTCGAACTCTAAAAATCCTAAAATTCTGGGAAATGATAGAGGACTTTATAAGGAATAACTTTTCTTCTGATGGTTTTGGCATTGGGCCTACAGATTGGGAAGACACATCAGATTAGGGTCGGTCTAGACCCTGACAAGGATATCACCAGATTTTCACAGGGGTCTACAAAATCCGTTTTTTGACAGAGATCAAATCTCTTTAGAAAAATCCCAAAAAAATACAGAAAAATAATAGATTTAATAATGAATCTACTGTATTTTTTTGGGGGTGAATTGGATCTCCCATGGGGGAAATCTCAGGTCCACAAGTCTGCTAAAGAGGGATTTAAGAGTTTCATATGGTTTAAAAACTCGATTTTGTTTTTGATTTATTTGATTGGGTTACAAAACCTGAATCTTGGCATGAGATCATGAACAAACAAATGAATTAACATATAAAATTTTAGAATTTATTGATGAAAACTCTCGCATAAAATGATAACAGGACGGGGCACATGCATTAGAACTTATGAAATAATGAATAAATCTTAACAAAACTAAAATGAGCCTATGAAACAAATATAAATCAATGCTATGAACTTGAATACGATACTTAAAACATGAAAGCAATATAAGGATTCATAACAAAAATAAAAATAAATCAGGGATATACATTAGAGATTCCTATTGATTATAGGGACGAGGGACCCCATCCATGAAACAGATGGATCATCTCTTCCGATAGCACTCATCGTGAAAGACTAATCCATTTTTTTTTGCCAGCTTAAATCTGATTTGAGGTTGATCTCACACTATATTCATGAAAATATAACTCACAACTTTTATTTCAATGAACATCAAATATGGATGTCACACGATGTAGATAAAACCAATCCAAGTAATCAAAACGATAATAGGTTTTACCTTGAATCTTTGTTGTAGTGGATTGAAATGGATGCAGTGACCAAGATGGGTATGGAGGTTGCTGTAACGAGGAGGATGTGGCCTTAATGAAGGTTGCTAGGTGTGATCATCGCAAAATTTTTCCTCTTTCATTGTTTCTCTCTCTTCCTTCTCTTTTCCTTTTCCAACCTCTATTTTCCTCATTTTTGAAGGGAGAAGAATAAAAGAAAGAAAAGAGAAAGAGAAAAGAAAAGAAAGAAAGAAAAAGAGAAGAGGAACTATTTTGCGCGGTCTCACTTGACCTTAATTTGAAAATATTTAGAAATAACTCACCTCCGTTTTGAAAATTTGTGGGAAAATGGAGAGATGGGATTCGCTCGTTGATACGAGGTCCGACCGTTCCTGGCGCCTTTACCAAGGGTAATCGAACCAAGAATCGAATCTATGTCTTTTGCTTTGCCTAAATATCATCTAAGAATGTATCCTAATGATCTAATTGCACAAAGAATCATGCTTGTGCAATGCAAGGATGTATGCTCTTTTTGAAAGATGTTTTGAAAATTTCCCAAGTTTTCTGAGATGAACTTGATAAATGGAGTGAAGAAAATTGTTTTGAATGGTAAAATATAACTTAGAACTTGAGATAGATCAAAGAAGTTCAAAGTTTTTAAAATAATTTAGAGCTAGAAGAATGATTTGAAGCTTTGAAATGAAGTTTCAAAGTCAGAAATGGACTTTGAATTTGAACTTGAATTTAGGAAAGGAAATGAATACTTTAGATGGGATTGAATTTAGATTTTGAAGTTTGAGATTGGAATGGACTGAGAAAATCAAATGGTATTTAAGAATAGAGATGGATTTAAGATATTCAGCTTAGATCCGAAAATGGAATTGAAATCTAGAATTGGAATTGGATTCTGAATCCTAAACAGAATGGGATTCGAGATTTAGAATCCAAGATGGACTTGGGTTTTGGATCCTATAATGAAGTGGATCTGAAGTCTAAGATCCAAAGTAGAATTAGGTTCTGGATCCTATCATGGATTTGGATCTGAAGTCTAAAGTAGAATTGGGTTCTGGATCCTAAGATGGATTTGGATCTGAAGTCTGAGATCCAAGAAGTGAAATTGGATCTGAAGTCTGGATCTTTGAATCTGAAATCTGAATTGGATTCGAAGTTTGAAATAGATTTTGGATCTGAGATCCAAGATGGAATTGAATTCTGGATCCTAGGATAGGCCTTGATCTGGAGTTTGAGATCCAAAGTGGAAGTGGATTCTGGATCCTAAAATAGATTTGGATCTAAAGTCTGAGATCCAATATAGAGTTGGATTCTGGATCCTAAGATGGATTTGGATCTGAAGTCTGAGATCCAATGTGGAGTTGGACTCTGGACCCTAAGGAGGAATTGGATGTGAAGTCTGAGATCCGATATGAGTGTTGAATCCTAGATCCTAAAATGGATTTGGGGTTATATTCAGAAGATGAATCAAGAATCTCAAAGTTAAATTGAACTTTCATTTTGATTAGAGTTTTGAATATAAGTTGAAGGTTGATGCGATGAAATTCTCGTCAAACCCCAAGAGAGCTCGCTTCTATGTCTCAAAAAGAGTGCAAAAAGATCATCATGGGAAAAGTCCCAGGATATCAAACTGCCAAATCTGTCAAGAATCTTCTTTAAATTTATGAAATTCTATTATCAATATTCTTTCACCAATCGCTTTCACAATGTCAATCTTTTCGTTTATGTTCATATCAAGGAAATTGATAGCTTCCTTGAAAGAATGCCAAATGCAAACAATTTGAATTTGAATCTTGATTCTACGAAGTTAAAGTTCAATCGGTGATAATACTTCAGGTAGAGAAGAGAGAATATTTTTGTACCAATGTGCATCACTTTTCAATTACTTTGAATCAACAACAAATTTTCAAACATTTTGACAACATTTTCTAGCTATCCTGGTATGAAGTGAGAGCTTGATGTCCGCTTTGATACATCTTGGCGCTATTTGTCATTGTGATCATGCAAAAATTTTCCTCTTGTTCCTCTTTTCCTTCTTTTTGCCTTTCTAGCCTCTATTTCCCTTTTTAAAGGGGAAATAAAAGACAGAAAAGAAGAGAGAAAAGAAAAGAAAGAAGAGAGAGAAACTCTTTTGCAAGGTCTTATTTGACCAAAGAAATATTTTAGAAAATCACTCGCCTCTGTTTTGAAAAATTTGCGAAAAAATGAAGAGACGGGATTCACTCGTCGATACGAGATTCAACCATTCCCGGCACCTTTACCAGGGGTAATCGAACCAAGGATCGAATTCATGCCTTTGCTTTGCCCAAATTTATCTAAGTAATTATTCTAAGTCCTAGATGCACATTGAATCAGGCTTGTGCTATGATTTTGAATTTGAGAAGAATCATATTTTTAGAAGTGCTTCAGAAAATTTGAGAATTTCCAAGTGATTTTGAGAATGAATTTTGAAAAAATCCTTTAGGGAACAGCCCAAAAGTTCAGAAATTGATTTAAAATTTATTAAAGAATACTGTAAATCGCAATAGTGATTTTTTGAAAGACATTGTAAATCGCATAATGATTTTCTGAAAGACATGATAAATTGCAACACCGTAAATCATATGATGATTTGCTAAAAGTCATTATAAATCGCACAATGATTTATTCAAAGACACATTAAATCGCAATAGCAATTTACTGAAGGATGTCGCAAATTAGATGACGATTTTGAAATTCAAGAATTTGAAATGAATTTAAAAGCATTGAAATCGAAGATCTAGAAATCGAATTCTGAAATTGAATTCAAAATTTAAAGTTGAATTTGAAAATCAGAAGTTAGAATTGAATTTAGAAGTCAAAAGATTGAACTTTAAACTTAAAATTGAAGAAGTGAAGAAGTGAAGTTTGAAATTGAAAATGTAATTGAATGGAGAGAATTAATTTGAAAATAAGGAATTGAAATTGCATGAAATTGGAAATGGAATTAGAAAAAGGATAACTTTGAAACGAAGACTGTTTTTTAAAAAAATTATTTCAAAACTCACTTAGAAATTCAAAAATAACTTGAATAATTTGAAAGATAATGATGCAATTCTATCTTAAATGATGAATGCATTAAAAGAAATTTGAAATTAGGTTTTGAAAAGCATATTTCATTCTTTAAGTGAATTGAAATAAGACTCAAGATATAATACATTTTTTACTATGGCCATAAAATGTATTATATAATAATCGTATTTAAATTCATTTGAAAAATAAAATACATTTTGGTGCCTTTATATAGTTTAAAATAAAATTAACTCTCAATATATCCTGACTATGGCCATTGATATATGTTTTTAATTAATTTTAAATTAAACTCTGATATATAAAGAAAATATTTAGAAAAACATGATGATTTTTTGAAAGAGATCCAGTGTGGACCTAATGTTATTCCATAAAAGATGAAAACCCTAAGTTTTGTTCACATTTGACTATGGATATAAATGCAAATCGTCAACTTAGGATTTAATCACCTTTTATTAGAATGGTGCTTGTGCCATTCGTATTTCACCATAGTGTTATTGAAAATGAAAATAAAAATGCAACCTATTGATTATGAAAAATGAAAAATTAAACTACATGCTCATTCATTCTAAACTAAGCATAAAGTAAACTTCTCATTAAATGATTTATTACAACCTTTGAATTGATACAACAATTGAAAAAGAAATAACAAAACAGAAAATCCTACAAAATGAGCAAACTTGTTAGAAATAAGTGTAGGCTTTTATGGATTTTCCTTCAATTATTGAAAAATTGAAGAATACATCCAAAATTAGCCTCTTATGCCTCAGAGATAAAGAAAATTAAACAAAATAAACACATATGATGCATGATTTCATTTGAAAATGGTGCTTTGGAGTTTTGAATTTTAGAAATTGGGGCTTTAAAACGTATAAATACATTTTAAAGCTTGAGTTGAAAGTGAGTTTAACCTTGAAATTGATATTTTTATGAAAATCTATTGAAAATTATTGAAATAAAGGCAAATAAACTCCAAAGCTTGTTTGAAATGAAGTCAAGGCATTCCAACTTGATAAAATTCATTTTTAATTTATGAAATACAGGAGTTATGTTTGAAATTTTGAATTTATAAGTGATAAAATGCCCATTTTAACTTCATTTTAACAAAGCAATGCTTCTTTATGAAATCAATTTTTGAAAGATGCAATGAATGAATGGCCAATGACCTTAGAAATGTTTAAAATGATATGCAAATGCTTAACAATCTGATGAATGTTGTAGAATTAAAAAAATGCCGAGCAATCATCTGAGGAAAACCCAAATTTGGATTATCTTATTTAGATAAGACAAGATTTTGCAGAATCAGGATTTTGCAGGTGAACCTGTCAGAGCATTCTAAGTGGACAGAAGTCTTAAACGATTTGATTTTAACTCAAAATGAACCCTTGGATTCACAACGTAGCAAAAAAGCATTCTTTTTTTACAAAATATCAAAATCACTCCTGAAACTAGAGTTATGATCAAAACATTAGAATGTTAATTTCAGGAACAGGAAATTAGATTTTAACAGACAGGTTTCAGTAAACTGGATGTTACACAGACTAAACAGACTCAATTTCTCCCAAATTTATAGGAAAAATTGCTTAACTCAATTAAAAAGCTAACCCAATTTACAGAATTGAGAAATCAATTAAATGGCAACTTCGAGAATTCACTGTTTCCAAACAGGAATTGAACCTGTTACAGAATTTGAAATTTTGTAACCAGTCTCGGTTTTCAACAGATTTGAAATATCAAATGAGCATAGAAAGTTATAAAACTTTCCAGATATAAACTAGACACATAGAGAAAGAAAACCTTGTTTACGGATTTGGAAAAAGATCACCCGTTGGGGAGAGATGACTCTTACAAAATGAACTAAAGCTTGTGTTACTCAAATAAGGCAGACTGATAGGGGTCTGATTTTAGATCCAAATAGGGCATCAAATAACCATAGAAATCTTTGAAAATTTACAAGAATAAACTAGACTTTTTAAAAAAGACACCTTTTTTACTGATTTGAAATTTGATTTCTGGTTAGGGAGATATGACCCTGACAAGTTGGTCCTAATTCGAGTAGCGATTTACAATGATTTGTATCACAAATCTCTGCAGTGTTTAGCGAAAAACACTGCAAATTGCTATAGTGAGGTCCAACAACACTATAAATCACTGTGGGTCTCATTGGAGACCCGAAAATATGATAAATCATAGTTAAAAGACCGGACAACACTATAAATCGTTGTGAGGGTCGTTGGAGACCCAAAAACACTACAAATCGTAGTAGAAAAACTGGATAGCACTATAAATCGTTGTGGGGCTCGTTGTAGACCCAAAAACACTATAAATCGTAGTAGGGACTCATTGAAGACCAACAAAAATATAACAATGATTTGTTGAAGAATGTTGTAAATCAGATGGTGATTTGTTAAAGGAGTGCTACAACAGTCATGATATGGGGACCAAAATCAGAACATATACAAAATCTGGATAAAGGGTTCTGGTATTTAATTAAAATAAAATAGCAATTGACCATAAAAAATTCTAAAAATTTACAGGGATTAACTAGACATATAAATGAAAAGAACCCATTTTACATAATTGAAAAATAATTTCCCATTAGGAAAATAAAATTCTCACAAAATGGATCAAAATCTAAATCGTTAAAATAACACAGGGTGGCAGGGTTGTGGTTTTTGACCCAAAACAGGTATGAAAACACCATAGAAATTGCTTAAATTCAACATGAACACACTAGATTAAATTTATAAAACACCTGTTATTACGGATCGGAAAGATCATCTTTGGTTAGGGAGAAATCACTCTCGCAAGTTGGTCTTGATTCTGCTAAAATCCTGACGGTGGAAAATAACAGGTTCTGAATCTCGATTTTTAAAGTGGGTCAAACAAACTCAGAATGATCTAATTTTTGGTGAAGAGCATGAAGGGATATGCATGAAGTTGCAGTAAAAACTTCAGATTGAAATGAGCTCTGATTACATACGAATCGATAGATCTAAAATGCATCAGAATTGAAAATACAATCTAGGAAGCAACTGAACATGATTAAAGCAAACTGCACATGCATAGATGTTCAAACATGAGATCTAATGCCTTAAAGCATGAATGAATGCATGGATGATAAGAAATTAAGACAGAAAATGCATTAAAAGAAAACCAAAATGGTTGAGGCACAAATCTAACTTGTTGTAGCCCATTTGAAAGAAGGATTTGATCTAAAAAGATCAAACCACTTTAATTCTTTTGGCTCAATCAAAATATGTTAAATATAGATTAAAATGCAGCAAATAGGAAGATGAAAACTCAGATTCTAAGCTATCAATCATGCTATGACAAGAGATTTAAAGGAAATAGAAGAAAAATACGCACCTTGGCTGAAGGGGTCTGAAAGAAAGGGCTGAAAGCTTCTCCAAATTTCGTAAACTCCAGGTGAAGAAGAGAGATGAGAGAGAGAGAGACTACTGACCACCAATCGCTGAATGTCCTCCCCTATCTTCTTCCTTCCTTTATCTTCTTATTCTTCTTTTTTCTTCTTTTCCTGCTCATTTTCTTGCTTCTTTTCTGCTTTTTTTCCTCCTTTCCTCCTCCTTTTCTTCCTCCTTTTCTTCCTCTGTTTCCTCCTCCTTTTCTTCCCCTTTTTCTGGAGGGTTTAGGGTTGAGGCAGCATCGGGCAACCTTTCTTAAAAAAAGAAAACATTTTTATGATTTTAAAGGGTTTAAAATCTAAGTTAAATAAAATATAAAGGAGGATTTTAAAAATAACGAATTTAAAAGGAGATTTTTGCAAAATGATGGTTGTTTTCAAAAGATTTTTCTGAAAAGGGCTTTTTAAGCTAAAAGAGGCTTTTTTAAAAAGGAGGTTTCTAAAATCTATTTGTTTTTTTCTTTTTCTGTATTTTTTTTGTGTGTTTTTGAAATAAAACTCTAAAAACTGAAGGGAAATAAAGGGGTTTACAACTTTTTTTTTTTATTTTTGAGAAATATTTACGAAAGAGAGATTTTTTTGAGAATTCAGGTTTGATTTCTTCAGAAAATGGATTTGGATTCTGGTTTTGAGGAAATATTCGAGTTTTGAACCTCGAATCGAGAAACACAGAGTAAGTGGATCCAAATAGATACTGAATGGACTGTCTGAGCCTTTTAGAAATTATTTTGGTATTTTTGTAAAATTGATTTTGAAAATTGGATAACGAAGCTCATATTGGAATTCTAGCACTGTATCCGGATCTGAAATTGAGTCAGATATATAATATGAATTTGGATTCCAGTGAATCTGAGAAATAACTGGAATTTGGATTAAAAATGACTCAATTTATTCAAAAAGATGAGGTTAGAGACCAAGAGGAAAATTTTACAAAATTTTGAAAATTTTGGGGTGTTCACGGTCATCCATCATTAGGACTTGATAACGGGAGTTTTCAAGATTCCTTCCCTTCTTTTTATAATATGAGCGTCTAGACTCTCAGATTCGCACACTTCTTTGTGTTTCCCACTGTCCCGCCATAGACAGTTCAATTTTGGTTCAAGGTCGAGCCACCAATTATTTTCTTGCAAAAGGTCATCGATTTTAAAAGTTATTTAGTCTCAACAATGAGGTGCCCAAAATCAGCCCCTTTTCAAGCTTTAGGGACCCCTATTTTCATTCTTTTCTAAAACCCCTATAGGATTCATTGTGCAGAGTCCAAAGGTCCCATCATGGTTTCTTCAGTCGAGGATTCCATCATTTCCCAATCAGGTTAAGGGTTAAACCTGAGCCTCATGCTGATGAGGTATTTCATTTCCCGATTAGGTTAAGGGTTAAACCTGACCCTCATTTTGATGAGGTATTTCATCTTTCCCTTTAGGATAAGGGCTAAACCTGAATCATTTTTCGCATAAGATTGTTTTTCAAAAGCTATTCAGTCCCAGTCATGGGACACCCAAAATCACTCCATTTTCCAAAGCTTTTAGGGAAAACTATTTTCATTGCCTTCTTTGTGACCCCTCTTTTCTACACGAGATATTTTCCGTCCCATAAAGGATAAGGGCAAAACCTGAACTTCACTTCTATAAATTAAATCTTTCTTTTTCATTCTCTATTTCATACCTACCATTTTCATCAGGGTTAATTTCTTCATAACCAGTCAAATCCTTCTAACTTGGGCATTTTTTAAATATAGCTCAAATTTGGTGTGTTTTTCTTTGCCACTAAGCTCAGCCCTATAACGGCTTAGTAGCAAAAAGGGGCATCTGTAAGCACCCCAAATTTTCCTCATCCATTCTCAAACACTCCCCTCGTATGGATGACAACCCTGATAGGTCAGTACAGGAGTCCAAACCCGGGTCTGTCTTAGGAAGTTACCATTTTACCCACTTTCACTAGGAAAAAAATCATTTTACCCCTAGGTCATCCTAGAACCTGTAAACACCCCAAATTTTTACTCACTTCCCCGACATTTCTATCAAGCATCATCATCCATCCTCTGAGATCATCGGAGGGCAAAATGGTTATTTTCTGAGCCTAGAACTTGCAAAATTCCATCAGCAACTCTCAAAATTCCTCTATTTTAGCTCAGATGATCAAAGTTTTATTTCTGGCGGGAGACGAGAATCTTCAAATCCCGATTCAAAATTGCATTTTATTTGCATATCATTGCAAGAGCATTTCATATCACTGCACTGCATAGCATTTTATTTCGAGGTCCAGAACTCTCGATTTCAAAATTTTCAATCCAGATTCGAATTTCAACTCTTTTCAGAATTGATTTCAAAACCCTGGGTCTTCAAAATCGTCAATTCTTCCCATTTTACCCCCAGGACTCTGAATTTCAAAAGATTTTCTCAGGAAAACGATCTGGATAATTTTCAATATGGATTTTAACTTTGAACTCAGCCATTTTATCTCAGATGTTGCCCTCTTGTCAGCAATTTCAAATATCATTCTTTTACAAAATCGCCCTACAGGGGGGCACCTCTTTTCAAAATTTCTGCAATTAGGCCAAGTATTTCTTATTTGCCAGTTAGTCTAAATTTTATGAAAATTCCAAAAAAAGGTTTTGTTGTCTTGCCTTTTGTTTCAATAAAGTAGCAATGTGGGGTCCACCCTGAAGTGGTGCCACACAGCCTTTCCTTTTGAAAAACTTGAATTTTGAAAAGCCTTAAAATATAGGAGCCTCGTCCCTGAATTGGCGCCACTGGGCCATTTTCTCTCTCCTTCCATTCCCCTGCCATGTGTCAGCATGGGGTTCACCCAGAGGTGGTGCCATGTGTCATTTTCTCCCTCCTTCCATCCTCTGACATGTGTCAGTGTGGGGCCTCTTTAAGATGGCGCCACATGTCTTTAGCCACCTTCTTTATTCCATGCCACGTGTCAATGTCCACCACCTTCATCCCTTGCCATGTGTCATGTTGATGCCACTCTGAGCCGCCACGTGTCATGTTCTGCTTTTCCTAGAAAAAGCGGAATTGTCTCTTCTTGAGGTGGCACCATCTGATGTGTTCTTTCTGCAAGTGACACATGTCACTCTCTGCTCTTCTTAGAAAAAGCAAGGGACACATGTCTCTCTCTGCTTTTCTCAGAAAAAGCAAGTGACACGTGTCACCTTCTGCTCTTCTTAGAAAAAGCAAGGGACACATGTCACACTCTGCTCTTCTCAGAAAAAGCAAGGGACACATGTCTCTCTCTGCTTTTCTTAGAAAAAGCAAGTGACACATGTCACCTTCTGCTCTTCTCAGAAAAAGCAAGGGACACATGCCACCTTCTGCTCTTCTCAGAAAAAGCAAGGGACACATGTCTCTCTCTGCTTTTCTCAGAAAAAGCAAGTGACACATGTCACCTTCTGTTCTTCTTAGAAAAAGCAAGGGACACATGTCTCTCTCTGCTTTTCTCAGAAAAAGCAAGTGACACATGTCACTCTCTACCTCTTTCAGAAAAAACAATAATTCAAATATTCAAACTCCTCTGAGGTGGAGTCTTCTGCTTCCTCAGCTCCCGCCTTCTGACACATGGCAGTGTTGAGCCACCCTGAGGTGGCGCCATATGTCTGTCCCTGCTTCCTCCAGAAAAAGCAGAATTTCAAACATTCAAACTCCCTCTGAGGTGGCGCCATCTGAGTCCTCTGTCTTTCCTTCTGACACATGTCAATGTGGATGCTCTGAGATGGCGCCACATGGCAGTCTCTCATTCTTCCAGAAAAGCAAAGCTTTGAATTTCAATCTCCAAGGTAGCACCCTCTAAGGTGGCGCCATTTGGGAAACTCCTATAGAGAAAATCAAGCAAACTTTAATTTTAAAAATTTTCAAATCCAGCTGAGGTGTCCTATTAACAAAAATTGCATTTTATTTATTTCAAAAATCCAAAATGGCATATCCTGAGATGGCACCACATGGAGGGTCCAGATTCATTTTGTTTGAATTTCAAAAATCTCCAAAAAATCTATAAATACCCTAGCCCACGCCCAGTGAGAGGAGTCTCCTTTGGGATTTTGAACTTCAACCAAAATTTTCTGTAGAACTCGATTTTGCTTTTCTGAATTCATGCCCTCCCTGGGCTCATTTGAGAGAGGAAAGTGAAGTACTCACCTTGCACACGTCAGTCCAAGTTCGACTCAGGAGCATAGGTCGATCTTCAGAAACCCAGGTCGAAGGACGAGAGAAGCCGTTCGTAGCCGCTCATTTCGGGAATTCCAAAACCACAGAAGAACGCAAGGTGAACTCCTATTCTGGTCAATTTTATCATAACACTACATTTTGCTTGATTCGTATTGTCATTTTGAAGAAAGAGCTCATCTGACGGATGGATCGAGTTATTCTCATATAATGACATATATCAAAAGTATTCTTTTATGCTTCCTTGATTCAAATTTTCGCATTTCATCATTTTCATGCATTAAAATAGGGTAGATTTATATTCTGTTTCATTAAAATAGCATTGTTCTAGGAATTTATTTGATGTTTCATGCATTCAGCTTTATTTCTGTACTTTCCTATTTTTGTTAGTCAGTCCACTCGTTATTTTATGTATTTATTTTTCGTTAAAAATGCTAAAAAATTTACAGTGCGTGCCCTTAGGTGTCCTTAACAATCTGCAAAAAATCGGAATGATTTGAATTCATTTACTACTTTTAAAGTTCAAAATTCTATGTCAAATTTTGTGACCCGGGAAACATTCTCAAGATTTATTTCCAAATTGTAAAATTGATATCTCCCTCATATGAGATCCGATTTTCTATCCGAAAAAAATTCTGAACTCAGGATGATGTCTAGTATTTAACATGATTTTCTCAGATTTTTATGAATTTTTAGGATGTCTGAAAAAAATTCGAGAGTTAGGGACACATGTCAGAGTTTGATTTGAGTCTCTGAGACTCTAGATCGACTTAAGTCGATGAATTCTCTCTGGATATAGCTCCAAATCCAAATCTGTAAAAAGTGAATGTCATGCTCCGAATGTTCTCTGTTTGACTCTGAAATTTCATGATTTTTAAGACAGCCTTGATATCCGTTTTGGATTTTGCTTGTTAGTCTTTTGTTTTGGCATGTTTACCTGTTCTTTTGATTTATGCATATAATGTCACAATTTTAACCCTGTTCTTGTTGATCAAATGCTAAAGCCATAAAAATGAAAGTCGTTCCTGCATATGTCTTTAGTTCCCCCTTTAAATATCAAAATTTTTTATAGTAGGCTGCTATTTTTATTCGATTTTACATCAGAACAGGTTGATTTTACCCCCGTCAGAATCAAATTCCTATTACCGAACTCACCGTAGTTCAAATCCCGGAGCCGTAAAAGCCAAAATTGTCTATTTTCATGTCATTTAGCAGTTTGTAAAATATAAGATGTTTCTATGGTGGAATTTTTGTATTATCACATTAGATGCTATATTTGGTTCGGACCCGTATGCGAAATTCGCCCATTTTAGGATTTTTTTTAAATTTTCGCATCTAAATAATATCATTTCATAAATTTTAGCATTCTAGGATATTTATAAGGGTATAGAAATGTTTCATACCGAATTTGACATTATTTGAAGATCGTTTGATGCTCGGTTTAGTCGTATCATCAAAACAGGGCCCCGCGGGACCCTGATCCAAGCGAAAAACAAGCGAAATTCATTTTTTTTTAATGAGTTGCAAAATGTCAAATTCTGATTTTACAGTCTTAATGTGTTTATCAGCATGTCATCATGTCATCATGTCTCATCTCTCATTTCATCATCATTTGGTCTAATTCAAATTTCAAAATCTCGATTTTACCAAAATTTCCTTTAAAAACCCTGATTTTAAAGGTGTAACTTCAAAATTAGGGGTATTTCGGTTATTTTGACCATAATTTCGAATTTCAAAATTATTTCTCACTGGATTTTCTTGCATTTACATCATTTCAAATATCAAGGAAGTGTGAAATACGGTTTATATCCGACTAAGTCCAATAATCTCAAGATATTATTGGAAAATGTTGGAAAAACCCACATATTTGAGCTAACCCCATTTCAAGTTTGGCAGGGACATTCAAAAGAAGGAGCTGAAGTCTGCAATTTCCTTTTATTTCATTTAACTAGTGAAGTAATAATGTAAATTTTGGAATAAGAGATTTAATTTCCTGCTTAGACTAGGATGCATATCATATAGTTTGAATTCATGCAATATCCTGATTTTGTGATTCATGCATTTTATTTCAAAAGCACTATGGATGTACACAAATGACACGTGCACCAACTCTTAGGGAGTTGATGAACTCGGTGGAGTCCATATTTACGGCCCTAGTCGGAATATGGACGAGACCCAGATTCAGCATCTTTCTACCAATCACACAGAGCCTATACTCTTAGGCTATCTTCCAAAATTCACTGCATATCTTCAAGGTTTTACAAAATATTTTAGAGTTAACTAAGTAAATTATAAACATATTTACGGCCATAGTCGGAATATGTGATAATTCTACTTAGTTTAATCCTAGAATTGCATATTTTCCTGAAAAGATGTTTTCTCAAATGACATTCATCCATTCACATCATTTGCATCATGAAATCACCTGCATTCCTCATAATTTTCTCAAGAAAATTTCACCCCCTGGAAATCGATTCCTCAAGAAACTCTGAAAATTTTCAAAGTTGGATTTCTCAAGTCAAGTTTTCCCATGATTTTCCTGGGAAAATATTCTTTTCTTAAAGATTCTTTTTCAAAAGGAGTTTCTCATCTTTCTCAAGAATCCAAATCAATTTTCAGATATTTCAAGGACAATATTCTCAGGATTTCAATTCCTTAAGTTTGGATTTTCCTTCTCCAAAGAGTTTTCCAATGAATTTCAATTATTTTCCAAAGAAAGTTTTCAAAGTTGGAATTTTCCCTGACAAGCATTTTCCCTTCAAATGTTTACCCTTTTCCTAAGATTTACTTCTATTTTCCCAGGATTTTCAACCGTTCATGATTTTCCTAAAACTTTATAAATTTTCTTGAGATTTTAAACCCCTTTTATCAGAGTTTCCTGAGAGACTGATTTCAACTTTTTTTTTCTGAGAAATGTTTTTCAACTCCAAATGTTTTTTAAGCATACATCATATTTTACCAACTTACATTTTACAAAATCTCATAGCACATGCATGAATTTTCTGTGCATTTAGGATAGAACACAATTTTGATAATTTAACTAAGTCAAGCACATTTTTTGGTCCTTGGTTCAATTACCCCTGTTAAAGGCGGTAGGAACGGTCGAACCTCGTACCGACAGGTCGAGCCCCATTCCATGGATTTTTTCGTTATTTTAAAAAATGGAGGTGAGTATTTCAAAAACAATTTCCAAAACTCTGGTCAAGTTTGACTCGCGAAATTGTTTTCTCCTCTCTCCCGCAAGAGAAGGAAAGACAAAAAAAAATTTGCGACGATAACAGAACCCTATCAGTCAGAGTTGACCAAGCTCATTCTTAAGCTCAGAACAATAAGAATGTCAATCATTTCTAGCTCACATGGGCTCACAATGAGCAGATCATGTTCATTTCTGGTCATTCCTGCCAAAATGGATTAATTTCCTCAGAAAAGAGCTCATTTCTAGTTCAAATCTAAGCCAATTGTCCCTGAGTCAGTTATTCTTAGCCAATCCTATTCCTCTGAGTTTAGCTTAAGCTCACGAGGAGTTCAAGTGCTCCAATTTCAGTTCAAATCCATTTTCCACAGTCTAGGAGCTCATTTCAGCTCATTTTAGCTGAAATTGAGCTAAGTCCAGTCAATTGAGCTAGTGTTTGAGCTTCAGTTTTAGTTCATCTCAGTATTACTGACCTCTACTCCAGCTCAAACTCAGTTCTTGTCCACAACTCACTTCACTCTAGTGACAATTTCTCACCATTTCTTTAAAAATGGCAGCATTTCTTGATAATTCAGTCTAGGAGTTTAGTTGAGTAAGTGTTTTATCAGTCAATTTGAGTTCTAAAACCCTAGAACTTAGTTCATTCTAGTTTATTTCAGTTTAAACTAGCTAAAACCCTAATTTTCAGTGTCACTCTCAGCTTGGTAGAGACCAAAAACCATTTCTTGAACCATTTTATTCATTTTTGTCAAAATTATCACTTTTTAAACTAATATAACTGTCAATCGGGGTCTAATACATAAAATTCTTCATCCAGGGTTAGCACTTTGCTTGGCATTTCATATCATTTCTCATCATTTTCCATCATTTTATCTCATTTCATTACATTTCATTTTTAAGATCCAGAACTCCAATTTTCAAAATTTCAATCTAGATTTAAATTTTAAAGCTTTTCAAAATCAATTTCTAACCCTAGGTTTCCAAAATTGACATTTTTACCCCCAAGACTCTAAATTTGGAAATATTTTTTTGAGAAAACAATCTGGATTCTTTTCAAAATTGATTTTCAAATTTTTAAACTGGATCTAATCTGCAAAGGGGTATAGAATTTCAAATTTTGAGTTTTATTTTAAAGTTGCCAAAAATATCTCATTTAACCCAAAAACATTTATGAGAAATCATTCTACCCGTTTGATTTTCAAAATGAATTTCAAAATAATATGAGGGCCCACCACCAAGGTGATGCCCCACTCAAAAGTTTTTCAAAAATTTTTCTTTTAAAAAGAAATTCTCTTTTCCTTTTTATTCTTTTTTTTTTTTTATTTCCACCTAGGAGAAGTGGAGCCCACCAAAGTGGTCGACCCCCTCTCCCTTCTTTCATTTTTCTTTCCCATTTTCCCTTCTTTTTCTTCTTTTCCCTCCTCTTTTTCCTTCCTTTCTTCTTTTCTTCTTCTTTCTTCTTTCCTTCATTTTTTTCCTTCTTCTTCTTCTTCTTCTTCCTTTCCTTTTCTTTCTTTCTTCTCTTTCCTTTCTTCCTTCTTTCTTCTTCCTTCCTCCTTGTCGCCAGCCACCCCTCTCTTTCTTTCTTCCTTCTCTTATCTCTTCCTTCTCCCCTTTTTTCTTTCTTTCCTTTTTTCTTTCCTCCTTTTCTTTCCTTCTTTATTCCCCTTTCTTTCCTTTCTTTCTTTCCCTCCTTTCCTTCTCCTTTTTTTCCCTCTTACTATTTCCCAAAGCACCATACGGCTGGTGCTCATTTTTCATTCATTATTCCCTCACATAGGCAGATAACCCTAACTCTCATTCTCAAGTCACCATACGGCAGCCCCCTTTCTCCTATTCCATTCTCTCTCTATCCCATTCCCTCTAACATCTACCTCTCTCTCATACTCTATCTTCTCTCCTTCTCCCTCATTCATACACAACTGCAATCTTCAACCATCTCCAAAAAATGTTCGTAGCAGCTGCCATCCTCAGCCTTCCCTTGCCAGCATCCTCAACCTCCCCTTGCCATCTACAGCAGCACCTTGGCTTTAGCCCCATCTTCACCTTCATTGCACCAGCCACCTTCATAGTTCCAGTCCCTTCAGCCCATGGCTTCAGTCATCATCTCCAGTTGTAGCAGCAGGGTAGCAACCTCATTGCTCCTTCCTTCAACGAGGTGTAACACCCTCTTGCTCCAGCGCCATCCTCAGCTTCCCTTCAACCTTCAGCCAACACCATTGGCAGCAACCCCATCTCCTTCCTTGACAGCCTCAATTGGTACTAACCTTGCTACAACCTTCCTTCCTTCAGCCGACGCTCTCCAACTCCTTCACCATCTTCAAACGGCTGCAGCCTTGTTCCAGCCACAACTCCAACAAGAAAACAATCTTCAGCCTCTTCACCAACCTTGAAGCAGACCTTCAACCTTGGAAGCAACACCTCCAACCCCACGTTTCAGCATCTTCCAGTCGGTGTAGCCCCTCCATTGGTGACAGCCGGTCCAACCAATCCAAGCAAACCTAAGGTAAAATCTGTTATATCTCTTTATTTTGAGTGATTCCAAATAAACAAAGAAAAGAAAAGAAAAGAGAAAACCAGTTTGGAACTGGGTTTATGTTACAAGATAAAAAAAAGGAATTTTTGTTAAGGCTACATGGAGGAGGGGATCCATCTGATGGATGGATCGGATCCCCTACTACCAATAGCCAATATTGAATACAAATCACATACCTCCCTGATCATTTTTTTTTTATTTTATCATCTGTCATATAGGTTCATTTTGTCATTTAAATAACAGTTTCATTCGTATAATATAGTTTTTAGTGTTTGATTTAGAATCTATAGGTTTTAATTCATTTATATGCCATTCAGTTATTGTTTCATGTTTACTTTTTTGTCAATAAATCTTAAAAAATTTGTTGTAAATACCTATATTTGTCTGTGATCACCTGCCAAAAATTTGAATTGATTTGATATATGTAACTCCATTTTGAAAATCATGAACTGAACCGGTTTTTTAACCCTGTAGCAGAATTGTTGATCTTGGATCTCCCTCATAGGGATCTGAATCATGATTTGTAAAATATAGTGGATCCATGGAGGAACCTAGTATTTTACTGTATTTTGTGGGATTTT
The DNA here is from genome assembly GCF_984573655.1 of Nuphar pumila. Lineage (NCBI taxonomy): Eukaryota > Viridiplantae > Streptophyta > Magnoliopsida > Nymphaeales > Nymphaeaceae > Nuphar > Nuphar pumila. The sequence continues at coordinate 134,350,596 of NC_143254.1, read as the reverse complement.
TCTGACAAAGTTTGCTATCTGTCAAAATTTGGGTTTTATAGTTCATTAGGTTATGCCTGTTGCAGGCTTGTCAGGGTCTAGACCAACCTAAATGGCCTGTGGCACTTCTATCTGTAAGTCAGATGTTCTGACTATCAAAATTGGACTTGTTCCTCATAGTATCCCTTGTCATTTACCATAGTTTCAGGATTTTAGGACTTAAATTTCTATTTTTTCTAGATTTTATAAGTTCACCTATAAATTTTCTGTTAGATCAATTTCATTAAAATTAAGAGTCTATTAATTCAATGTGTCCTCTATAACCATAAGTCAGATGCCAAAATTGTAAAAAGAGAATCTGATTCTCGGTCAGTCTTCGACATTCTCCTAAAATATCAGTATTTTTTCCACAAATTAATATTTTTACTGTAATTTTTACCAAACCCTTCAATTTGCCTTCAATCCTAAACTCATCAGATTCTGACCCATCTTGTCAGAGTTGTAATTCTCTGACCATAGGTTGAATTTTAAATCTGTAAAAGGAAAAAATCCTTGCCTAAGTGTCCTCTGTCACCCCATAAAATGTGGTGAATTTCTATGGTAGGTTAGTACTCGAAACTATGTTGTCATTAGGATAGGTCTAGGCTAAAAGGCAAAATCATACATTTTTTTGGATTTTTATTAATTTTCATATTATAAAAATACAAAAAAATTGATTTTCATATTCCATTCTGTTATTAGGGTTAGTCTAGGTGTCCATGCCAAATTTGGTATAATTTCAAGTTCATTTGCTATGTGAGTTAGTTAAATTGTCAAAATCAAAAGCGAAATTCAGTGTTTTGTGATATTTTTACATTTTTAAAGTTTTAGCATGCATATAATCATCTCATATTATATTATGTTTGGTTTGAACTCTATTTGCATTCATTTGAATTTCAAAATCCCCATTTTTACAAAATTACTTTCTAAAAACTCTGATTTCAAGGCCATAGTCTTGCTATCAGAGGCATTTTAGTCATTTTTACCTCAATTTCAAATTTTCAATCTTTTATTTATCATATTTTCATGCATAAAATCATGTCATATTACCTTATGTTTAATTTTATCCTTATTTGTATTTATTTGGATTTCAAAGTTCTCATTTTTACAAAATATCTTTCTAAATACCCTCATTTCAAGGCCATAGTCTTGCTATTAGGGGCATTTTTGTTATTTTCATCCCAATTTCAAATTTCCAAATCTTATTTTCATATTTTCAATACATTTTCATCATATACTTCTTATGTTTATATCAGGGAGGTATGAATCAGGGTTTATATTTGGGTAAAATCTGATAATTTCCTGTTATTGTCGGATAAATCCAGAAAAACCTATATTTTTGTGCTAACCCCATTTTCTAGTTTTGCAGGAATATTCAAATGAAAGACTTTATTCTTTTATTTCTTTTTCTTATTCAATTCAATGTAAATATCAGATGTAATATTGGAATAAGAGTTATATTTCTGTACAGAATAGGATGTTTTGCATATAGTTTACTTTTCGTAAAATTTTAATATATGATGTATGGCAATTCATATACATTTTTCCAAATCCACTATGGTTGACACAAATGGCACGTGCACAAGCTTTTAGGGAGTTGACAAAATCAGTGGAATCCGTATTTATGGCCATAGTCAGAATACGAATTAATCCCAGATTTGTGATCTTCGTATTAGCCACATTCAGCCTACACTCTTAGGCTAACTTCAAAATGCACTGCATTTCTCAAAAGATTTTCTTGATTTCCTCAAAAATATCTTTCAAATCCATATTCATTCATTCATTTCATTCAATTTGCATCATGAAAGTATTTCAAGCAATCATATGTTTTTTATTGGTTTATTTCAAGAAAGAGAAATTGATTTTCTTAAAAATTTCTAAATCTTTCTCAGAAAATGATTTTCTCAAAAACTCTAAGTTTTCAAATGATGTTTCAAATATTTCCTCAGTTTAAATCATGATTTTCCAATGTTCTAACATCCTTAATTTCAAGATTCAAATCTTAGAAATTGATTTTCTCAAAATCTTTGAATTACCTCTGAAACTAGTTTTCCCATAATTCTCAAATCTTTCTTAGAAATTGATTTTCATTTCAAAAGGCAAGCTTCAAAGTGATTCATAAAAGGGGGCGAAAGAAGCAAACTGTCGTGGATCGCCTTCGATGAAGGGGTTGAGAAGAGAAGATGGTTATTCTAGCTGCACGCACGTTGTCCCGACGAAAAAGAAGTTGTCGACGATGAGAAGGGTTCGAAACAAGAAGAAAAAGATGAAGAAGAAGAAGGAGAAAAAGAAGAGAAAGAAATCGACAAAAGGGAGAGAGAGAGAGTGAAGAGAGCAAAGGGGTGTGTTTTCCAATGCTGGAAAAACATCCCCTCCTTCTTGACATAAACTATTTATAATAACATATTAGGTTAAAACATGTTTTTCAAAGCAAGTCCAAACAATTTTCAGTAATTTTCAAAAACAGGTCTTTTGAAAAAAGCTTGTTTTACTAAATAAAAATTTCTAAACTAATTACAACTCCTACTTGACTCTTCTAAACTAATTAAAATACTAATTCAAAATTCCTAAACTAAATAAAACACTGAAAAACGCAGGCCAAGCTTTGAAAAACATGATTTTTTTGATATTTCAATTTCAATGCGGTTTCTCAAAACTAACGATAAAAATGGGGTTTTAAAGCAATTTTTCATTGGATCATGCATAAATATAGATTAATAAAATGTGAATATTATGCATGATCAATATTCTAAACATTGAACTCAGGCATGCAATTGCCTGAACCAATTAGGGATATAAATGTTTGACATGCGTGCAACGAAGAACTTCACGAACAATTGATGTGCATAATCAGAGTATCACTGTAGAGAATATGGAACAACGTGGGCAAACCGGTGATATTGATCTTCATCACAGTAATTTGAATGACATGCGACCTTCGAGGGCAAATGACATAACTAGGTGCAAGTTGTTAGACTTTATAATGTATGTTTGAGATGTAGGTATGATGATGAATGTGTTATTTTTATGATTAATCTTGAAAGTTAAAAATGCAAGAATGTTGCATGCATAGAAGCAAAATAAGTGATAAATATAACAAATTTTGATTTAGTTTGTGCAACCAAACAGTTAATTATTGGTATCAATGATCACGTTGATAGTGGACAATCATATGACATTGATTATGATTACTATACTATGTTGGTTGAGTCGAATCAAGACACTGCTGACATTAGACAAATAATGACAGATAAAAATGATGCAAAATTGGTAATTATGAATCCAAATATTTGGTTTGTTGTATAAGCTATATGAGCATTTGTTAGGCAGTAAAACTATTTTATGTTTTTACACTAATGCGACGTAGTTGAATAGGTTCTCGTTCAATAGATTCTCGTGCGAGGAATAAAGGTAAACAGGCGGGCAAAAAATACATGAAATTGGATATTAAAAAATATTACAAAAAACAAACAGAATGAACTATTGAAAATGGAAAAAAACACTAAAAAATGATTAATCTTGAAAGTTAAAAATGCAAGAATGTTGCACGTATAGAAGCAAAATAAGTGATAAATATAACAATTTTTTATTTAGTTTGTGCAACCAAACAGTTAATTATTGGTATCAACGACCGCGTTGATAGTGGACAATCATATGACATTGATTATGATGACTATACTATGTTGGTTGAGTCAAATCAAGACACTGCTGACATTAGACAAATAATGACAGATGAAAATGATGCACAAATGGTAATTGAGAAGCCAAACACTTGGTTTGTTGTATAAGCTATATGAGCATTTGTTAGGCAGTAAAAATGTTTTATATTTTTATACTAATGAGACATAGTTGAATAGGTTCTCCTTCAATAGATTCTTGTGTAAGGAATAAAGGTAAACAAGTGGGCAACAAATACATGAAATTGGCTATTGAAAAATATTACAAAAAACAAACAGAATAAACTATTGAAAATGCAAAAAAAAAAAAACTCAAAAACAATGCAAGTGTTTCCCATTCATGTTTATAATAAAAGACACAACAAATAAACAACTAAATTCGACAATAGAGGCATACCAATCGTTCAAAAAATAAAGCGACAAATAGGCACTCACTATCAAATGATGTAAACAAAGAAAAAAAGAATATACTGTTAAACATGCAAAGATAACTTGAAAACCATGTAATTCTTCTACAAAATAACTGACACATGCTAATGTTTCAGTTATTTACTGATTCATGCCGTTGTTTCAAAAAATAAATGATTCAACTATTAAAGATGCATTTATCGGAAAAACTCATCGTTGATGATTCTAAAAAGGTCATTTAGGAAATGTCGCCACCGATGAATCATTCAAAATAGTTGCCAGAGAATTTTGTCCGGGAGAAAAACGTTTGGGACCACAAAAACACACTAGTTTATGCAAAAATATTCATAGAATGCAAACTATCACTCTTATATTGACGATCATCGTATTTAATGCTCATACAAACATTCACAACAATTAGGAAAATTCACTGGCAAGTCATTCCTCAAATTTGCGAATGTTCGCAATGACAAAATGCAAAGGTCAAGGACATTCGTAAAAATTAGATATGAATGTCGTCGCACATTTGCAGGCCTCCTTGAGGATTACTTAAAGGAGATTCACATCGTAGCTTGCGAATGTCATAATCTACTTAAAGGAGATTCACATGGTAGCTCACGAATGTCATAATATATATGTGAATGTAGTACCTTATTTGCGAAGATCAACTAGAGTGCGAAGGTCGAAGGCATTCACAAGCATTAATATGTGAATGTTGTCACAATTTTGCAAACTACTTTGAGAATTAGTTACTTAAAGAAGATTTGCAGGGTTGCTCGCTATATATATATATATGCAAATTTTGTACAATATTTTACAAACTTGCTTAAATTTCAGTTCAGTGCAAACGGGGCAAAATTAAAAGATTATGAGACATATTGAGAAACACATAATCATTTTCCTTGTAATAAATCACGATAAAAGACCACAATAAAACGCATAATTTTTCATAGCAAGAAACTCATGTTTCAAGGTCCTTTATTTTGGCGCGAGGTCATTTAATAGGCATGGAGAGATTGCTACTCTCCACGCACGGTCGATATGGGTTTATTCATAAACCTTTAAACCCAAATGTAGTTGGATGTAGCAGATTTACGTTTATTCCCTACTTATGCAAAAGTTCAAAACAAATTAACCTCAAATGCAAGCTGTCAAACGGGTAGGGCATGCTCATCCTCTGCAACCTTTATCGTCAGGCCCTTCTTCAAATCTCCATGGCCTGAGCGCTGCCTGGTCCCTCAGCAAATCGCACCCTTGAAGTTCCTCTCTCTCTCTGTCTCTCTGAGTCTGATCTTAGGGATCTAGACTTGATTTGGGAGGGAAAGTCAGTATTCAGGAGGAATGGGGTTTCCAAATACATTTTGATTCCCATCTCTTTTTCATGTTCTGTTTTTAAGAAAAAGGAGTAAGGGGTCACCGGACGGTGGCCCTTCTCATTTTCATGTTCTATTTTTTTCTGTGGTGCTATTATTCTGACTTTGGTTTTGTTTGAGTTTAATGAATTTGAGGATTATCAAAATGTATAATTATTTTTGTGGAATCTGAAGTCTGCCTGTGGAAAGACAAAGACACTATGAGCTAAATAATTTCTATAATTGATTATAAAACCCCAAAAGATTGTGCCAAATTTACAAATAGTTGCTTCAAAAGGGCATTATTACAATTATAAATACTCTGATGGATATTAGATACATCATGCCAAATTTTTTATATTGAGAGCAGCTTGATTCTTCTTGTTAAATATTTTTTTAGTGTTTAGAAATATAAAATAATAATTTTTCATTTTTCATTTTTAACTTTTTTACATTTTTTTTCAAATTTACAGAGTTTTTTTTCGAGAAAAACTACTTTTTCTAAAATCTACCGAGATTTTCCCTCACACAGAAATTCCGGAGAACGATATATGTTGGAAAATAAATCTAGTTCGAGCTTGACACCATATTAAACAAGATGATGGCCTCAGTGAGAGGATAACATAAAACTAAGCGTTTTTCCCCCCTCTTTTGAGGAACATAAAACAAAGTGTCGAATATCAAAGTTGGTATGACACAAAGCATGACATAGAAGCTCATAAGAGGGTGCTTTCATGGGAGAACTTTTTGGCTTCTGCTAGGTCAGGGGAAAGAAAATTCTTTGACTGCACATTGGCTCCGGTTTGTAAAACTTTTAGGTTTCTCTATGCCCACTGGAGAGTATATATTCAGCTTGGACCTTACAGTAAGAGGCGCCTCTGATGGTTTCGAACCATGGTTTGGTCGCTCAAAGCCGTGGCTTCATGGGAAAGGACTTGGTTACAGCCAGAAAATGCATATTTGAGCCCAAGAAACCTGGCTATCTGCATGGCCGGATGCGCCCCTACTGCAAGGTTGCCTGTGCAGCGCTTGTTGCACTTTGAAAGTTCCACGTAGTGAGAACTCCTTTAAGAAACCATAAGGTCCCTCATGCCTTGGGGGTCTCGTAAAGGTTCGTCCAGTTTTATCCAAACTTTGCCAGAAGAATGGCCAACCATCTAAATCGTCAGTGTATGTTATAAGCACGGACGCAGCTCGCTCTCCCTTCTCCCTTCTATCATTATTTAATCAAAACTGGGTCAGGTTCACATTGGACAAACTTTAGCCCCAGAATTTGAGGTCGTAAGTTGTAACTAATGTTCCTTGGTGCGGTAGATTGTGAAACTTTCAGGACGATCCAGTCCGACAAGGGGCATTTTAGTTCATGTGTTTGGAGAACCCGAAACAGACAGGGTGTGTACACCACTAAGGGAACTTGTTCCAGTAGTAGTGACTAGGTGCTTGATGAACGTGTTTTGTGGGTTTTTGGCTTTTCCTGTGTTTTTTGTGCAGTTAAATGTATTGGGCATGGTCAATTGACTAAGAATCACAAAAATTTATAAAGATTTTAGACAGTTGATTTTTCCAACATGATAAAAACCCACCCATGTGTTGGAATTAATAATAAAATAAAAAAAATCTGATCAAGCACGCTCATCAATCACCTATTCACTATTCCTTGTTCGTGTATTCGTAAATTGTAACGAGCAATTCGGACATGACACGCCTTGGAGGTTTCTGATTGTGACGACCCTTTGTCCGGGTCAACGTCCCAGTTGGTTGCGCTTGGCTAACGATATTTTTGACTGGAGGTGTATTTGCTGGTGTCTCATCACACCCATTGCAGCGGCCACGCCGGCCAGTGGGCCGGAAATGCTATCGTTATCAAACGTTGTTTACAGTGGACCCACCGATCACTGTAATGGGCAGTGTTGATGCCTTATTACCGATGGATGGTGATAAGGCTTATGACGGAATCTGCCATGCTCTTTAATCCCCAACTTTTTTTTTTTTATCGAAAGCCCAAAGGGGGTGGGGGGGGGGGGGGGGGGGGGGGCTTGTTGCTGCCTTTCATCCCCTGCCGAGCGTTGAGAGTGAGAAAATGAGAGAGAAGGCAGCAGCAGTCGCAAATGCAGAAGGGGTGAGGGTGTTGGCTTAGCTTTTGCTTTCTCCACGGGAACCCAAGGTCCTTCTCTCTCTCTCTCTCTGAGTTTCTTGTTCTTGCGGGGGATGGCGGTTGCCTTTCACTCGATGGGTTCGTCCTGTCTTTACTCCTTGGCTGGCGATTCCCATCCTTCTGTCAGGTCAGTCTTTGCTCTTTTTGGGTTCCTCTTTCTCTTCGATTCGTGTTACGGTGAAAGAAAGATCAACCGCTACGAGCGGAGGAACGAATGAAATGACATGATTCTTCTCGCAGTTGCATGACCAAGGTCTTCGTTGGATTGAGGCCCCATTCGACTGGTACACAACCACTGTTCTCGCATATCTTCCCTCTTCATTTTTGTTTTCGCTTCATCTTCTCTGGTTTTTGGTTCAGTATTAGTGGCAGTGGTTGCTCCGCTGCAATTAGAGTCTTGTTTGAATAAATGGCTTTCGGAAACTTGTTTTTGCCATTAGTGCATATATTTGTCAGTCGATTTCTTTTGGGTTGTTCGGTTTTCTTGTAAAGTGATACCTAATAATTAGGAGCCTTTGATCTTAGTATACACATACACAATCCCCCATAGCGTGCTCAAACTTAGTAGCACTCGACAAAGTCCATGACATTGTGCTTCATATATGTATGGTGCTGTCCTTAGCTTCCGTTGTTCTTATTTAGAACCTTTCACGCAATCTAGTTTATTTTTGAGACGATAAGAAGCAAAATGATGTGTCTTGCTTTGGCAGAGAACTGCAAAGAACCTGGGTCTTTAGAAGTTCTAGTTTGCGGTGTTCACCGATTGTTGTATTTTTCATCTAAAATGTCAATGTGCCATATAGTTTAAATCAAACTTGTTGATGGCAGGTAGAAATGCTAGTTTCTGAATTGTGCTTGCGATTTTGTTTCAGGAAAACCTATTTTGACTGTTGAATTTCATGATAAGGTGCAACAAAGTCTCAAATCAAGGTATCTTGAACAATTTAATTTTCACATTCTAAACTTCTTTGGTTTCTAAATTTGTGGATCTTCCAGAAGCAAGTTTTGTTAGCTTATTTTATGGTTTTCACCTTCTACTTGATGAGGAGAGAAAATAACACTTTCTGAGAATCTTCTGTACTGTTTCTGAAGTCAAAAAATGACAACTCACATTCTTAAAGAAGTAATTACTGATCAGGTGAAATCTAAGTTTCACTGCATATATCTTTCCCTTAATAGGCTTGAGTTTTTAGCTTGGATGATTTTTCCCCTTTTGTATGTTTTTTCTGGCATGTTATTGTTGTTGTTGTTTTGCCTTGGCACTGTGAAGTGGCTGTGTGGTCTCTTTAATTTATATTTTTTATTGCTCCGGTACTAAATAGTTCTTCCTTCCATTTGTTCTTCTTCTTAAGGAAATGATAATATGGAGAGGAATCTGATTTTGTAATCAATATTTTGTTGCACTACACATTTCCATACCTACTGTTACAGTCATAGTGACAAATATTGCAAGAAATTGCTTGAAAGTTTAAAACGGCAATTTCTTACAAGATTTTCAAAATATCGTGAGATTTATGAAAAAAACATAAATACCACGATTTAAACGTGATATTTATGTTTTAAACGACTATTTACCACAACAAAATCGTGTATTTTTATTAATATTTTCTTATGAAAAATAATTTATATATTCTTTTATTAAAAATTTTATTGCCGAGATTTTGACAAAAAAATGCGAGATTTATGATTTTTTTTTCAATTTCTCTCGAGTTTTTGTAAAACGAGAATTTGCCGATAAAAATGTTTGTCACTATGGTTACAGTCCTAAATCGGCCCCAATTTGTTTTGATGTTCTTTTGATCTCAGTAGGATTTGATGTTTCGATTTTTGGCTCCAATGGAGGTGTAGCTGGACATCGAGTTTTGATATTATTTTGTAGTCAATTTATTTATAGAGTAGTGAGTCAGGTTTATACTGGTCAAGATCTAGGAGTCATCCTCAACACTTATTATATGGCCCATACTGTGAAAGACACTCTAGGATCCGTTCTCCAAGATGCCACTTCATTCGCCATGGGGGGAAATTTCAGCTTGTGTGGGGTCCATTGTGTTGATGTTGAAGCTTTTGTGGCTGAATGTAGTGTAAAAAGTCAAATAGCACATGTCATCTTCCTATTCAAGCAAGGGAGAAGGATCTCACAAGGAGGACACATGACACACAAGGAGAGCTTCTTACAAAAGAAAAAACTTTCCTAACTTGTGAGGATACTTGGCACATGAAGGGAGAAGTAGAAAAATGAAGAAAAGTGGCTAAATTAGAGGAGCCATAAAGTCAACAAGTGAGGGCCACATTGTGAAGGAAAAAGAAAAAGAAGGAAATAAGTGGGGAAGTCCCACCCTCTTTTCCTCTCTCTCTGGATGCCCCTGTCTGTTCTCTGCTCTCTCTCACTACTCTCACATTTTTCTCTCTTCTCTCGCTCTCTTTTGGACATGACCTATTCCTCCCTAGAAGCCTGATTATCTCTCTCCAAGGGCCCAAGCCCTTCACGAGCCTTGACTCCGAGAACAAAGTGATATCGCACCGTGGGAACCCATGTTGTGCGTGCCATCAGTCTTGGTTCTGCTTATCCGCCTCTATCCTCAGTGTCTCTCAAGTATCTTAGACCTCCCTAATGGTATTTCATCTCTTTGGAGTAGCCTATATCCTTCTCATACATTGTTGAGTTGTAAGAACTCATATAGATCCGAAAAAAAACAAAACTATGTGCCTAAAATTCGGGTCATAACAAATGGTATCAGAGCAAAGCCTAGAGGATTTCAAGGAGTATTGTAACATTTGAGACCTAGATCTAGGCACGGGAAGCGAGATCCAACCATCTAAGAGCGGATCTATAGCCGACGTACCCTTTCTCAGTTGAGTGCTCTAGACACCTCAACGTGGTATGGTTGCTCTGAGATTTTTGATATAAATTCTACACACCCTGAGGATTGATTTAGAATTTGATTTTACTCAAAACAGAGTCGTATTGACCCTGGTAGGCCCTCCCAAGTCCGAACCAGATTTTTGGTGGGAGACTGGATTTCAATTCAAGATCAGATGCCTGCTCAACTTCCAAAAATTGTGGTCAGGTGAGTCTGCATAAAAAAATCCCCAAAAAATAAGTTTTTATCTCCCTCACGTGTTGAGAACCTGATTTCAAAAAATCTCGCTCATATCTGCCCTAGTTTGCTCTACAAAATTCCAATACTAGGACCCTGTCCTATCTAGTGTCTGGACCCAGTCTTGATAGCAACCTCCAACTTCAAAAATTCACTGAGCCCCAACCTTTGGGAGTTTCAGTCTAAAATTTGGTGGGTGAGCTCATATATCTATTGGACAAATACTGACCAACTTTTAGATTTTTTTGTGGTTTGTATCTTGAGATATATTTTTTCCACCGCAACCTGGTTTTTCTGGCCTATGACCAACTAAACCTATGCTAGTCTGTCCTGTTTTCATTGGTGGACCACCGAACCCAACTTAAACCTCACCAATTGACCATTGATCGTCATTGATCCAAGAGTTGTTGAGTTCTTGCGGGTAGTGGCTGCACACCGAAAATTTCCAGGACCCTTGGTTGTCTAAGTACAATGATGGTTTCCCTTGATACAACTCAACCACCATTGCGGAGGGGATACTATATGCTTTGTCATGAGAGGTCGGTGCAGTTCGAGATTCTTCAATTTTTTTAGGAAAATGTGCAGGAGTGGCTCTACAAATACACACTCTTCTTCGCTTGCCATGCCATGCCTTATGATGCTCGTGTGGATGAAGCAGACCGCCCACTTGGATGAGGGCGCTCTATAATGGTACTAATGGTTAACCATCATACATGGCAAACCCTCTTGGAAAGAGTTTGTGGTTGACATCAAGGTTCGGGTCCACCATGTGGTTTAATCACCATATGAAGTTGATTCTCACGCAAGAGGGTGGCTCAGACGATTACCACACAAAGTTTGCGAACTTGTGCATATTACCCCATGTCGATCAGGAGACCCAATTGCGGCCTTATCTCGGAGGCCTAAGGGAGGACCTTTGGATTGAGGTCTTGGCAGCAAGTGTACACAACAAAAGGAGCTATCCCTACAGATGCCAAACCAACCCACCAGTCCACATGTTCAGGAATCGGGATGAATCGACTAGTGTTGAAGACGTCGAGGTGGAATAGCCTCACGACCTCCCCTATCACGCTCTCATGAGCGTGTTAGCACCAAATTTGGTGTAGGTCCATGGCGAGGTGAAAAGCCATGAGGTAGACGTGCTTAATGATATGGGGAGAACCCATAATTTTGTTCGGGAAAATGCTATCGGGGTTCATTACAAAGACCACTCTTGTTTCGATCCTATGGTTGACGATGGGGCAAAACACAAAGGTGTTGAGGTCTACTCGGATGTGATTGTGAAGCTCCAAGGAGCGATCCTTATGACTGATTTATATCAGCTTCCCATCTTTGAAGTTCATAGGCTCATCAAGTGGGACTTCTTGACAGTAATGGTGGACTATGTGGACAAGGTGTTTGACAAGGACCAAGTTTACATCTTTGATCCAGGTGGAGCGGCCAATTAGTTGGGCCGCGGTTGTTAAGTTGTATATATATATATATTTGTTTCATATTGTATATATATATATACATATATTCGTATATATATGTGTATATATTTTATTTATAATGATGTAATAGGTAATACCCTCTAGGGGTATTTTCATAATTTCACATCACTGTAATAGGTTGTGCCCATTAGGGGTACTTTAGTTCTTTTACTTTATTTTGTTCTTTTTGTCCTTTTCTGTTTTTATAGGGACTATTTGGTCAAAGACCAAATAGAGTTGTTGGGTTCTTTTTGGAGTAGTCAACATAGAGTTGACTAGTCAATAGAGCTGTTGGAACAGTTGAACAACTCTATTTGAAACTACTTCTTGTGTATAAATAAGGGTGAACCCAAGGGCGTAGCTAGGGGGGGCAGGACTGGGCTGTAGCCCACTCCTGCCTCCCGAAACAGTTAATTTTTTTTTTTAAAAGCCCAGTCCTAGCCCATCCCTGATTCCATATGAAATAGATTTTTATCCATTTTTGTAGCCCAGTTTAGTCCTAGCTCAGCCCTGACTGCAGCAAATAGTTTGATTTGTCCATATAAAATAGATTTTTATTAATAATTGTAGCCATTTTTTATTTTATCTAAAAAAAAAAATTTCAAGGGCGCTGCCCCCGAACCCCCGACTATCGCACAAATAAGTTTTTTTTCTACACCCCTATTTGCTCCCCCCCCCCTCACATGAATCCTAGCTACGCCCCTGGGTGAACCCCTATCTTGTTCTCTAATGCTCTTCTAAAACATTCTAACTCTGTGAGTATATTGTGAATAAAATGTTATTTATTTTATTCTTGATTTTGTGCTTCAATGCATGGTATTGCCCTTAGTGGCTGTTTGTATTGCCGATGTTGGCACCTTGTATTATCCCATGGTGGACTTGTGCATGTGCACGTTATGTTTGTGTTATCGTAAGCCCTTTGTGGTTTTTGCTTTTGTTTTTTCGCCCATTTTGTGACATGGTATCAGAGTAAGAGATTTTTTATCTTGGTATCTTGTTTGAGTTCATGCTTCGAAAGAAAATTTTGGATTGATATATATGGCTTGGACTCGAGGCTCTCATGTTTTGGTATGTATCTCTTGTTTAATTAAAAAAATGATTTATAATATATATTTTATTTTTTTTCTTTTCAAAATTTGTTTAAAATATTATGGTTATTTCTTGGGTATGTAAAATGTGTTTTTTGAATCAATTAGAATTAGGGTTTTGTGAAATGTCTTTTAATGAAATATTATTTTAATGGCTCTTGTGTTTGTTTCTTTTGACATTAACCTATAACTAGTCCATTCTTAAGCTCCTTATGATAAGTTCTTCATGTTATTATTATTTTTAATACAATTTTTTTTTATGATCTCATATATATATATATATTTATTTTGGGTTTCTTGGACACCATTATGATTATTGGTGACTTTATGCACGTTTTCAAACATGTTTTTTGAATTCTATTTGTCGCATTCACTGAGATGTGCTCATTAAGAATTTTTAAATTCTTGTATGTTTTATATCAGGAGTCATCATGATTTTAAGTTCATTAGCCATGCCATGGATGTTTTGTATGCTTTCATGAGATTTCTTTATTGGCATATCATCTTCATATGCGTTTTATGTGCCATTTATGATTATGTGTCATTTCAAAATTGTTTTTGGTATTTTGGGTTAAAAAATTAGACATTTTGGGTATTGTTTTATGGTTTCAAATTAAATTAAAATTAGAGTTTTATCTTAAAAATCTCTTTTTTAAGTGAGCTATTGTTTTATTGGCTCTTGCGTAAGCATGATAATTCAAAATATATGTTTGGTATGTATCTTATGTGAAATCGTTCATATGCATATTCTTGTGTGTTTCTTCGTAATTTTTTGTGGCTTTAAAGTTATTAGATTATTGCATATACATGAATTTTGATCTCTTTGTGAGTATCCATGATTAGTTGTACTTATGTATACTCTTTGGTTTTCCATATGATTCTTTAAAAATCTCTCTATATGTTTTTGGCCATCTTTAATGTTGTATGTCATTGTTGTCTCATAATAGACGTCATATATTGACCATGCATATAATTGCATCATTTGACATCTTGTTGTGCTATTGATTGCACTATACTCATTCTAAAGTTTTCATCTACCTTTATTGGATTTGATTGAAAACTTTGTTTTTTCAAATTTGTTCATATATATGAACTTATTTGGAAACTTATTTATGATAATTTTGTATAAACCCTTTTGGAACTAGTAGGATGCTAACATGAAAATGAGTATAAGATTTATTATAACTAAAAAGAACAATACCTATATGAAAAAATAGAAAATAAGGTTCAAGAGTGTGGGTTGATGTGTTATTACTAGGCACTTCTTTGAAGTATGAGAAACTTTAATGTTAAAAAGATGACTGGAAGGGTCAACTTGTGAATGTCACCAAGTTGATGGGATGTCAGAAGTTTGAAACCCGTTGGCACGAAGCTCTTGGCACCACATCTCCTCCTAAGCTATTTACAAGGCCATCATGGCCCGTGTGAGCCATGCAGGGCTTTAAGTAAGGTTGTACAGGGCTTACACAAACGAAAACGAGAGCATGGTTGTGCCATGGCATGCACGTGCCACGGTCGTGCACGCTGGGCGTGACAATAGGCATCTTATACCATAAGCATAAAAAATGTGTGCGTTATTTGGTTTTTAAAGTTCTCCTTTCCATATATATGATTACAAAGTTAAGAACATTAGCTTCTGGTGAATGTTGAAGTTAAAGGAATATAAACTTCATCTCTCCATTAAGTTCATTAGGTTATTATCCAAAGACTATCATATGTTTAAAAGTAGCTGAAAATTTGTAATATGATGCTCTTATATATACTATTTGATGGTTGTGAGTATCATATTTATTGTATGTGTGTGTTGTAACAAAATAGCACATAACCCAGGACATTCCAAATTGTAGTCTAAATGCCAATCAAAATGTATATGAATACTAACAATATAAAAACTTGATACAAGTTGGATGAATAAATGATTTCATTAGTAATGAATAATAAATACATAAAAGAAATAAATACATTAGGGCCTCACTACAATACACTAAAAACACAAAAAACCTAAAACTACCCATCACTTCCTCACCTTACAAGGTACACACCCACCCCACCCCTATTTATAGAGAAAGAGAGGAGAGAAAGAGTCCTCTCAAGTAAGAGGGAGGGACCTCCCAATAGCTAGAATTTTAGCCGTTGGGAACAAGTCAAACTAGTTTGACTTGGTCCCAATAATATATATATTATATATCTTTATATATAATATATATATGAACATATACGTATATGCCAAGGTTGCCATACTTGGAAGTGGAAGCAGGAAAGCGAGAAGTGATGCATTTTAAAATGTATAGGAAGTGGGAAGTGAGAAATAAAAAACAATAATATAAGAATTTAATGAGAATAAAAATAGAATGCAAATAAAAACTAAAATAAAAGTGATTATTCTTAAATTTCATGATTTTATAGTGTAAATAAAATTTTTAATAAAATCTGAAAATGATGGCTGCCAATTTAGAGAAAGCACGTAGATGTGAATGAGAAGCATGAGAAACACATAAAAAACATGAAAAGTAGAGTGAGCGAACATATAAGAAGAATAAATGAAGCGTGTGAAAAGCATAGGAGAAGCGTGGCAGAATCGAGATTCTCATCAAGTTTTGGAAGCAAGGAATATTGCGCTTCCGAAGCGGGCTTATATATATTTTATTTATTTATTTATTTATTTTTACATTTTTGTCCCTGCCGCACCCCCGCACCCAAGGTTTTTGAAAGTGCCGCCCCCCCACACCTGCACCCATGTGACAATATATATATATATATATATATATATATATATATATATATATATATATATTATGGAGAGAGGATGACCAAGCACGTCAAAAATACAATATATATTTAATAAGAAAATTTTAAAAAATTCAAAAAATCTTATAATAGAAAGAAAATTTTTCGACATCAATTCTGAAAAAGTCATTAAATTTTCAAACACAATATTCATTGAGTCTCACCTCAATATAAAATTTTAAGAAATTATAGTTCTTAATTTATAAGAGAACATAATTGCATATTATTAAAAGCATCGATGCATGCATAAAATATCTCAAAGATAAACTCATAAATCATTCATCACTTTAAACATTCATGAAAACATGCATTATTCAAAGTTAATGCACACATCTATCATGAAAAACACATTAATGCATAAAAGGTATGAAATATGGATATTCAAACAACATCAATATCATGAATAAATGACTCACAAAGGAGTTTAATCCACACAAAAAGTATTCATAAAGAAGGGTTTTTCAAAACAAGCAGCCATGTTAAATGCACAACGGAAATAATAGGGAACTTCAAAAATCTCACATACAAAACTTAACAAGAGATATTTTGTAATAATGACAAATATTGTCTCAAACTGATCATAACAATTTAAATCTCAACAATAGAAATACACTCAAAATAGCATCTTATTCATCTAAGGCATATCATGATTTAAATCACGCAAGACAACTAATCATGGAACAAATGCAATTAAAGCATATTCAATGAAAATATTTCAATAACCATTTCCCATACAAGGGCAAATGAGTAGTAAAAGTTTAGAAATTTTATGGAGATATTTAAAAATCCCACATAACACAATGAATGATATTTGCAGATCTCAACAATAGTTCGACCACCACAAGCAATCACCTCACTAGATATCCAAACCTCAAAATTTAAGTGTATCAAACGCATAATCACAATGCCACTAATGGACAAAAAGAACACAAAAAAGTGTGAATAACCAACATCTTTTGTCTACATAAAATGACACTTAAAGCGAGTAATCACAATGGCACTAATGGGCTAAAAACACAAAAAAATGTGAATAACCAATCAATATCTCATAAAGTGACACTTAAAACAAGTGTATCAGTGACTAAAACAAGATCATAACCAATGGGTGCACATAACTCACAATAATTGAAAAACATCTATTGTCTACATAAAACAACACTTAAATAAGAGGCATAATAGGAGACAACACACGAGATAAGAGAGCTTGTAATGAAAACAAACTAATGTCATAAAAAAGTATAAAGATAACAATTTTAACAATATTTTGAAACACCATGGTTTCAAAAATAGATAGCCATCATAGATAAACATAATTATGAGCATCCAACATAATAATAATGGCCAAATAAACAAATGAGTGATATATAACACTCATAAAACCAGAGATCAAACAATCATCAGTTAAAGCAAAACTATAAACCGACAATCTAAACAGACAAAAAATGAGGTGCACACAAATTACCCCAACAAACATCTCCGGTTTAAACAAAGTCAATATGGATCTAAAGGTCAACCAACTATCAATTAGATCTAAGACGTATCAATACAACATTCATAAACTTTGATAATTTCAAATTGACAGGAGTCACAAGATGATTTGAGGTGCACACATAACTTACCTCAATTGCTAACTTTATCCCAACAACAAGAACGTCAAAAGAAATGATGCATCATATAAAATTATATGATGGAAAAAACTAATGCCATGAGAAGACAATAAATACTCACGGAAATCAATTTTTAAATAAGTGAGTTCATATAAAATAACTAATTTTAAAAGACAGTTTCAAATCAAATTAAAAAAAACTTAGAATGAATATAGTACAATAATGTGCACAACACAAGATGTCAATTGATGCAATCATATGCAAACAAGATGTCAATTGATAATTTTTCACAAAACAAGATTACATAAATAACAATGAAGAATTAGTTTAGCCAATATAAGCAATCTATATAGAGATTTTTCAAATAACCATAGAGAAAACCAAGAGCATACATAAACACAAATAATCATGAATACTTACAACGAGATAAAAAATTCATGTCTATGCAATAATCTAATAACTTTAAAGCCACGTATCCTATACAAAAGATTTTAAAGGATCACATAAGATATGCATAGGAACATGCACAAATAATCATAAAGATACTAACATACTAACAAAAAAATATTTTAAAATTATCATGCTTATGTAAGAACCAATAAAACAATAACTCATTTTAAGAGAAAATATTAATTTCAATTAATTTGATAACATGTCTAAAATACCAAACAACAAATTTGAAATGACACATAATCATTAATGGCACATAAAAAACATGCATAGGTATATGTGTACGGCACATGAATATATAGATGATATGCGGATAGAGCAATCTCATGAGAGCATACAAACCATCCATGTCATGACTAATGAGCGCATACAAAAAAGTTCTTAAGTAGCACATCTCAATGAAAGCACCACATAAAATTTAAAGAACATGCTTTTACATGTGCATAAAGTCACCAATGATCATTACAATATTTTTCAAATACATATATATATATATTCATAATCAAAATATATATATATTTCAAGTAAACATTCTTACGCAAAAACATGTCAAAAGACAATAATTTTCACAAATTTTTATTTTAATCAATTTGAAAACATATTCATTTTTAATAAATAGCCACAATATTTTAAATATATTTTTTAAATATATACCATAAAAATTAAAAATAGATAATCCAAAGAAACATACCGGAATACGAGAATCTTGAGTTCAAGCCGTACATTAATTCAAATCTTTCTTTTAAAGCACAAACACAAACAATATGCCAAGACCAAGATGCCTTGCTCTGATACCATGTAACGAAATAACATGAAACCCAAGACATTCCAAATTATAGTCAAATCCAAATACTAACAATATAAAAACTTGATACAAGTATGAATAAATGATTTCATTCATAATGAATAATAAAATACATAAAAGAAATAAATACATAATGGTCTCACTACAATACACTAAAAAACACACAGAAAACCTAAAACTACCCATCACTCTCTCACCTTACAAGACACCCACCCACCCCTATTTATAGAGAAGAAAGAGAGGAGAGAAAGAGTCCTCTCAAGTAAGAGGGAGGGACCTCCCAACAGCTAGAATTCTAGCTGTTGGGAGCAAGTCAACTTGTTTGACTTGGTCCCAATAATATTATATATATATATATCTTCATATAATATATTACAATATATACATAATATATATATATATATATATATGAACATATACGTATATACTATACTATATACATAGATACATATATGTACAATTAACAATATATATATATATATATATATAAAATGATAAATTAATCTTAACATGTGTGTGCATGCATGCGTGCATTTGTGTGTGTGTGTGGTTTGGAGGGTATTGGCTACACTTGACTGTACGATTCTCTCTGGCAAAACCTTATGATTGCAAGCTTTATATGTTTGATGTCTCTAAAGGAGATGCCCATTAAGTGACCTCTGCTCTATGTCACAGGGATTCAGCCAACCAGGTGCCGCACCCGCATCGACGCAGGTGTGCGTGCGGGTGTGGCACCCGGTGCGGTCAACCTGACCCTGAGTGCGGTCAATGCACCCAGGGTCATATTCATCCAAATTTTAGACTTAAAAAAAAAGAAACTCGTTTGTTTAATGGATTTACTATCAGAAAAGGAAATCAGAAGAGGGATAGGCATCAAAGCTGCTATCGGCGTCGTCTTTGCCGCCTCTGGTAGGTCGAAGGTTGTCAAACCCTTCGACCACAACTATTGAAAACCCAAGATAGCGCTCGGCAAACCCCCAACACCGGACCACAGTAGGATCGATGGTAGATTTAAAAAAAAAATAGAGGGGGTAAGGGTTAGAGGATAAAGAAAAAAATAGAGGGTTTTAGTAATCTTTTGCGCACCTCACACCGGCAGGAATCCGGCCGGTGGTGGTTGGGCTAGATCGAGAGGCGAGAGGGTGTGATTCCCCTCTTCTCTCTACCGGCGGGCTCCCTTGAAGGACTAAGGGAAACAAAGCTTAGTTTCCTCTTTCCTTTCTCTGTCTTTCCTCTCACTGTTGGCCACGGCTTGGTGGACGCTCCATACCTGTGCGAGAGAGCTCGTCCCCTCTAGCGAGTTGTTGCCAGAAAACCGAAAGAAGCAGAGGTCTCCGACAGGAACTCTCGATGGGTGGCGCTACTCGGTGGTGGCAGAGGACATCATCAGCGGGAACTCTCGTTGAGCGCCGCTGCTCGATGGCGAAGACGAAGGAGGTCGCCGGCGGAAACCCTGAGGTCTAGGGTTTCAGTAAAGAGAATAAGAAGGGTGAGACCCTTCTTTCATTTTCTTAAAACATGTTTTAAAAAAAAAATTAAGTTGATTTTTTCTATTAAAGTCCATTTTATTATCAAATATTACTTTTAGGACCCTATGTTATTTATTGTTTTGAGGTTTGCTTTCTAAAACTTCATAAAAAACCGTTGTACTTTTATAAAATTACATAAAGGTGGTTTATACTTTCTGTTTAACTCAGAAAATTGTAAAAACAAGTTTTTGTGTTTTTATTTCATTAGTGTTACTGTTGTTAACTGTTAAAACTTAAAAATTATATATATTATGTATATATTTATTTTTATATTTTTGCCCTCCCGCACCCCCACACCCAAGTTTTTTTGAAGTGTCGCATCCCCGCACCCGCACCCGCACCCGCACCCATGTGACATAGCCTCTGCTCCTAGTCATGCATGTTCCTTCTCAACATAAAAAATGCTTCATATGTTCAATGTGACCTCACAGTCCATTTGACATGGTTTGACTAGGATTGACTAGTTTTGGTGTAGACAAATTTTTATTGGTGCATTTTGAGTTGTTGATTTTTGAAGCTCTAAAAACCTGTTTAAACAAAACAATCAAATTATCCAAAGCATTTTTTGACTGAACAAACTAGTGTAGATCGTATCTATAGTGATTGATAAAAAAAATAAAAAAAACTTGAAAAATGGATGGTTTCTAGTGGAAAGAAAGGTGTAGTTAGGTGCAACCAATATTTTCTTTATATGTGTGCATCTGCCTGGATTGCCTATTTTCTGGTAAATTGCTTTGGACTTGCTGAAACATGGTGCCTGCTCTTTCTCTGACTCACGAAAAAAGAAAAGAAAAAAAATGATATCTGACTATGAATTTGGGTGCAGTCTTACAAACAGGAAAGCAACATGTGCATGTGTTAGGATGATGCCAATAGGCACACCTAGAGTACCCTACAAAACTCCTGGTGAAGGTACATGGCAATGGATTGACTTGTGGAACGCACTTGTAAGTAATAACACACAGTTGAACATATCTTTGATGCTATATGTTGCAGGATAATTTAGGCCTTTGGAAAATTTTACTTGCAGTACAGGGAGCGTGTCATCTTTATTGGACAACATATTGATGAGGAGTTCAGTAATCAGATACTGGCTACAATGCTCTACCTAGATAACCTGGAGTCTTCTGAAAAGTTGTACTTATATATCAATGGTCCTGGTGGTGATGTGAGTTTTTGTTTATGCTAAGCAGGTTCTTTTAAGATATCAAATTATGGACATATGTTCATCAATGATTTCTTTTCCTTTTTTTCTTCAGTGCTTTTGATAGTTAACCCCCAACATGGCATTATATGATACCTTACAGAGCTTGAAAAGTCCTGTTGGCACGAGGTGTGTTGGCTATGCTTATAATATGGCAGGAGTTCTTCTTGCAGCTGGAGAAAAGGTCCCACTATTATTTGAGAAATCCTTTATGCAAACTTTAGGAAATCAATTTTCGTAAACCACTCTGATTTTTGCTCCTTGTCATGCTTCATTAAACAGGGTAGTCGCCTTGCCATGCCTTTATCAAGAATTGCATTGTAGTCTCCTGCTGGGGCTGCTCGTGGTCAGGTCTGAAGAAATTTTTATCTGCTGAGTTGGAGCCATTCATACTTTGTCTCGATAATTCTCTTAGCATCTACTGTGCTCTCTATTTTTTGTTTCAACAGGCTGATGACATTCGAAATAAAGCCAATGAGCTCATTAGAACCAGGGACTATCTGTTTCAGGAACTAGATGCAAAGACTGGCCAATCTGTGAAGGTATGAGTTCTATTTCCCCGCAATTTTATAAAGTTATAGTATATATTTTTACCTTCTGATGGAAAATTTATTTATCTTTTTTTATTTTTATCTTTTGTTTCAATATTTTTTTTTTGACTAGTGCAATTGTAACAACACTTTTCATGGCGCACCTTTATGCTACAAATTGCCTTTATGAATGGCAGATCATGTATTAGACTTTCTGATGGAAAATTCACTGAATTTTTGTCCGCTTTTGTTTTAACAGTCTATCTCTGAATTTATTACAAAATCAAATAATATATACTATATCTCTTGATGGAGTTCATTTAAATTTTTTTTGTTTTGTTTGTTCTCATGTATACTTCCAGCTTGACACATTGGTTTGGAATTTCAATGTGGTCAGTGGAAAGTATTAAACTTTTGTTAAAAATGTATATATGTATATAACTATATATATATATATATAACTAGGATAGTAACTAGGTTAATTTAGTTAGGTTCCTTTTTGTTTTTTAGTTGGGATGAGACTAGTCAACCCATAGAGTCGGGAGTCCAACGACTCTATTTAGAGTTGTTGGACCCCCAACGACTCCCTTTTGGAGCTCCAACTTTGTGTATAAATAGGGGGCAAAACCACCACAATATGTATGTTTCTTGCATGAGTCTTGATCAATAAAATATTATTTTTATTTCTTGTGTTTGCCCCTTTAGTGGGTGTTTGTGTGTGAGCCCATTTTATGGCTTGTGTATGTTCTTTTGGTGCTTTGGTGGAACTCTTTTGAGTGTCCACTTTGTTGTTTTGGTGAATATCTTCAGAGGACCTTGTTTCCTTACATGGTATCAAAGCTTTGAAATCAAACTGTTTTTTGGGTGTATTGGGAAGTGTGCTACTCAAGATTTGTAAGAGATGAAATCTCTTTTGAAAAATCCATTTAAGTGCTTGTGAGATTGTAGTGCCCTCTTGGTGGTGGAGTGTTCATGTGTTCATGTTGTTCATTAGAGGTGCTTTCTTGGTGGTGAAGTGTTCATGTGTTCATGCTCTTCATTGGAGAGACTCTCTTGGTGGTGGAGTGCTCATGATTCTTTTTTTATTATCTCCTCTCTTTTTTCTTCCTCTTGATCTTCTATTCTCTTTCTTAGCTCTTGTAAACATGGATGACAATGATAATGTCACCCTAAAACCCATCAAGCTCAATGATACAAACTTTGTAACATGGTCTTCAATCATGAAGCATTATATGGGGGAAAGGGTTGTGGAGATTAGTGGATGGGTTGGATTTGAAACCTAAACTAATTCTTATTAAGATAGAAATAGAAAAGGTACCTCTTACGGAGGCGGAAAAGATCAAGGCTATGGTCACTTATGAGAAAAAAATGGAAAGAATGAATAATAGGGCATACCAAGATTATGTATTGGCTCATTAGTAGTGTTGATATCAAGAAGTGCTCGAGTCTAGCTAAATTTGAGCATGCAAATAAAGCATGAGACTATCTTAAGATAATGTATTCTCTTAAAGATATTGCTTACATTTGCAACTACTCAAGGAAAAAAAGTATTAGATAATACTTTAGTGAGTTGTTCGACCTTTGGAATGAGTTGGCTCTTCTTGAGCCACAATAGCATTATCCCGAAAACATAGAACTCTGTAAAAAACAAATTGATACAAAGCATTTCTATCAATTCATCAATGGTCTAAGACTGGAGTTGGAGTTTGGATTTTTTTATTTAAAACAAATTGCCCTTTGAAATGGGCTGCGAAATTTTTTAAAAAAATTACTGCTGACAGCTGAGACAGCAGCTCCTGTCAGCTGCTGAGGGCTGCTGAGCTGCGATTTTTTTTTTAAAAAAAATCTGCTGACAGCTGAGACATCAGCTTCTGTCAGCTGCTGACAACTGCTGTCAGCTGCTGAGCTGCGAATTTTTTTTAAAAAAAAATTCTGCTGTCAGCTGCTGACAGCTCCTTTTGCTGTCAGTTGCTGACAGGAGCTGTCAGCTGCTGACAGCTCCTGTCAGCTGCTTTTCAAAACCTTTTTTCGTAAAGGATTTTCTCTCTCTTTTATATATATATATATTTATATATTTTTACATTTTTGCCCCTGCCGCACCCCCGCACCCGGGTTTTTTGGAAGTGCCGAATCCCCGCACCCGCACCCGCACCCGCACCCATGTGACATAGCTTGAGTGAAAGAATATAATGAAAACATACTTGCAACATCTAAAAATAATAATTATATATGATTTATTTGATTTAAGAATGACCTTTGTGAACAATATTCTTACTTTGTACATCAAGGTACTAAAAATAACAAGAAAAAAATTATGCAAAAATTAATGCATGTTCTATAAGGTTTGCTCACACATCTAAATAAGCATTATGACTATGTACTGTACTTTCTATGTTGAACAGATGTTAATAAATTTAAGAAGTTAATGCATGTTCTATAAGGTTTGTTCACACATCTAAATAAGCATTATGAGTATGTATTGTACTTTCTATGTTAAACAAATGTTAATAAATTTAAGAGACCATTGATTTGGGCATATTGATTCCTCAATCTCATGAAATTCACATCTATAATATCATTAGCCAAGTTCGTGGCTGCTTCCTTCAGTTTAGGAAGCAGGCACTGCCTAGTTCAAATCACGATTTCCAGGAAGCAGGCTTCCCACTGCACCTAAGTGCTTCCTTTGATGATGTATAGATGTTCCCATATATTGGTTCCGGCTAAGTTTAACTGGGTAGTCAAGTGATGCACTTATGTATCTGTTTAACTGGAATATGAAAATGGAAGTTACCTCAAGAACATTTGATGAATGGAACCAATGCACTTGTTGTGGTATAGCTCATTATCTGTGTAATATCTACGAATTTTAAGGTTTTGGGTTAGGATCCGTTACCCGGATCCAAAAGGACGTAACAACCCGGATTGTTGGCTTTAGCTGTTTAAATTTATTTGAAAATAATAAGTTTTGTTTTTCTTCAAAAAAATTGGGCATGAGAACTGCATTTCGGATCCAAGATCCGTAAATAATCTGTATTGCATGGGTGGTTTTATACATATTGGGCCCAGATCCGTTTCCTCGATCCAAAGGAAATATATATGGGTATTAAAGGCATAAATGTAATAATAATGTTTAATAAATAAATAAATAAATAAATTATTAAAAAAAATTAGTTATGTGGGATTGGATCCACGACTGGACCCAACGGATCCAACATTTTGGATCCACATCTTTTTTTCTTATTCGGATCCACATTCAAATCGGACCCGGATCCACTTTACTATTTGATCCCGAGTCACGGATTGCAGGGCTCAGAACCGGCCCCGGCCCATACTGTATAAAGTGAAAAAAGAAAGAAAGAAACGTAAGGGTGCCACAAGGCTGCCCGATGAGATAGTGCATTAGGGTTCTTCTCAGAACCCTAACGCAGGAAATAGCTTTGGCTCAGTGGAGGGCTCTTGCGCAGCCGCCGGAAAAGGGATACTCCTTCCTTTTCGGGGGTCGCCCTCTTCAATAAGGGGTCCCCGAACCCCTGTTCCTCTCATCCCTCATCTTTTTTTCTCTCTCTCTCTCTCTTCCTCTCTCTCGTCTCCCACTGCGCAAGCCATCGACGCTGCCCTGGAGTTCGTTGGAGTCTCGACGCCGTGGTCGACCATCGTGGTTGGCCCTCCTCAGCCTCTCTCGCCGGCACCCTCGCTACGTGTGACTGAGTCGATGCCGTCGGCCCTGCCGAGTCCTTCTCTCCCTCTCGGTCTTCACCTCTCCTTCGTTGTAGCAACAACCACCTCGCCGGAAAAAGGTAGGGGTTACTGTTTCTTTTCTTGTTTTGGTGTGTCTGGTGTCCAAGCATTGATGGGGGTTACGGTGAGGCTCCAAATCGATTGAAAGAAAAGGGGGTTTTCGAATAATGAAAGGGGGATTTGGGGTTTATTAAATCTAAATGGGTTTGGGTTCCAGTTAGAGGTTTTATCTTTTTCATATACTGTATATATGCATCTTGTACAAAGCTTTCCTTTCCTCATATGCTATCAACTGACTATATGGAACATACTTTGTTGTAAGAGACCTCATAATTTGCTTCCTTGTCAGTTCTTTTCCAATATATATGAACTTAGGTTTGTTTAAGATCTCAATTTCATTACTAAGGGAAAGAAATCTAGTAGGCATGAAGGGACCTTCCACACTGGCTGCATACTCCACTCCAGACTTATGGATGCCAATATTCGTAGTTGGAGTCCTAACAAAGTTCATGTCTGTGATGGTATTTCCACTAGATTCACTGGACTTTATTTTCTTAATTTATAACCTAGATGACTAGAGCTGTTTTATTGAGTATTTGTAAATAGAAGTGTGTCTAGGTGCTGGCCCAATACCTAAATGCTAGGTAGGTGCCTAGGATGGGCAGTTAAAATGAAATATTTGTAACTACTTATATAAGGTTTATCTAACACTGAATACTTTACATTAATGTTAGCAACATTTAATTGATTGAAGATATGTCACACAGGTAAGCAGTCATGTCCTGTGTGTAGTGTACAACATGGGAATCTATAAGAATATGGGTATATGATTATGACTATAAATGTGTATGTATGTATGTATATTCAAACACCATTCGGTAGTGGAGCAGAACAACCTTTCATGCACCCTAAAATGGATGAAGACAAGTAATGGGTATGAGCTGGATGGTTTAGTAGAGAAAAACATGGAGATAAGCTATGTCACAGGGATTCGGCTAGCAGGGTGCCGCACCCGCGTCGACGCGACTCGACGCGGGTGCGTGTGCGGGTGCGGCACCGGGTGCGGTCAACCCTATCCTGGGTGCGTTGACCGCACCCAGGATCATTTTGGTCCATTCTTGTTTTGGATTTATTTTTTTTAAAAAAAAATTGCCCAACTGGGCTGCGAATTTTTTTTAAAAAAAAGTAATGCTGACAGCAGCTGTCTTTCAGCTGCTGACATCAGCTGTCTTTCAGCTGCTGACAGCAGCAACAACTGTCAGAACAGCTGCAGCAGCTGCTGACAGCTGCTGTCAGCCGCAACAGCTGTTCGTTAGCTGCTGACAGACAGCTGCAGAGCTGCTGACCCCCTTTATATATATATATATATATATATATATATATATATATATATATATATATATATATATATATATATATATATTACATTTTTGCCCCTGCCGCACCCCCGCACCCGGGTTTTTTGGAAGTGCCAAATCCCCGCACCCGCACCCGCACCCGCACCCATGTGACATAGGAGATAAGTAACCACACCAAGATACATGTTTTGCATGTAGGTTGAATTAAAATTCTTTCACAGATTTTTCTTAATTTATATATGTAAAATTTTCTCCTGTGTAGGTGTGTCACTGTTTCTTAAGTGTTGAATGTTTTAGCTGCATACTTGCTCAATAATCATGCCTCCTATCAGATATATAACCGTGTAATTGTTCCTATAATTTATATATATATACATTAATAGGTGGGTAACTGTCCAGCCTCGACAGCACACACAGGTTGGGTTGGGCCAGTGCAGGTGCTGTCAGGTCCCAACCGATGGGGTTGGCTGGGCTGGCTTAGTTATCCAGTCTGTTTGCCAGACCCGACCCAGCTGACTGGTGTCGGCTGAGCCTGGTTGGGACCTCAGTCGACTGGGTCGGCTTGTTGTGAATCTCTTGATGAAGAGAGACCTTCGTACTTTAAATACGTTTGTAAATATATATAAATATATGTGTTAAGAATCGGTATTTGCATGTGTCCGTACCTGACCAAATTATGCAGAAGATAGGCATGCACTTAATGAAATTTTGAGTTGTCAATCAGGTGGAGCTTGATAGAAATTTGTGTTGATGGGCAGATGACATTTCCAAACCGAGCCCGACCTTGATAGTTACACACATTTGAAAGAATATATGCATTTGACGTTCATTTCAATGAAAAACATGCATTTACAAGTACGTGTGCACATGATGGGAATATGCAGTGATATGCTTACGCAATTGTTGTTAACATCATGGAATCGACATGTGCTGGGTTGCTTTTCATATATGTTTGATTGCATCACCTAAACTACACAGGTTACTACTCGGATCACAGTGTATGTTGAGAAACTTTGGGTTTTTGGCACAGGGCAATGTCTAAGCATGTGCAGGGCATACATAAATTATTCAATGTTAACAAATTTGTGCTGATAACTCTATTTGTTATTATGTACGTAAAGTTGAGTTTTTGAATGTAAAATTGAGTTTTGAATATTTAATGACACGTGTTAGCATGCTTTATAGTTTGTAACATGTGAGATATTTGATTTCTGCAAAGTTGGCTTGGTACGAATGCGTACATGGCATCGATGGTATTGGCGTGTACAATCTTGCATAAATGTCCTCATGTGTTTATGAAATCTTGGATGAATGCATGTGTGTTAGGTGATTTCATGAAAGCACTTGCACATGGATGGTGAACACTTGCATATGACTGTGGAAGCTCACGCACATTGTTAAAATGGTATGGATGAATGTGCATTTGGAATCACGTTGGTATTATTGCATACGTTGCAAGTTGTTATGATTTTTGCATATGATGCATCGATGATGTAAATGAATCATCGTTGGGCCTGGAGAGCCTTGGGCTTTGGGTTGCTCTTTCTTCAATTGTTTAAATGCATCACAAAAAAAATCACATTTTATCTTTATTGCACTGTTCTATGTGTTTCCACGGGCGGGAGTCCCGTGATGGTTCTCGCAGGGGTGGATGCGAGCCTTTTTACTTTACTTTTGCATATGGTGTTGCAAACTTAAACAAATTAACTTAAATAAAAATATAATGAATAAGAACAATGTAATATACATTCTGGGATATCTCATCTGGAGTATGAGAATCTTAGATATCCGGTCTTGGGGAGACTGTGAGGATACAAAAACTCCGTGTGCTGAAATTTTGTCCCCTGAACCCGATATTGAGGTTTTTTCTCCTGACCACGGTTTTAGGGAGAGTCCGCCACTTTACCCGGGAGTGGTGTGTTTGACACAACTGTTGTTTATGGTACCAAGGAAGTGACACATGTGGGCGTGGGGTGTCTGTTGTGTCCCCGACATTAGATGTGGAGGTCTAATGTTCCGATGGATGGTGCTGTTTCCTGATATCGGTCGAGGGCTAAGTTGGAACCCAGTTATAAAATACAAATTGTGTGTTAAGCTACCCTGAGAACCTACTTGACCTCGGGGTTTGTACCCGTTTGGTGTATCCACGGGCAACGGTAATTAAAAAGAGGAACTTAAATTGTATGCATTTAATAGGGCATGCATATGAAAGAGAAATTTAAGGAAAGATAATAAGAGGA
Source organism: Nuphar pumila (assembly GCF_984573655.1). NCBI lineage: Eukaryota > Viridiplantae > Streptophyta > Magnoliopsida > Nymphaeales > Nymphaeaceae > Nuphar > Nuphar pumila. The sequence goes on along the minus strand of NC_143254.1, from coordinate 134,321,080 downwards.
TTCATGTATTTCGCATAAGTCATGCATTTTCCTACTATGCATTAGAACATGCATATGTTATCTGTTTCCTTAATTGTTATAAGTTTGGTGGATGCATGATGTTTAACTTTCAATGTATGTTAAATGTCTTGTTGTACTAAAATTATGCATCATGGTATGGTTTAATGTTTCTTTATGCATAATGAATGTACCTTGTGCTATGAATGCGTACCTGAATTATGAACCGTCATAATTGCATTTCTTTGAATCATTGTATGAATTCGTATCTGGGGTTATGGGATATTTAAATGATTGTTTTTTTTATACTTGTCAGATTGCTTCTCATAAATTGTTGTCTGTTGTAGCGTAGTTCTTTACTTATTCTTATATGGGTTGAAAATCATATTTGGCACCCACATTATATACTTGACACATGATATACCTGCAAGGAAAATTACAGTACTTCCTACTTAGACAGTTGTAGTCTAAGTCATATAAATTTTCAGGTGAAGAGTTGGATTTAGGAAGGACTGCGGGATGAGGCTTCGATCGGGATTTTTGGATTTACTGTTCCAAGGATAGTGTGAGAACTCTGATCTTAATTTTCATTGATATTAGAATGAAAAGAATGTTTTGGTCTTGCTCCATCTGTAATGTTCTGGAATGCTTAGCCCTACGGTATGACTTGTTTCCGCTGTATTGAAAAAAAAAATTCTCAAAATTTTAGTTAAGATTTCGGGGCGTTACAGTTATGGTATCAGAGCATTGGAACACTAAATCAAAGATCACGGTCATGCCACACCCTGCAAGCGCTCTGTAAGTAAATTTTATTTTGATTTTTGTATTAGTCGTGATTAGTATATAGGTGAATTCACGTCTACATAGTTTTATATTGTAGATGATTGCATTATAGATGACTATATGTAGAAATCTATTATAATGGCATAACATGATTGATGTATGTATCATGAATATTCAACTAAATCTCTTAGTAGACATTTGCGTGTGTTTCCTGTCGAAATCATCGAATGTGATATGATGTCAGAATTATCAAAGCACATGAAATGATGAAATAATCTGAATGTCTTAGATGCATATGTGATTGAATCTTGTGTGCATAACTCGAATTACGCAGAAGTTACGTGTCTTGAGGTTTAGTTAATTCTTGATATATACGGGATCACATTGTATAAAACTAATGTTTTGGGTACACCTGTTTCGAGGTTAAATTGGGAAAATGCAATGTTTCTAGTGGCAATAATATGATGCATAGGATAATATGCTTTTGTACGATAGGATTGAAATGCCACGTGATTTGAAATTTTGAAAGCATGTGATATATGCTTAAGTTAAATAGTGAACTATGATTAATGGAACCTTATTGGGGAAATGTGTGATTTTATGACTTATGTGTCATATGAAGTGATGATGCCTATTGGTGATATGTATGTTCGTGCCAATATTGGTGGCTATCGACCTTGAAAGCAGTCATTTGTATGTATCACTATTTTGGCACCTGTTGAGGATCCTTCTATGCAAAGGATTATCTGTGAGGGTGTGTATGACCAAGATCAGGTGATCCGTCTAGAGGGGTGGATCTCTGTGAGGAAGTGCACTGTCCAAGAGCGGGTAGCCGCAAAGACGGTGAATTCCTGTGAGGTAGTGTATTGTCCAAGATCAGGTATACCCTCTAGAGCGGTAATTTCGTGTGAGGTTGTACATTTTCCAGACCAGGTGACCCGACGTGGATCTTGTTAATCTTTAATTAATAAGGAGTTAGGGTAAATTGTGAGGATTTGCCAAGATTGATGGAGATAGTTTGTCATGAATCAATAGCTTTTGCCTTTAGTCGTAGCAGAATCTGATCATTATTGATTTTAAATCTTGATATAGTGACATGTTTGTGTCTTTTGTGAATAGAAGGATCACTCCGTAATAGATTCTAGACCTTGTTTTGAAGTTATGTTTGGGACTTCTCTGAAAAGATGGAGACATTTTGCGAAATGGGAATAAGTGGAGGTTATTCAGGACCAAAAAAGTCTTAGAAATTTCGGGGACGAAATTCTTTTTACGGGGAAAGGATGTAATATCTACGAATTTTAAGGTTTTGGGTTAGGATCCGTTACCCGGATCCAAAAGGACTTAACAACCCAGATTGTTCGCTTTAGCTGTTTAAATTTATTTGAAAATAATAAATTTTGTTTTTCTTCAAAAAAATTGGGCATGAGAACTGCATTTCGGATCCAAGATCCGTAAATAATCTGTATTGCATGGGTGGTTTTATACATATTGGGCCCAGATCCGTTTACTCGATCCAAAGAAAATATATATGGGTATTAAAGGCATAAATGTAATAATAATGTTTAATAAATAAATAAATTATTAAAAAAAAAAACTAGTTATGTGGGATTGGATCCACGACTGGACCCAAACGGATCCAACATTTTGGATCCACATCTTTTTTTCTTATTCGGATCCACATTCAAATCGGACTCGGATCCACTTTACTATTGGATCCCGAGTCACGGATTGCAGGGCTCAGAACCGGACCCGGCCCGTACTGTAACCCGGCCCGTACTGTATAAAGTGAAAAAAGAAAGAAAGAAAGAAACGTAAGGGTGCCACAAGGCTGCCCGATGAGATAGTGCATTAGGGTTCTCAGAACCCTAACGCAGGAAATAGCTTTGGCTCAATGGAGGGCTCTTGCGCAGCCGCCGAAAAAGGGATACTCCTTCCTTTTCGGGGGTCGCCCTCTTCAATAAGGGGTCCCCGAACCCCTATTCCTCTCATCTGTAAACACCCCAAATTTTCCTCACTCATTCTCAAACAATCCTCCTTGTTCAGTGCCAACCCTGTTAGGTCAGTGTAGGAGTCAAACCCCGAGTCAGTTTCAGAAAATCACCATTATACCCATTTTTCATTAGGAAAATTACCATTTTACCCCTAGGTCATCCCAGACCCCAGTCAGTCGGAGTCAACCAAGCTCATTGGTCAGTTCAAGACAGTTAGAATATCAGTCATCTCAAGCTCATCTGATCTCATAAGGAATAAACCATTTTCATTTCTGACCATTCCTGCCAAAATGGGATCATTTCTTCAGAAATGAGCTTACTTCTCACTCAAATCCAGACCAATTGTCTCTGAGTCAGTCATTCATAGTCAGTCATACTCCCCAGAGTCTAACTTGAGCTCACCACGAGTTCAAGCGCTCCAATTTCAGTTCAAAAGCCTTTCCAAGTGTCTAGGAGCCCATTTTAGTCCATTTGAGCTCTTTCAGCTGAAATTGAGCTGAGTTCAGCCAATTGAGCTAGTGTTCGAGCTTCGATTTTAGTTCATGTCAGTATTATTGACCTTTTTTTTTTTAGCTCAAAGTCAGCTCAAGTTTGTAATTCACTTCACTCCAGTGACCATTCCGTACCATTTCTCTAAAAATGACAGCTTTTCTTGAAAATTCAGTCGGAAAGGTCAGTTGAGTCAGTGCCTGGTCAGTTCATTTGAGTTCTGAAACTCTAAAACTCAGCTCAATCCAGCTCATTTCAGTTCAATCCAGCTCGAACCTCAATTTTCAGTGTCACTCTGATCCAGTAGAGTCCCGAAAACCATTTCTTGAGCTATTTTGCAAATTTTATCAATTTTAATGCTTTTTAAACTGGTACAGCTGCCAATCGGGCTCTAACATCTAAAATTCTCCATTCAGGGTCTGCATTTCGCATGTCATTTCTCATCATTTCATATCATTTCTTAGCATTTCATAACATTTCATTTCATTTTTGAAGTCCAAAACTCCAGTTTTATAAATTTCAATCCAGATTGAGTTTTTAAAGTTTTCAGAAATCAATTTCAAACCTCGGGTTTCCAAAATTGACATTTTCACCCCGGGAGTCTAAATTTGGAAATATTTTCTCAAGAAAAATAATCTGGATTTCTTTCAAAATCAAATTTTCAAGTTTTACACTGGATTTGCTTCGCAATGGGATATTGAAATTCAAAATCCGAGCTCGTTTCAAAAACTGCCAAAAATAGCTCGTTTTGTTGGAAGCATTTTCTCAAGAAAAACAATTTGGATTTCTTTCAAAATTACATTTTCAAATTCTACATTGGATTTGCTTCGCAATGGGATATTGAAATTCAAAATCCGAGCTCGTTTCAAAAACTGCCAAAAATAGCTCGTTTTGTTGGAAGCATTTTCTCGAGAAAAACAATTTGGATTTCTTTCAAAATTACATTTTCAAATTCTACATTGGATTTGCTTCGCAACGGGGTATTGAACTTCAAAATCCGAGCTCGTTTCAAAAACTGCCAAAAATAGCTCATTTCGTTTGATTTTTTTTTTTTTGAAAAGACTATTTTACCCCTCAAATCGTCAAAATGACTTTCAAAAGTGGGATTTGGACCCTCTCTGAGATGGCCCATTCATTTACATTTATATTTTATTAAAAAGAAAAAAAATGTTCCTTTTTATTTATTTTTTTTTTCGTTTTTATTGATATTTATTTATTTTATTTTAGAGAGGTGGGACCCACAAGGTGGTCACCCAAATCTCCAGCCCCACTTTCCATTTTTTTCCCCATGTTTTTCTTTCCCTTTTCCTTTTTCCCTCCTTTTCTTTCTTTCTTTTTCTTTTTCTTTTTCTTCCTTTTCTTTTTCTTCTTTCTTCCCTTTCTTTCCTTCTTCCCTTTCTCCCTTCCTTCCTCCCTCTTGCCCAGCCATTCACGTAAAGGCTGTTTCCCTTTCCTTCCCTAATTAAAGCTAAGAACTTAGGGAAAGATATAATCTTCCCTAAGTTAAGAAAACCAAAAAAAAAAGAAAAAGAGGGTTACGGCTGCTATCTCTCCCCATTCAACGCACTCTCTCTCTCTCTCTTTTGGGTTGCAGTCTCCATTGCTGCACTTTGAGCATTCCTTCAAGCAGTCCAGCAACTTCTTCCAGCCAAGGCAGCAGCCACCGGAGGGGAGCACCAACCAGCAGCCACTCCTCTCACTTAGCACCACCACAGGCCATTATTCCAGCCACATCTCCATCATTGCCCAACCAAAGCAGCCTCCCTTCCTTGACAGCCTCCATTGCAGCCCATCTCCAGCATCAAGGCAGCCACCAAAGGGGAGCACCAAGCTGCAGCCACCTTCAACACAGCTTCAGCCACTTCCTTCATGTCAGCCACCCTTCTTGGCAACAAGGCAGCACCACTTCTCCTCTCTCCCAAACGTTTGAGTATTTGGTAGCAGCAACATCCTCCAAGCCACAACACCTCCATTCACGACGGCAAAACCTCCATCTTTTTCAAGTTAGCAGCAACACCATTGCCATAGCTTACCTTAAGCCAGCCCAAGGTAAGATCTTCACTTTTTTTTTTCTCTTTTATTTCCTTTATTTTCATGCTTAAGGCTACATGGAGTACGGAATCCGCCCAATGAATGGACTGGATCTTCCTTTTTCACAGCAACATCAAACATAAGAGTTCATGTATCCCCTCGTAATGGTTTTGATTTTCATATTTTATATAATTTCATATTAAAAAATTGCATTTTCATTATGCATTTTATTCATTTTATATAGATTCATTAGTAGTTGATGTAGAATCCATAGAATTTCAGTTTTGTGCAAAGTCTATACGTTATGTCATATGAGTTATTGCACCAGTAAATTCTGTAAATTTTAGAATAATTGGTTTTACATGTCTTTGTTTTTCTGCCAAAAACCCAGGTTCGTTTGGGTTTTGGAACCCTATCAAACAAATCAAACCCTAAATCGGGTTTTCTGTCATCCAGAAATTTCAATTCCTGCTTTAGCAGACAAGAACCTCCGACACCACCCTTGTCGGAGATCCGAATCGTCCTCCAAAAATCACAGTGGATTCATAATTGAATCTACTTATGATCTGGAAATTTTTATGTTTTTCCAAGTAGTTTTACCCTCTTACAAAAATCGGATTTCCCAGACCCCTGGGAAAATCTCGATTTTCCTTTGTCAGGGTATAGACAGGCCCTAATGCATCAAGTACGTCAAATATGTAACCTGTCTGCAAAAACTTTTAACATGAACGTTGTTACTAACATAATTTTATATCATTTCCCAAAATTTGGGAATTTTTGGATCTGTTTCATTATTTTTCCCGGATTTTCTCTTTCTGTCTAACAGATTCCAATGTCCAGAAATTCCAGAGATTTAGGTCTCTGATAACAGTGTGGCCTTTTCCAAACCGTAACCCTAATCCGAATGGTGTAAAAAGATAAAATCTTCCTCTGTTTGTCAGGGACATTTTCCCACAATTTAAGCCATTTTCCCATCTGTCTGCCATTTTTCTCACATTTTCTACCGAAACTTGTCTGTTTCCTTCATTTACTAGAGTCGCCGGATTTCGATCCGACTTGCCGGAGTGGTACAGCTCCGACCATAGGTCAAAACCAGAAAGTGTAAAAATAAAAAATTCTTGCCTTACTGTCCTCTGTCACTCCATAAAATTTGGGAAATTTTTATGGAAGTTTGATATCCTAAATCCCCTTTAGAATCAATATTTTAGGCAAAAATCATGAAATTTAGGGTTTTTATTTGAATTTCCATATTTAAAAATACAAAAAAATTATATTTTCGAGCTCCATTCTGTTTTTAGGGTTATTTTAGGTGTCCATGCCAAATTTGGTTTAATTCCAAGTTCATTTGCTCTATGTATTAGTTTATCTTTAAATTAAGAAGCGAAAATCAGGTTAAATTCGATATTTTATGATATTTTCGCCATTTTAGGGTTTTTATCATGTACATAAAGCATGTAGAATCATATTAGGGTTAATTTTAATCTCCTTTGCATTTCATATTTTTCAATTTTGCAAAATTTATTTCAGAAAACCCTGGTTTCAAGGCCATAGTCTTGTTATCGGGGGTATTTTGGTCATTTTGACCTAAATTTCGAAATTTCAATTTCTAATTCTCCAAAATTTCATGCATATCATCATATTTCATCATATTATGTTTGATTTATTTCATTTGATTTTCAAATTTCCAAAATTTATAAAAATTCTTTCAGAAAACCCTGATTTCAAGGTTATCAGGGGTATTTTGGTCATTTTGACCCCAATTTCGAATTTTCAAGTTTATTTTCAAAATTTATTTATTATTTATCATGTTTATATCAAATGGGGTATGATTTGGGGTTTATATCTGAATAATATCCGATAATTTCCCATATTTTCGGATAAATTCAGAAAAACCTACATTTTTGTGCTAACCTTGTTTTCTAGTTTTGCAGGAACATTCAAGAAGAAGACTTAGATTTTATTTTTCTTTTTATTTCAATTCAATGTAACATCAAATGTAATAATTTGGAATAAGAGTTACATTTCTGCTTAGAATAGGGTTGCATTGCATATAGTTAAATTTCTGCAAAATTTTAATATGTGATGTATGATTCATGCACATTATTTCAAATTCACTATGGTTTACACGAATGGCACGTGCACAAGCTCTTATGGAGTTTATAACTCGGTGGGATTTGTATTTATGGCCATAGTCAGAATACGAAGAAAACCAAGATTTATGATCTTCATATTAGCCACATTCAGCCTACACACTTAGGCTAACTTCAAAATGCACTGCATTTTTCAAAGTCTTAAAAGGATTTCCCAATTTCTCAATGAAATTCCCTTTTCAAATTCATATTTATTCATTCATATCATTCAAATTGCATTATTTTCAAACTCATTTTCCAATTTCAATTTCAAAAAATGCAATTTTCTCAAGAATTTCCAAGTCTTTCTCAGGATCTGATTTTCTCAAAATCCTAAGTTTTCAAATGACATTTCAAAGCATTTCCCAAGTTCAAATCAAGATTTTCCTATGTTTTCAAATTCTCAAATTTCAAAATCCCAAGTTTTCAGAAATCGATTTTCTCATATTTTCCAGTTTTCCTGAGAATTCATTTTCCATTTCAAAAGTCATTTTCCAATAAATTTCTTAGATTTTCTCAAGATTCTCAAATCCATTTTCTCATAAAAGCAATTCCAAGTTTCCAATTTCAAAACCAATTTTCTCAGTTTTTCAAGTTTTCCTGAGAAATCACTTTCCAATGCAAATTTTTGATTTCCAATAAAATTCAATGATTTTCCCAGGAATTCCATTTTCAAGTATTTTCTAGTTCTTTTCTAAATGCATTTCAATTTTCCAAAGCAAGCATCATATTTTCTCAAACTTGCATTTTTCAAAATTCCATAGCACAAGCCTGATTCTTTGTGCATTCTAGGAAAATAGAGCATAATTTAGCTATTTGAGTCAAATTAAAGCACGTAATTGATCCTTGGTTCAATTACCCCTGGTAAAGGCGCCAGGAACGGTTGAACCTCGTACCGACAGGCGGATCCCATTCCACGGAATTTTCCCGCAAATTTTCAAAACGGAGGCGAGTAAATTTTCAAAACAATTTTCAAAACTTTGGTCGAGTTTGACTCGCGAAATTCGTTTCTCTCTCGCAAGGGAGGGGAAAAATTTTGCGATGACAACATCATCCCTCATCTCTTTTTCTCTCACTCTCTCTCTTCCTCTCTCTCTCGTCTCCCACTGCGCAAGCCATCGACGCTGCCCTGGAGTTCGTTGGAGTCTCGACGCCGTGGTCGACCATCGTGGTTGGCCCTCCTCAGCCTCTCTCGCCGGCACCCTCGCTACGTGTGACTGAGTCGATGCCGTCGGCCCTGTCGAGTCCTTCTCTCCCTCTCGGTCTTCACCTCTCCTTCGTTGTAGCAACAACCACCTCGCCGGAAAAAGGTAGGGGTTACTGTTTCTTTTCTTGTTTTGGTGTGTCTGGTGTCCAAGCATTGATGGGGTTATGGTGAGGCTCCAAATCGATTGAAAGAAAAGGGGGTTTTCGAATAATGAAAGGGGGATTTGGGGTTTATTAAATTTAAATGGGTTTGGGTTCCAGTTAGAGGTTTTATCTTTTTCATATACTGTATATATGCATCTTGTACAAAGCTTTCCTTTCCTCATATGCTATCAACTGACTATATGGAACATACTTTGTTGTAAGAGACCTCATAATTTGCTTCCTTGTCAGTTCTTTTCCAATATATATGAACTTAGGTTTGTTTAAGATCTCAATTTCATTACTATGGGAAAGAAATCTAATAGGCATGATGGGACCTTCCACACTGGCTGCATACTCCACTCCAGACTTATGGATGCCAATATTCGTAGTTGGAGTCCTAACAAAGTTCATGTCTGTGATGGTATTTCCACTAGATTCACTGGACTTTATTTTCTTAATTTATAACCTAGATGACTAGAGCTGTATTATTGAGTATTTGTAAATAGAAGTGTGTCTAGGTGCTGGCCCAATACCTAAATGCTAGGTAGGTGCCTAGGATGGGCAGTTAAAATGAAATATTTGTAACTACTTATATAAGGTTTATCTAACACTGAATACTTTACATTAATGTTAGCAACATTTAATTGATTGAAGATATGTCACACAGGTAAGCAGTCATGTCCTGTGTGTAGTGTACAACATGGGAATCTATAAGAATATGGGTATACGATTATGACTATAAATGTGTATGTATGTATGTATATTCAAACACCATTCGGTAGTGGAGCAGAACAACCTTTCATGCACCCTAAAATGGATGAAGACAAGTAATGGGTATGAGCTGGATGGTTTAGTAGAGAAAAACATGGAGATAAGCTATGTCACAGGGATTCGGCTAGCAGGGTGCCGCACCCGCGTCGACGCGACTCGACGCGGGTGCGTGTGCGGGTGCGGCACCGGGTGCGGTCAACCCTATCCTGGGTGCGTTGACCGCACCCAGGATCATTTTGGTCCATTCTTGTTTTGGATTTATTTTTTTAAAAAAAAAATTGCCCAACTGGGCTGCGATTTTTTTTTAAAAAAAGTAATGCTGACAGCAGCTGTCTTTCAACTGCTGATAGCAGCAGCAGCTGTCTGCAGCAGCAGCTGTCAGAACAGCAGCAGCAACTGTCAGAACAGCTGCAGCAGTCTGCTGACAGCTGCTGTCAGCTGCAGCAGCTGCTGATAGCTGCTGTCAGCCGCAGCAGCTGTCTGTCAGCTGCTGTCAGCTGCTGACAGACAGCTGCAGAGCTGCTGACCCCGTTTTTATATATATATATATTTTACATTTTTGCCCCTGCCGCACCCCCGCACCCGGGTTTTTTGGAAGTGCCGAATCCCCGCACCCGAACCCGCACCCGCGCCCGCACCTGCACCCATGTGACATAGGAGATAAGTAACTGTTATCATCGCAAAATTTTTAACTTTTTGCGAGTCAAACTGACCTTTGAAAAAGATTTTGAAAATAATTCGCCTCCGTTTTAAAATGCGGGATAATTCCGAAGAATGGGACTCGCCTGTCGGTACGAGGTTCAACCGTTTCTGCCACCTTTAACAGGGGTAATTGAACCAAGGATCAATCTTATGCTCTACTCTATTCAACTTGTCTAAATCATATTCTAATTTCTAAATGCACATAGAATCAGACATGTGCTATGAATTTTCAGAAAATGCACATTTGTAAACATGATGTTTGCTTTGAATGACTGAAATATTTAGAAAATGTAAATCTTGGAAAATCGTGAATTGTGATTTGAAATGTACTTCTGAGAGAAATAAAAATCGATTTTGAGGAATCCTTGACATTTGGAGAAAATCGATTCTGAGAAACTTGGTTTCTCTGAATTCAAACTTTGAAATTGAAATTCTAACTTAGAAAATTTGAATTTGGAACTTGGGAAATACTTGAAATATCCTTTGAAATTCAATGTCTTTGGGAAAATCGATTTTGCTATAAGACTTAGGAGATTTTGAGAAAATGAACTTCTTTGAATTGAAATTTGAATTGGAATTGGCAAATGCATGAAATGAATGAATATGATTTTGAGGAATTGAGAAATACTTTTTGTATTTTTGAGAAATGCAGTGCATTTTTGAAGTTAGCCTAAGAGTGTAGGCTGAATGTGGCTAATGTGAAGATCATAAATCTAAGTATCATTCGTATTCTGACTATGGCCATAAATACAAATTCCACCAAGTTTATAAACTTCATAGAAGTTAGTGTATGTGCCATTCGTGTGGCCCATGGTGAATTTGTAAAAATATGCATGAATCATCATCCATCACACATTAAAATTATAAACTATATGCAATGCAACCTAATCTAAGCAGGAAATATAAATTCTTATTCCAAAGTTTAATTACAAATTACATCACTATTGAAATTTAAATACATGAAAAATAAAGTCTTCAATGTATCTGCAAAACTAGAAAACTTGGTTAATGAAAATATGTTGGCTTTTCTAGATTTATCCAACAATATCAGGAAATTGTTGGATTTTGCTAGATATAAGCCTTTTTGCCATGATTCTCTTAAATCAAAATGATAAAATATGAAGAAATAATAAAGGTAAAATATGAAATTTCGAAATTGGGGTCAAAATGACCAAAATACCCCTAATAACAAGACTATGGCCTTGAAATTAGGGTTTTTAGAAAGATATTTTGATAAAATGCAAGTTTTGAAATTTGAATGGAATAAACTCAAACCAAATATGCTATGACATGATTAAAAATATGAAATTAGGGTTAGGGATTTCGAAATTTAGGTCAAATGACCAAATTGCCCCCGATAGCAAGACTATGGCCTTGAAATCAAGGTTTTTAGAAAGAGATTTTGGTAAAATTTTGGGTTTTATGACCTAAATGAAATCAAATAACTACAAAATTAAACTTAAAGTATCCTAAGATGCTTATGAACATAATAAAACCCTAAAACCATATGCTTATACACAAAAATCCAACAATATCACAAATTTTGTGATTTTTGCAGTGTTTTTGGATCTTTCAGGAACCCGGTTTTGCAATTTGCTTAATTCAGCCATCAAATGGATTCCAAAATCCATAAAAATTGGTACCTGCACTTGTTATAACCCTAATGTCGAATTGGAATTATAAAAATAATTTTTTGACATTAAATTAATCCGAAAATTGCATTAAACCTTAAAAATATGCTATTTTTGACCTAATTCACCAACCAGTCTCAGTCCAAGACCTGAACCAGGGGTCAAATCTCCATGAAAATTTATGAAATTTTACAGAGACTAACTAAGAAGAAAAACAAAGATTTCCCAATTTACAGATCGGAAAAATCATCTCCGGTTAGGGAGAAACCCTTCCGGCAATCTGAGCTAAAATATATCACTTTTAACAGGGATTAAAACGGCTACTTCAGATTGAAAATACAGTCATAAATAGCAATCCTAAATAAAAATCTCTGAAATTTTAGTGGTGAACAGTAGACAGAAAAATAACAATACTCACTTTTTACAGATCTAAAATCGGATCTATGGTTTGGGATTTATGACTAAGACAAGTATGATTAGGGTTTTGGTAAACCCTAACGAGTTTTAAATTTAAAAACAGATTCTCTGAAAGGGGAAAAATACTAAACAGTGATCAAAAAATCCGAAAATTTCACAGCAGACAGATCTACTCAATGTGAATCCATAGCACTTTACAGATCTAAAATCGGATATAAGATGAGAGAAATATCATAACAGCAAGTTACCTTCTTGATTTTAACCACGATTTTAAAGCTTTAAAAACCCGATTTGATGTCTGATTTTTTTGACAGGGTTCCCGAGATCCAAAACCTCTGATTTTTCTACAGTAACTCAATAACTCATGCATGCACCACATATAAAAAAATCAGAAATAAACAATGAGTACTTCAATCCGAAATAACATTATCTTTACTGTTCTAAACCTAAAACACACAGAAATTTAAGAAACTTGACAAACCATGCACTAACTAATGTAAATTAATAAAATAAACCATAAAACAACAAATAAAAATTATTTCTATGCTGTAGAACGTAAAACAAACATGAATAAACCATGAAAATAAAATAAAAACAGGGAATCAATGGCTGGAATTTGATATCACCTTTAAAACATAGATTTAACCCATTAAAAGGGTAAATCATATATTTTATTGGTTAATAATGTAAAGAATCATATTAAAATCAATTCTAATGGATTAAAATCCCTGTAAATCATCCAAAACAGGGTTAGATCACCTTCTTGGATCGTTCTTGCTGATTCTTGATGGTTCTTGAGGTTGAATCCATGGTTTAATCCATGAAGGTGATGGTGCCAATGGCTAAATCATGCTTAAAACAATGAAAAGTATTAAATAAAAAAAAAAATTAAAGAAAATAATTACCTTGAGGTTGCTGCAATGGAGGAAGGGCTGAAGAGGAGAGAGAAGCTTCAAGAATCCAATAGGAGAGAGATGGGAAAAATCGACCCCCCTTATGCATCTATTTATAATAAAAAAATTAGGTTTAAATTTTAACACTTTTGAAAATCTTGGACTCTCTAAGGGGGGGCGATTTTGGTGTGAGTTTACCTAACTAACCCTAGCCTAGATTATCCTAATTAAGTCCTAATTAGCCCCTAGCTAAACCTAGAAAATCCTCAAATGTGGTGCCACTTGGCATTTTCTCACATTGGGTTTTTAAAACACCTTTAAAAACCTTTAAAAACCCTAGTTTTAAAAACTAACTTTCAAAAATGAGTTTTTCAAAATGGTTTTGACTCTTCTAAACCTCTAACACTAACCAAGACATCAACTAACCCTAGTCTAGCCCTGACTGACTCGAATATGGCACCACCCCGAGTGGGCCCTACTTGAGTTTTTACAAAAAGATGATTTTAACACTTGAAATTGAAGGAGTTTTCAAAAAGGATTTTCAAAAGTAATCTTAAAATTAGGATTTTTGAAATGGCATAGGGTTCTAACTGAATTAGAATTCCTCTGGATATAGTGCCAACTGAGTGGGCCCACATCGAGTTTTAGAAATTTTGAAATAAACACTGAAAATGGCTTTGAAAAGGGGTTAAAATCGATATTTGAAATTCAAGATCTTTGAAAATAGGGTCTCAAGCGAACTGGAACTCCGGGTTAGAGTCCTGAACTCTTAGGATTCTGAGATTTTAGATTTTAAAAGCCAAATGAAAGAATTTTCAAAAGATTTTATCAAGAAATGATGAAATAAGTCAGAAAACACAGTCAGGGTTAGACTCCTAACTCGACCGAACTCTAAAATAGAATCCTGAACTAATTGGACTATGTAAAATGACCTAAATTTTGAAAATAATCGAAAAAGACTGAAAATGGCAGTAAAACAGACTTCAAAACAGACTCCTGACCGGATTAGGACTCTGACACAGAGTCCTGATCGGACTGAAACTTTCAATAATTTGAAAAATTTGATGAATAGAGGAATTCAGAAGCGACACCATCTCAATGGGTCTCATCTGTGAATTGAAATCGATTAAAATTTGAATTTGAAATGAATCCAGATCGTTTTCTGAGAAAATATTTCGGAATATAAAGTTCTGGGGTTGGAAAATGACAAAGTATTGAATAAAAACCCAGGTTTTGAAATTAATTTTGAAATAAAGCTTTAAAATTCAAATCTGGATTGAATGTTTTGAAATAGGAGTGCTGGATCTCGAAAATGAGATGCAATGACATGCAATGCTATGCAGAATACATGCAATGACATGCAATGATCTGTAATGACTTATGAAATGGACAAACACTGGATGAGGGTGAAAATTTGGGGTGTTTACAGTAACCACACCAAGATACATGTTTTGCATGTAGGTTGAATTAAAATTCTTTCACAGATTTTTCTTAATTTATATATGTAAAATTTTCTCCTGTGTAGGTGTGTCACTGTTTCTTAAGTGTTGAATGTTTTAGCTGCATACTTGCTCAATAATCATGCCTCCTATCAAATATATAACCGTGTAATTGTTCCTATAATATATATATATATATATATATATATATATATATATATATATATATATACATTAATAGGTGGGTAACTGTCCAGCCTCGACAGCACACACAGGTTGGGTTGGGCCAGTGCAGGTGCTGTCAGGTCCCAACTGATGGGGTTGGCTGGGCTGACTTAGTTATCCAGTCTGTTTGCCAGACCCGACCCAGCTGACTGGTGTCGGCTGAGCCTGGTTGGGACCTCAGTCGACTGGGTCGGCTTGTTGTGAATCTCTTGATGAAGAGAGACCTTCGTACTTTAAATACGTTTGTAAATATATATAAATATATGTGTTAAGAATCGGTATTTGCATGTGTTCGTACCTGACCAAATTATGCAGAAGATAGGCATGCACTTAATGAAATTTTGAGTTGTCAATCAGGTGGAGCTTGATAGAAATTTGTGTTGATGGGCAGATGACATTTCCAAACCGAGCCCGACCTTGATAGTTACACACATTTGAAAGAATATATGCATTTGACGTTCATTTCAATGAAAAACATGCATTTACAAGTACGTGTGCACATGATGGGAATATGCAGTGATATGCTTACGCAATTGTTGTTAAGATCATGGAATCGACATGTGCTGGGTTGCTTTTCATATATGTTTGATTGCATCACCTAAACTACACAAGTTAATACTCGGATCACAGTGTATGTTGAGAAACTTTGGGTTTTTGGCACAGGGCAATGTCTAAGCATGTGCAGGGCATACATAAATTATTCAATGTTAACAAATTTGTGTTGATAACTCTATTTGTTATTATGTACGTAAAGTTGAGTTTTTGAATGTAAAATTGAGTTTTGAATATTTAATGACACGTGTTAGCATGCTTTATAGTTTGTAACATGTGAGATATTTGATTTCTGCAAAGTTGGCTTGGTACGAATGCGTACATGGCATCGATGGTATTGGCGTGTACAATCTTGCATAAATGTCCTCATGTGTTTATGAAATCTTGGATGAATGCATGTGTGTTAGGTGATTTCATGAAAGCACTTGCACATGGATGGTGAACACTTGCATATGACTGTGGAAGCTCACGCACATTGTTAAAATGGTATGGATGAATGTGCATTTGGAATCACGTTGGTATTATTGCATACGTTGCAAGTTGTTATGATTTTTGCATATGATGCATCGATGATGTAAATGAATCATCGTTGGGCCTGGAGAGCCTTGGGCTTTGGGTTGCTCTTTCTTCAATTGTTTAAATGCATCACAAAAAAAATCACATTTTATCTTTATTGCACTGTTCTATGTGTTTCCACGGGCGGGAGTCCCGTGATGGTTCTCGCAGGGGTGGATGCGAGCCTTTTTACTTTACTTTTGCATATGGTGTTGCAAACTTAAACAAATTAACTTAAATAAAAATATAATGAATAAGAACAATGTAATATACATTCTGGGATATCTCATCTGGAGTATGAGAATCTTAGATATCCGGTCTTGGGGAGACTGTGAGGATACAAAAACTCCGTGTGCTGAAATTTTGTCCCCTGAACCCGATATTGAGGTTCTTTCTCCTGACCACGGTTTTAGGGAGAGTCCGCCACTTTACCCGGGAGTGGTGTGTTTGACACAACTGTTGTTTATGGTAACAAGGAAGTGACACATGTGGGCGTGGGGTGTCTCTTGTGTCCCCGACATTAGATGTGGAGGTCTAATATTCCGATGGATGGTGCTGTTTCCTGATATCGGTCGAGGGCTAAGTTGGAACCCAGTTATAAAATACAAATTGTGTGTTAAGCTACCCTGAGAACCTACTTGACCTCGGGGTTTGTACCCGTTTGGTGTATCCGCGGGCAACGGTAATTAAAAAGAGGAACTTAAATTGTATGCATTTAATAGAGCATGCATATGAAAGAGAAATTTAAGGAAAGATAATAAGAGGATTCATGTATTTCGCATAAGTCATGCATTTTCCTACTATGCATTAGAACATGCATATGTTATCTGTTTTCTTAATTGTTATAAGTTTGGTGGATGCATGATGTTTAACTTTCAATGTATGTTAAATGTCTTGTTGTACTAAAATTATGCATCATGGTATGGTTTAATGTTTCTTTATGCATAATGAATGTACCTTGTGCTATGAATGCGTACCTGAATTATGAACCGTCATAATTGCATTTCTTTGAATCATTGTATGAATTCGTATCTGTGGTTATGGGATATTTAAATGATTATTTTTTTTGATACTTGTCAGATTGCTTCTCATAAATTGTTGTCTGTTGTAGCGTAGTTCTTTATTTATTCTTATATGGGTTGAAAATCACATTTGGCACCCACATTATATACTTGACACATGATATACCTGCAAAGAAAATTACAGTACTTCCTACTTAGACAGTTGTAGTCTAAGTCCTATAAATTTTCAGGTGAAGAGTTGGATTTAGGAAGGACTGTGGGATGAGGCTTCGATCGGGATTTTTGGATTTACTGTTCCAAGGATAGTGTGAGAACTCTGATCTTAATTTTCATTGATATTGGAATGAAAAAAATGTTTTGGTCTTTCTCCATCTGTAATGTTCTGGAATGCTTAGCCCTACGGTATGACTTGTTTCCGCTGTATTGAAAAAAAAAATTCTCAAAATTTGGGTTAAGATTTCGGGGCGTTACAATCTGCATAATGGTTGTTGGTTATGTTTCTCTTCCAAGAGAAAAGACCTTGCTTTTCTATCATGGTGCAGCCCAATCTCTGTTATGTCATGGAGGTGGCCAAAGTTTTGTGGCAAATAGAGGCAGCAATGGTTAAGGAGAAATAGATGCAGGTCCCATGTGACAGGACCATGATACAAGCACGTTGGGGCCATGGCATGCTGTGCTGGATGGTAAAGAATGGTGCAAGACATGGTTTGGGTGCAGCCTGATGTTGCAAAATGCTATGTGGTATCTGATTGATTTGGAAAATGGTTAGATGGGCCTTACAAGAACTAGTGAAGCAACAATGGGATTCACATTGAGGAAGTAATATTGCCTGTTAATGATGTTGTTGATGTGGTTTCTGAGTTTTTCTCAGGCTCCGGCATTAGAGGACTTGGTTTTGTATTGAGTCAAATTTTTGGTATCTGCTATTGCTGGAGTGCATAATTGAGTTTAAGAAGGAATGAGATTGAGGACCGTTTTGTAGATGAAACTGAATTTAGCAACCATGTAGATGTAATGAGAGAAACCTTCATTGGTAGTATTAGTTCATGGGTTGTTGCAGGATTGGCCTTACACTGTTTTCTTCTGAAAAGAGATCCACTGATCATCTTGTGTAAATGTTTTTATGCTCGAATCTATTGCCTTATGCAGCAGGGAATTCACTCAATTGTTTCACTTTACTACTGTTGTTTTGCTGCCAAGACTGGTGGTTTCCACATGCACAAGTAACTTGGTTTCACCTTTTCCATAGTCGTCACTTATATTAAATACTAAATCACTACATTGAACAATAAATCTTAAATAATAAAAATCAAGTGACCTTTCAGCATCAGCTGTTCAGGGATTTGACGTCTATTGTATCAGTTACCTTACACAATCTTTTTCAGTTGTGACTGCAAAACCTGCAGCCCTATCATGAACTGTGGGATATATTCTTTATTTTTTTCCACTTGACTAATATGTTTGTCTCCATGTTACCTATGTTGAATTTGAACTCTTCTATATCCACACTTGTATTTGGATGATACAGATACACAAGGATCTTAGTCGAATGAAGCGATTCAATGCTCAAGAGGCTATGGAATATGGGCTGATTGATCGTATAATCAGGCCATCTAGTGCCAAGGCTGATCCTCCACGCAGGCAACCAGCAGGAGGCCTTGGTTAAACGCGTGTCATGCAGTGACTGCATTTGTAAAATTGGTGATCAAAATGATCTCAGCATGCATGGATGTTTTTTTTTCCTATACAAATGATAGAAAACATTAACAGCTTTGACTTTTAGCCAGTTTCCTGTTTTCATTATTAGATAGATACATGTCCTAATTTTCATCATCGGTAGTTCTAGTGGAAACAGTAATGCCAATGGGGTTGGATTTGCTAATGCATTTACTAGATGAAGCCTCTTAACCCATAGAACTTTGGTCCAAATCCCAAGTAATCATTAGAATCAATATTGTCATGGCGCTACCTTCAATGCAGAAGTTCAGAACTCTCCATGAGAAGCTGAGACTTTTGGGATGAATCGTGATGGTTGGATGGCGAGGGTTGCATTATCTTGACCCAGGGAGTCCCCTCTCGCATCAAGGAACGTTGTGCTGTAGGGAGTCTGGATCGGGTGCAATACGATTGCACACAAAATTGTGCATTAAGCACCCTATCACCCGCCATCAGGTCTTGGGTCCCACACCCGACAGGCCCTGTCCCCAAGATGGTGGGTGATCAGGTGCTTAATGCACAAATATTAGTGTAATCATATTGCACCTGATCTTTTCACTGCTGTAGGGATGTGCCATCTTGAATGTTTTCTAAGCGCATTGTGTAGGTTTTGACAAGGCCATGATTGATGATAGCGCCACGTTGATTGATTCATTCTCCTATATCGTACCATCAGGAACCAATCGTGTTTGGCCTCTCGAGGGTAAAACTGTGAACATGATATAGCGCCACATTGATTGATTGATTCTTTCTGCTTGAATCTTTCCCTTTCTCGAGACAGAGCCTCTCTCTCTCTCTTTCAGTTATAGGAAATCTGGGGCTCCCTTGCACTTCCATTAAACATTATAAAAATATAGATCCAAATATAGAATGTGCATACCAACGGGGGCTCCGCTTGCCTGGAAGGAGCAGTTAGTGCACGTCACTTTGTGTTGGGACGTTGCAAGTTCGAACACCATGGTATGGTTGTATAACTGGTAGGGGTCTGCCTAACCCCAGCTTTCTCTGTCAAAAAAAAATATAGAGAATATGTTCATATCATACCTTAGATATTTCTGCAAAATATGTGGTATCAACACATTTGGCCATGTTCTGTTCGGGGAAACAAAATGAGGCTTGTCTTAGAGAGATGTCTGAGTGGTTGATAACTCTAGTCTTGAAAACCATTATAGTAATGAACAAAGATTTATCGAGGAATCTCTCTCTCTAGATCTCCTTTTCATTGTTGAATATACTTATTTAGTTCTTGATTGTTTATAATATAAGGACATGGAACCTGTAATCAGCTTCATTATCAAGCATTAAAACCAACAGCATGAATGGAGAAACATGAAACCCCAGAGAGAGAGAGAGAGAGAGAGAGAGAGAGAGAGAGAGAGAGAGAGAGAGAGAGAGAGAGAGAACTTCACGATCACTGCATGCACTATTCGTTCATGCAAAACAGAACGTCACCTTGTGTTGGGACGTTGCAAGTTCGAACCCCAAATGGTATGCTTGTATAACTGGTAGGGGTCTGCCTAACCCCAGCTTTCTCTGTCGAAAAAGAAAAAGAAAAATGAGTGAAGAAACCAAACAGATACCATGGCGGCTAACCTTGTAGGCCTAAAGTTCAGAGGCTGACGGGGATTTGCAGGGCCTACCTACTTATAAAACCACACAAGTCAAATTGCTACGAACACGAGTCAAGGGATGGGCTATCGACAAACCTACGAGAATTTATCTGTAAAGAAACTGTGGGCCTCCTTTTCTCATCGGTTTGCTTTGCCCCTATATTGCAAATAACGAAAGAGTAGAAGTTCAGTTCAGAACGAAAGAGTAGAAGTTCAGTTCAGAGGTAAAAAATCAACAAGAAGCGGCTGGGTTTGCCAAAAATTTCATCCTTCCTAGGCTTATATAAGCACTTACGCTGACGTGCATTATGAAGCTCTTGGACTTGGTCAACTTCCAAGCGCTTTGGGGCACAGACCCAGAAATCATCAGGAACATTACTGTAATTGAACCTTGTCGTTTCATCAGCATATAGGCATTTTGGAACCTTCCAAGAAGTATGCGTAAAATCGGCCCAGTGTATATCCTTGAACTTGCGCATTGCTGAATCACTCAATTTCCTCAAGGTTGCTCAGATGCTTCTATGCTATAAACGAGATGAAGTGGAGGAAAGAGACGTACAGATAAAATGATCCAGTACGGAAAATTTCCGAGGAAACTCACTCCCTCCTACACTAACCTTCACCCTTCCTGCTTATAAAACCCAGTCCATCCCCGTGGTGAAGTTGATCAGAGAAGAGGACATGAAAGGATCCTCCAGCGCTCCGTCACCTCTGCTCAAAATCTTCACACTTGTAACTTTCCCATTTCTATTTTTCAAGCAAACCATGAACGTCTCTTTTCTTGAAAGGACCCATTTGATGAAGCTCACTCTATGTCTCAACTTTTGCATGAGCATCTGTATCATTGCTTGTATCCTCGGTTGTTGGGCATTCAAGTTGCCTAAGAATGCTGAAGATGAAACTTATAGAACAGATTATCCACCCAAGCTGGAAACAATGGAGACAGGAAGAGATAAGGAAATAAAGGATGATAGCCAGGCAGAACTACAGGAGAAGATTGACGACACAAGTAGAACTGCAGAAGAAGATTGTCAACATATACGAGCACATGATAGGGAACAAAAACAGGGCGAAGAAAATGAACAAAACCAGATTGCGGATGTAGAAGAATGCATAGAAGATGAGAAAGGAATCAATGAATGCAATAGGAGAGTAGAAGAATTCATACAGAAAGTCCACAGACAAAGGATGCATAGAAGTGGAGAAAGGGTTTGACTTTTTCTCTGCAGATTTTGGGGAGAAATCGTCCGTGCAAACACTCACCACTGAAGAGAATAACGTGCCTGTGGGGCCCACTTAAAAGCGGATGACTTTTCGCCACAGTTTTTTTCGGCGCCATCAAGAGCGTCCTTAGAGTGAGAGAATCTTGTGCAGCAATTGCCTAGTGTTATGACTTCACAGAATTTGCCACTGAAGGAACCTGATAATATTTATTGCAGAAAGAAAGCATGCCAATTGTTGAGAGAGAGAGAGAGAGAGATATCATCAGAACCAACAATATGACCAAAGACACATGGAAAGACAATTCTTAGTATGCCAACTAGAAATTTACAACAAAAAAACCAACAACAAAGAAAGCACAATATTCAGTACAAATAGCACACAAAGGATACATGATGAGTACCATAAAAGTCGCATGTCAGCAAGAGATACATCAAGACTGTCATCCTAAAGCATCATAATCAGCCTAGTGAGATGAATATCTGAAAAGCCATGATCCTGGCAAATTTTGAAATAGTCAAATCCTGATTAATTCTTCAGAACCAAATGGCATCAGTAAGTCAGACACTCCAGCATGGGAGTTTCACGAGCTGTTCATAAACCAGCAATACTTGTGTTAAAAACTCTATTTAATCCAAAGCTCCAAGTTGCTTAACGGATTTGGGATTAAGTGACTACCCTTTTGGCAAGGAGGCATTAGTATTGGTTGAATCTCTTGATTCGGGCAGTGAGTGTAGAGCATTCCATCCATCGGTATGGTAAGAAGTCATGGGCTTCTGTGGTTCATTAGAAGGATCCGGATGACCCCGTTCATCATAAGTCTCATCCATGCCCGAGCTAGAAATCGGAATTGCAGCTGTTGGTGTGACCGATGTGACCATCTGGGGCAGGCCTCCTGCTGTTTCAAACTTTGGTTTTCTAATTTGCTGTCCCTCCTGATGGTTCGGCATAAAACTCCCTACCACAATCTGCCAGATACAGAAATACTAAATATTACAAGTTGCCGTTAAGTAATTTGTTCTGCAAGCTAAAAGAGAGTGAAACTTTTGTGTCGCAAAGCTAGCCATAACTATGAGTCCAGCAATAATTGGCTGGCGCATAACAAAAACAGTTACCATGAAAAGAGATCGTACTTAATTAATGACAATAGATAGGGATGAAAGCTGATAAATACAACATTCCATCAATAACAGCCTTCATTATAGATTAGGACTGGGCAATGTGCTGGCCTGGCCCACATGGGCCATACAACCTGGCTAGCAAAATGGTGGGACGAAGGCAGTGCTAAAAAATCTGGTTCATTCCAGCCTAGATGAGTAAGCCATGGAATGACCTGCAGGCTGCCCACCTAAATAAAAAGAAAAGACTGCCGGACACACTGACCCAGCCCAGCCCCAGTTGATTTTTGAGTAGGCTTTAATGGCACAGCACTTCTTCAATGGGCCAGACCTGAGCTCAATCTGGGTTGGGCTGTGGCTCAAAAACTGGGCCAAAAGGACCCGGCCACAGTGGTCCATGGGCAGCCCAGTGTGCTGGCTAGCCCTATTACACATCTGAGGGAAGCAAATTAGGTGATGGCAATGAAGTATATAACCAAATGGAAATGCTTTTTTCGGCTATATAATATAACAAGGTTCCTTCTTAAACAAAGGGCATGAGGAGGAGCTAATAAGCTAGTATTTTGGAGAGATCAACATGGCCCAGGGCGGTAAACATAAAGTCTTTTTTATATAAATTTTTTGAATAATAATTAGTAATTAGGGTTAATACTTAATAACCAATAAACAAAGTAGGATATCAATATTCCATACATGTAACTCTAAATTGAAGCCAAACATAACCAAAATATAAAAATTATGACACTAATAGGTGGTAATTGAGGATGCCCTTGACCTAGACATGTTCATCTTATTTATAGAAACTAAATCATGATATCTTGTTATCTGCTTCAAGACCTACATATCAGCAGAACATTTTTGTAACAGAATGTTTCCATTAGCATGGAAAATACCTGAACTGGACTGGCAGCCATTAATAAACCTGCAACTCCTCCTCCTACAACCCGTCCATCTGGACTTGCCAAAGAAACACTCAGACCTCCAGATCGGCTCCTAGTTCCACCGTTCTCTGTCAGCATGAATGACCCAGACAAGGAAAGTATTTCAAAGCGCCCCTGGCAAAAAGAAAAAAAAAATCCACATCCTTACAGATGAAGCAACAAAAATGAGATCCCCATAGAACCAGGAACTCCAGGAGAATAATAAAGCCACATTAAACGCATGAAATATGAACTAAGATGTCTAATATTTCTGGAGGCATAACATTACATAATGGATGCATTTATGCTTAAGCTTAGTAGTGAAAACTTAATGATTAATAAAACAATTTTCGCAGTCAAATATATCACTGAAGAAATGTTAACATGGGTTCATGCATGAAGTCCCAAAAAGAAAAGATTGGTGATAAATGCCTGTTGTCAGGAAAAAAAACAAGTTCTCACACAAGTTCTTAATGCATGAATGAATGTTATAGGCAATTGAAACCAACACTGGATAGTTCTGTTATTCTAATTTATCTATCAGATTGCTTTCTTCAGATGTAACAATCAGAAAAACTGCATACTTAAGATGAGAATTATCTAACTACTGGAAAAATCTAGTATATATCATCCTTCATAATATGAATGAGGTAACAGATCATGTCTAAATTGATGCTTGTGTAGGCATCTCCAAATGTATTGCCATGGAAAATGAATAACCAGATAACAAATAAAAGAAAGAATGAAAATATCAATTGCAAAACTGAAATGAACTGCAGAGGGGCGGACCTAATTAAAAATCATTTCCAATTTCTTGACTACATTTCATAGGTCTACAAACCCAAAGTTGAAATGGATTCTTACAATGAATTGTTTTGTATTTACAGACACACCAGATCTTATCTTTGATCGATAAACACATTTTAAACATGTTTAAGCTCAAAAATGAAACACAAAATTCAAATAATGAAATAATCTACGTGGCTGCTGCATCATACTCTTCACAGGGTGATACACCATGTTTTAGCAAGAACAGATGCCAACTTATAATGAAGCATTATTTGTAACAAGGAATGTCCATACCTCGTAAGTCAAGGTCCCACCAGAGGAATCAGGTTGGCGAAGAGTGACATTAGAAATGGCACCATTGGCAGAAAGAACACATATAGCCCGGGGTCCTTTTTGCGAAAAAGACATTATCTTCATTGTTATATCCTATGATGGTAAAAATGTTAGCACCAGGCAAGTATGAATCAGTGAAATATCTGGAGGTGTAAGAATATAAATCTGAAGTTATTCAGACAGCTGCCTGCAGAGTTTCACAACTCTATACCACAATCAAGAAAAAGAAAAATACATTGCAGTGACACAGTAGCTGTAGGTCACAAAATCAGGTGAAACAAGGAATAAATCTGAGTTAAGCATCTAATTGAAATGATGATCCACAAATCAATTAACATAATCCACAAAAAAAAATCATATTATAGAATCCACTAACTTTTGCTTTTCCCAAGGTACCCATACATAAGTCCACGCAGGTCAGGTTGGAGCTGGGCTCAGACCCGATAACCAGAGAGAGAGAGAGAGAGAGATGTCCACTATGCCACTGATGATATATATATATATATATATATATGTGTGTGTGTGTGTGTGTGTTTCTATGGTCCATTTTCCAGGAATTGACTGTTGGATCGTGTGTTTTTTATGAAAAACATGATTTTTTGAGACTTGAATATTTACAAAATTGTGGACCATTGATTTTTAATCACTTGCTGTAATTAGATGATCCAAGAGCCAATTCCTACAAAACCAATCATGTAGATCATATCCATAAGGTTGATTTCACAAAAAAGAAAAATAAAAAACTGCCAAAACTGCCCCGTCCATTCCTAGGTCATACCTAACCTAAGGTATATAACTATATATTACCTACACCCTACTCTACATCTTGCCAGGTATCAAACGTATTATCTTAGTAAATGATTAACTACCACAAACAGGTAATCATAACCAAGGTTGGACTTAGGTGATCTTCCCAGAATGTCGGTAAGGGTAATTTTCTAGAGTTTGTCAGACATTGACAAAAATTTGTGAAGACTTAACATTTGTTAGAAGGTTTCAAAGTGTTACACAAGAAACATCCCTTCATGGACTGAGCAACATCTTATTGCATCTTAGGCCAGTACATATACCTCTCCATATTAAGAAAATCTTGTTAACTCCAAAATGTCTTGCAGTCTTGGAAATATGGCCTTCACTAATCCATTGTACTCAGTCAATAACTTGTGGCATGCACAATTACACACATCGATATAGTAGACCATCCTTCAATGTGAATTTATCCCTTTGTTCCTTTTCAGCTTTTCAATCATTTCATTGAAATCAGGATCTTCATCATATAATACTGCATATTTTGGGCAGTACAGAGAATAGATTTTCATAGTAAGCTGTAAATTATTGGTACCTAGGGTCTAAACAACATATCTTCCCTCTTGCTGTTCATGACCTTTTTAACATGATCATATCTTCCCTCTTGCTGTTCATGACCTTTTTAACATGATCATCAGTGCAGATAGGACATCCACTTCATATGACCAACCTGCTGCAGTTTATTTCAGTTTGGGAAAACTGTAAGAGTTTATGTTCTATGCACAATACCACCTCTTTATATAACAAGTACAAATATCAATGCTTCACAACCTTATGAAGTGTGTATAACTCATTGTTACAATTACAGGTCTGATATTTGAGTTGTCCTTAAACAATTATGATCGATAGGCTACCGGTTCTTCATCCTGCAATAGAATTGCTATTAGGGCATACCAAAATGTAAATAAGTACAGTAAAGCATAAATGGTAGGTAGTTAGCAAAAATTATGTATTATACAGTATACTAGTGGAATTAAACCATTGTAAAAATAAATTTTTTTATCTTAAAGAGCTTTAAATTCCACATTACAAAGCCTAAGAAGACATGATGTCCACAGGATATGAAAATTATAAGAGGAATTCTGGAGTAAGTGGTATTGTCAAGCACACCCATGAGTAAAAGAGTACACATGTAACTGAACCCAAGCCTAGAAAACGAATGCCTAAATTACCTTTGATAACATACAATTGTAAAATGACACAAATAAATGAAAAAAATGCATTTCTGGTCCATACCTCAAAATAGGTAAGGTAAAACGGGAAGTTTGGAGAAAAGAAAAATGAAGTGTGGGAGGATCAAATTGTGAAGAAGTCCATAATACACTCCACAAAACAGTCATAAATCAAATGGTGCCAGGTACGGATCTGAGAGAATATGGTGATACTCTATATTAATATACTTCCCCCAAGAAACTCCATTTCGGCAAAGAGAATGGTAATCCACATATCACAGTTACATAGTGGAGGACCTGCATTATGATCTCTGCCTCACTGAAAATACTATCTCTTAAGTGGTTTGACTCATGTCCTTATCCTCTGCTTTAATAATGGGTTCCTGATAAACAGTATAACTCTAAACTCTTGAACATAACAAAGGACTCCCATGAGAAAATCTGATGTTGAAATGATTTATTTAATACCACAAACTGTAACAGGTATATAATTTTATGGAGAACCATGTCATGAAGATTGAAAGTAAAACTAAATGGAACAATTTTCAATATGAGGTAAAGCATGTCCCTTATAAAGTCTCAATTTTGCAAGATATGACCGGATCAGAATTTAAGTCAAGGCCCTGGAGACAGATAATGAAGCAAGTCTAGTAAGTAGATCTCTACCCTTTTGTGGTGAGCTGTGCTTGGAAATATTGTTCACAGCCACCATCAACTACAAACAGAGTATACAATTCAAATGTATAAAGTGACTACAAGAGCTTCACATCAAAATTAGGTAAACGCTGAACACTATAGCAAGAGGGTAGGTGTAATGCTACCAATTCCCCTACGCTTAAGAATGTCACCATCATCATTACAAGGAAAACCTGTAATTGGAAAAAAAAATCTACTAAAACATAGTTATCCACCATCAAATGGTATTAAGGCCTGTTCGTCTATCAGAGATTCAGAAATATCAGCAAATGAGATGACCTAGATACCAAATAAAATGTAGAAAATGATAGTGAGTGACAAGATAGTAAAAAAGACAGGAAAGAGACACAAACGGTCCTAAACAATTTCAATTGAGGCCATGTCCTTTATCCCTAGAATCTTTTTTTTAGAGAGAAAGAGAAGTATATTGATATTAGTATAAGAGTACAGCAGAGAAAAAACAGGATTTCACATTGGGGGTCCGGGGAGTGATGAGATATCATGCACCCTATCCCACAAAACCCGCTACCAACAAGTACAGAAAAAACAGTAAACAGGGAATAAAACTAAAATTACAGATCCTTAGGCTGCCAAGAAACATGTCTTCATCTTCATTATATAGAGCAAAAACTGAGATTGAAAAACAAGAATGTCCACTGTCAGACATATTGACTGAAAGCAATCTAGGACCAAACTGTTCAAAGCAATCCAAATTGATGATTAACAACAATACAAAGACAATCTCGAGGAAGAAAACTGAACAAGTACAGATTGTTACAAGCCAACCACGTAAACAACTCTAAATGAAAATTATGCCAAAATAGCTACTGAAAAGTCTTGAAGGTAATAAAAAATCAAGGTAAGGTTGATAAGCATATATAACAAACTGCATTTCATTCGGGCATTTCATTTTGTTGAAAAAAAAATGTAAGCAACTCATGATAGACACCCTTCTTCAACGTCACAGTTTTAAAGACACTGGACACATTCAAGTGATCAATGAATCAGTCAAATAATATTAAAAAAAGTTCATTTTCTGACAGCTAAAACATAAGTGAGACAAATCATAAACATCTTCTGAATATTCTATGACACCAAACCAACCCTTACGTTCACTGCAAATTATTAAAAGAATGAAATGCGGCAACCCAGAATGTGCAGTATAAAATCATGTAAGCAGACAAAGTTTGATGTACTCAAATGAGCAAGACAACAGCATAACTGAGAAGATCTCAAACTTGAGGCCAACAAAACCTAATGTTAAAGAGCTCCTACATCCCTGCCCATTTACTCAAGAAGGCCCAATAGCCTGATTGAGATGACATTCAAAACAACGGTATCCCAGAATGTCAAACTTACAGCTATATGATGAAGACCCAAACAGTCAATGTCAATTCAAAAAACCTCATAGATCGTACAAGGAAGACACATGTAACAATATATTAATAGAGATCTAATGCATGTCTAGTCATAAACTACATAGAAACATGTACTATGGACTGTTGGCTCTAAAACCAAAGAAGAATAAGCTTGAATGAATTAAGGTGTATTGTGACAGATGAATAGAACTTATCTCATGATTATGTAAATGCATGACTTATAATGGATATAACAAGTTCGCCAAATTTTGTCATCATAAACAAAACATGTACCGATAACACAAGTAGACACTTCCATGACGAATTTTGCTTGTCCAGAACTAGGGAACCTTTTCTAAACAAATCAATTGCACGTTCCATAGATTTACTAAATTACTCTTGCTGGTTTCCCCAAACAAAGCATTATCTTGAAATTTTGAATACACCATCACCGTACATATACAAATAAATAAATAAAGACAACGTTAACATATTTATTTGTCCCACCACAAAGTTTTTGTTGTCAAAAATCATAAATATCTCATGGAAACATGCTTTGTACTGTCATTTTTGTTTAAAAAATGAACGCTGAATTCTACTATTTCTGGTGGAGAGGGTTTTGACAATTAATCCACAAGCAAGATCATTGATCATCCTTGGCTAAGTCAAGACATTTAGTTTGAAAACCATTTTTCTTCCTGATCAATCAAACAGATGATATAGAAGATGATGAGTGAATGAAAACATATTCAAGCAGGCTAGCTGTTTTATTCCTATAAAATTTAGCTTTCTATGCATGCCAAATGCAAACTACCTTAAGTAGAATACTATGAGAATCATGGGTAAGAATGAAAGGTGCTCTTTTCATATAAACCCAGCTTTCTATGGACACTATGGGCAAGAAATGAAAAAGAATGAGACCTATATTATTTTAAATTTTCTCGGAATTTAAAATTCTTGCAGTACTAGTTTTTTGCATCTTCCTGTATTAGTCAACTATATGTTTGATAGAAAAGATTCCAAATTTCCAATAACCCAAAGGACAAAGCCCTCCCAATGCTATGGGAATGTTCCCTGGGAAGAACAAAAAACTTTAGGAGAATTAAGAAAGGAGGAAAGAAAATAGAATATCATGATATTTGAGAAGCTAACACATGAGAAATAAAATTATTTTATAATATAAAAGAAGGAAAAAAAGAAAAGAAAAACAACAGTTACCTCTCCCGCAGCAATAGTGATCACATGGGGAGTGAAGCCACCCCCAGATGAATTCGCTATCCATTCCCCTACAAAAGACGAAGGAAAATTTAAATCAAGCTGAGCATTTGTGAAGGCACACACGTGTGTGTGTGTGTTTGGCTATGGGCAGTACTGTAGAAAAAAGAAAGAGGCTTCCTCAACACTATGTCAAGCTCTACATATATGTATTAAAACTTATAAAAAATGAAGAATAGTAAACCATGGTATATACAAGAATATGCATGTAAGTAATTACAGCCTTGAAACCACCCAAGGTACGGGAGAGCAAAGTTAATATTCCACAAGAAATTAATGGGCCACAGTATCCACCCATGTCAACTTTGATGAACACCTAAATCAACTCATGTTTTAATAGTTGAATTTGGACCCAACAGAGCAAAACTGTGTATCCAACAATTCAGGAACCCCACAGTAGGCCCAATCAACAAGGTTGCTAGGTCATAAAACCATGCTGAAACCTCTATAAACCTAACCGTGACCCAATTAAGTAAACTATATGCTCGTTCCACCCTTCAGGTCTAACTCATTGGGTTGCAAGATGGGTGAGCCAATTAAACGCATAAAGAAATATGACATGATTAGACTAATGTCATGAAGGACAAACTATGTGCTTAGTAGCATATCACATAAAAGGTGTCTCCAAAAGACAAAGGGATGGCTGATTACTCATCAGTCTTACATTATTAGTGTAACAACTTGGGCTTTGTATGTGCTTAAAGCTTGCATAAAGAACACCATCAATGAAACGACCATGAGCTTTTACCCCAAAAGCTTGAAGGCAATATAGACAACCCCCTTCAAGATTCCATTATCTGAACAGCTTGATATCAGTGACAAACTCGAGCCTATGAAAAAGTTTAAGAATTGCCAATGATTGGGTTCTATGGAAAGAACAAAATAGCTTGCAGGTAAAAGAAAGTTTGTGGTTGACATCAGACATCTTCATGAATGAAACAAGCAAACTTAGCTTACTTTCAGAAGAATTAGACTACTTGTAATGGTCCAATGGTCCACACAATTATTCTTGCATCTGACTTCTCAGAAAGGTGCAAATATTATAATTTACAGAATTCCCTTTCTTTCTCAAATGATATGATTTTGTCATGAAGAGAAAAGTATTCACAGTTAAAAGGAGAAGGGTACCCAACACCAGATCAATACAGAAAAGCTCCAAGAGATAAACAAGAGGATAAATGTTAGTGGATTTCTCAAATGGAAAAGAATAATAGATAATCTGTTGTAGAAATCCAAAATAAAGTCCAACCATAATGTCCAAATTAACTCGATTCATCCATAATAATCATTATTAAGGAGTAGACTATATTTCAAAATCATTCATTAATGTTCTTTTTTCCTGTTGCAAGTTATCAAACTTCCCATATATAGAGAATATAAATGATTTTTTTCCTTGAAAAGCCATGACATGGACATGCAACAGATAGTTTCAAGCTTTTCTGCTTTTGGGGTGGATAAAGTAAACCACATTTCATGTGAGAGATCCTTTGATGTTGGAAGTATAATATCTGACAAAACTAACTGTCCTTGAGTTTAAGTGAGAACTAGTGTTTATTAATAATAGGCCTAACCAGTACAATTTCTCATTTTCAAAAAAAAAAATCACAAAAAGAAAAGAACAATACCATGAACAGAATAACCAACAAAATGCATCAAAGAAAACCACTGAGTTAAGTGAACTAGCCATGCATGTCTGCTTAGATAGAAGACACACGAAAAATTTGAGAGGACATGCCACTGTGAACCAAATCCGCCTTGGCCATTAGTGTTAAAACTATTGAAAGAATCGGAGAGAGAGGAGAGAGAACTCGGCTTTTTGGGAATCGGCAGCCACTCAATTCTTAATGATGCACTAATCCTTCATAAACATTAATAAGGTTACAAACAATTTTACATGGACAAAACTGCAACTTGATCCATATTTGATCAAGTTGATCAGATATTTGATTATCTACTGGACCCATATTTGATCCATATTCTAATACCCTCCCTTAAGTTGTGCATGGGAGTAAACCATGTGCAACTTGTTCTTCAGATACCAGAAACAGTTACTTGTGAGACCTTTTGTGAACGCATCAACGACTTGGTCTTCTGAAGACACTTAAACTGGTTCAATCTCCTTATCTGCAATCTTTTGTCTGATGAAATGTTGGTCGATCTCAATATGCTTAGTTCGACTGTGATGAACAGGGTTGATCGCAATTTGTATGACACTTCTATTATCACACATAAGAGTCGAACTTGAGACATTCTCTCCCATTTCTGTAAGTAGATGCCTAATCCAGGTCACTTCAGCTGTGGCAGCGGCCATAGATCTATACTCTGCCTCTGTGTTAGATCTTGCTACAACCTTCTTTTTCTGCTACTCCATGAGACAAGATTTTTTTCAATAAAAACACAGTAACCTGAAATAGATCTCATTTCATCTGGGTCCCTGCCCCGTCTGCATCTGTGTATGCCAATATATCATGTTTTGGTGTCCCCATGAAGACTGAACATATGTGAGTCAATCACCCACTGTGCCTTTTAGATAACGAAGTATACGTTTGACGGCATCCATGTGACCAGTTTTCGGTTCATGCATCAATTGAGATACTTGATTTACAGAGTATACGGTGTCTGGTCTGGTAAAAGTGAGGTACTACAACATGCCCACTATACTGCGGTACTTGCATCAGGATACAACTCACCATCACAAATGCTGAGCTTTTGATTGACAACACTAGGTGTAGGCAGAGGTTTGCAATTTGTCATTCCTGCTTTGGCTAGAAGATCAAGAGTGTATTTGTGTTGAGTTAATGACATTTTTCCATCCTGCCTGTTTACCTCTACACCAAGGAAATATCTCAGCTTCCCAAGGTATTTCATCTTGAACCGCATACTTAGAAGCACCTTAATTCGCTGAATGTGGTCTGGAGCATTGCCAGTGATCACAATATCATCAACATATATAAGTAAGAAAACCACACTGGTACCATCCTTGTATATGAATAGAGAATGATCTAGTTGGGAACGGATGAAACTGTGGTTCTGAATTTCTAAGGAGAAACTTTTGAACCATGATCTGGAGGCTTGCTTTAAGCCATACAATGCTCTGGTTAATTTGCATACATATTCCTTTGGATCTCCCTCTGCATAACCTTGAGGCTGCTCCATGTAGACCTCTTCATTTAAATCCCCATGCAAGAATGCATTTTTAACATAAAGCTGACTAAGGGTCCACCCATGTTCAATTGTCAGGCCAAGAATAATACGAATAGTTCTCATTTTCACCACTGGGCTAAAGGTTTCCTCATAATCTTGACTGTATTCTTGAGTAAAACCTTTGGCAACAAGGCATGCTTTGTATCGTTCAATGCTACCATCCAGTTTATATTTAATCTTATAAACCCATTTTGAGCCAACAACATTTTTATCTGGAGGACGCCCAACTATCTCCCATGTTTGGCACTCATGGAGTGCCTCAATTTCCTCATTCATCGCTTCAATCCATTTCTTAGAATAAATGACTTGACAAAAACCTAGTGGTTCTTCGTGTTTCTCAATCTTGGATAGAAAAACCTGAAAATTCATTGAAAAAATATCATAACTCACTCACTTTTCAATGGGATGCCTTATCCTGTCTAATCTTCTCGGTGCCTCTCTGTCATTGGACAATGCCACATGTTCTCCAGCAGGCACATCTGTTCGCTCTTTGAGTCTCCTGGTATAGACATTTCCTTTGTATCTCAGACATTCTGTCTTTGATGCCTTGTCTGAAACCGTCTCATCATTTATGCTTTCAGGAGTCAAAGTAGTATAGTCCCCAGCCTGTGAAATAAGCTAAACACTGAGTCATGGATTATACTAATTATCATTGGTGTCAATATATTCACGATTATGATCTGCTTTATTTTCTAAAAAACTATTTTCATCAAAAACAACATTTTTGAAAATTCTAATTTTTCTATTGGCAGGATCATAGCACCTGTAACCCTTGTATTCATCTGCATAACCTACAAACTGGCATATAGAGGCTTTGTCCTGCAATTTAGTTCTCATGGATCTATTAGTGTGAACATAACATGTGCATCCAAAAACTCGTAACTCATCATAATCAGGATGGTCACCAAAGATAACATAATAGGGAGACTGGTTTTCAAGAATAGGCATAAGAAGACGATTTATCACATGAGTAGCAGTATGAAAAGCTTTTGTCCAAAGACTAATAGGCACATTAGAACCATGCATCATGCTCATTGCACTTTCCACAATGTGTCTGTGCTTACGTTCAGCAATTCCATTTTGTTGTGGAGTGTACGGGCAAGAAACTCTACGATAGATCCCATTATCTTGGAGAAAATCTAAAAATTCTTTGGAGGAATACTCACCACCTCCATCACATTGAAGAATTTGGATGTTTTGAGAGAATTGGGTTTTAACGTAGGCATGAAAACGATGAAAGATGAGAAAAACCTCTGATTTGTGTTTCATAAAGAATATCCAGGTAAAGCGAGAAAAACTGTCAATGAAGGATACATAATATTTACTTTCAGAAGAGGAAGGATTGGGGGTTGGGCCCCAAACATCTGAACATATTATCTCAAAAGGCATGGAGGCTCTTTTATTTATTTGATGAAAAGGAAGTACATGACTTTTGTAGACCTGACAACTGGAACACGTTTTATTCTTCAATGAAGGAGGAACAAACTCTGGAAGAAGTCCATTGGACACTAGTTTTTCAATAAAAACTTGACTACAATGACCAAGACGAGAATGCCAAAGTTCTGGCTTATTACATTGAAATATACTTAAAATACTTCTAGAGGTGTAATCGGACTTGGGAGGCTTCAGAACACTGGAGGCAAGGTCTTCATTGAAGATATACATGTTTTCATGAAGCTCTCCTTTAACGAACATCTTCTTCGTTTGAAGGTCCTTGACAAAGATAGAAGTAGGAGTGAATTCAACAGAAGAATTGGTAGAATCAACAAGCTTAGAAACTGAGACAATATTTTTCTTTATATTTGGTGCATGGACAACATTAGATAGAGGAATGGATGAAGACTTAGACAAAGGGATGAGAACGTTGCCTACATTTGAAATAGGGTGGTGAGTCTCATCTCCAGTTACAATATTAGATTTACCAAAGTAGGGGATCAAAGTGGATAACTTACCTGCATTGCCAGTGACATGAGCTGTTGCTCCTGAGTCTACATACCATATTCCATCATCGTTCTGTTTCAAGTTCAAGTTAGCCATAGCAGACAATAGAAGATCCTTTAGCATCATCACTGACCCGAAAGGTACCCGCGTATCCTAATGCAACAACATTTCTATTATTTTGTATTCTATTGCAATTTTGAGCATTTTGAGGATTGAACCAGTAGTTGGCTTTGACGTGGCCACGTTTGTTGCACTGGTAGCACGTGGAAACATTCCTTGACGAGCTGGGAGTGACATTTGGTGTAGGTAGCAAACCACGACCACCCTGAACTTGTGCTCCCCTACCTCTGCCACGCCCTCCTCGTTCACGATCAGCAGTTATCCCTGTGGCAAGAACATCATGCATGGATGATTGTCCTACTGGGGCATCATAGATGTTTTTCAAGGACATCTCGTACTGGAACAGTTTAGCACGTAAATCTTCAAAACTAGGTAACGTCGGCAAGCACAATAAAGAAGTCACAAGAACGTGATACTCTAATCCCAAGGCATTCAGTGTCTACTGCACTTTTTCTTTATCTGACACTGGATATCCAACAATGGCTAATTGATCTGTGATGCTCTTGACTTGATTTAAAAATTCAATAATGGTCATTGTCTCATTTTTTAAGAGTTGAAATTCACGCTTGAGAAATAACACCTTAGCCTCTGATATCTGAGAGTAGGTCTGAGCTAAAGTCTCCCACAATACCTTGGACGTGCAATCATTAGGAATAAAAACCAATACTTATTGTGATAGTGTGAAAGTGATGTACGCGACGAGAGCTTGATCGTGCTTCATCCAACCAACAAATGCAGGGTTGGGAATGATGTTTGACAAACCTCCATCCTCTTTTTGCTTCTTGTGTGATGAATTCTGCAGGTGGTGGAGTGGAGTCATCCAAATGACCTGAAAGGTCTTGTCAGCGAATGAAAGGAGTAATTTGTCTCTTCCAAGTTAAATAATAATTTTTTTTTAACTTTTCGGAAACTAGTTGTCCAAGAAAATTGGAGGAAAGGCCCGAGTTGACTGAACTATCCATTTGCAGGTTTGTGACAGAAAACAGCCTTACGATAGAAATTGGACTGATATAGTAAAGCTGCAGCTTTATGACAGAACTCGGCACACAAAGAGAAGAAAGAAAATTTGTGCCCCGACAGAACTTTAAATAATTAGGTAAGAGGAAGATGAGGAACACAGTAAATCGCTATTGGCAATAAACCAAAAGCACAGTAAATCATGATTGACGATAAACAGTAAATCGCTATTGGCGATAAACAACAAATCGCTATTGACGATAAACAGAAAACACAATAAATTGCGATACAGTAAATCGCTATTGACGATAAACAAAAACCAAGGAAATCGCTATTTGCGATAAACATAAATCATAGTAAATCGCTATTGAGCATTCACTCAAGAGAAGGAGTTATGTGCTTGAGCAAAGCTTGTTGCAGGAAAACGCGAGGTAGAGGGAGACCAAACGAGGTTCACGTGACCAGAAGGGGTCGCGTGAAATAGAAAAGGACTCGGCTTTTGCATGCGACAAGAGAGAAAAAAATGAAAGAATAAAATTAAGAAAACTTGACCTGATGACGAGGAGGAGGACTCAGCTCTTCACGTTCCCGATGAAGAACCTTCTTACGCCTAGAGATGTCGCTGCTCTGATACCATGTTAAAACTATTGAAAGAATCGAAGAATCGGAGAGAGAGAGAGAGAGAACTCGGCTTTTTGGGAATCGGCAGCCACTCAATTCTTAATGCTGCACTAATCCTTCATAAAGATTAATAGGGTTACAAACAATTTTACATGGACAAAACTGCCCTTTACAAGAAATACATATTTATAAGAAGCTGTATCGGATATGGATTCTCTGCTGGACCCATATTCGATCCATATTCTAATAATTAGTCCTCGGTGAGTAAGCAACGGACTCAGATCTAACATCCCTGTTATATTATAACTTAACCCAGAACATGCATGTCTGATTAGACAGATGACACGTGAAAATTTTGACCTGACATGCCACTGCCAACCAAATCCACCTTGGCCATTAGTCCTCATTGAATAAGCAACGGACTGGGATCTAATATTCCTGTTATTATATTATTATCATCTAACATGGAAATGCAACAACCTTGCTGTTTCTAAAGCTGTGAGCAAACTGTCTAACCATTACCATGCAGTCCCACCGACCAACATTCAAGAGTACAGAAGTCACTAACAGCCATGTTCTGAACGAAAAAAACCAACAAGTCAACAACTAACCTTCCTTGTTATCATTATTGTTGACAACAGTATCCCAATGATGACTTAAATAGGGAAAACCATAGAGATCTTCTGTGTGGTTGACCTTAAAGACAGCCTAGTTAGACAGGGGCTTTGTTTTGTATTGAGTGGTTGGTAAAGACGCATGAGCCGGTAAGCCTACCACCAAATCTCAAACGTTAGTTGAGGAACAGATGGAGTCAACATCCACCAGTTCCAATTAATTGGTGTCAACGGAGACAGCTTCCTATTTTCTCTCTGGTATCATACAGTCATCATCAAGAGCTCCGAAGATAAAACAAGACACCAGTAAGGAACCAAGTGGGCGCCGATACATACAGACAAAAGTGAGTCGAGCAACAGGTCCCCATCTCACAAAAGGACGCATTTCTGACATTCTACATCTGAAAACCCATCTGCAAACTCCAGAGCGTTCAGCAATCAAACCAATTCCCTCCTTCGAAGCACCTAACCCAAAAAGAAACTTATCACCCTCCCCAAACTCTGCATCAGTGCATCTGTCTATATGAGAATGGCCCCCCCTAGAATCCCAAATTGACGCCAACACAAACACCGCATATAAGTTTGATCCAGACCTTAGATAGGAGGAAAAACAGGTGGACCTAATAGCATCTGTGCTCTACCATCACCAAGTTAGTGCCCCAAAAAGAAAAGGAAAACGAGAGAGAGAGAGAGAGAGAGAGAGAGAGAGAGAGAGAGAGAGAGAGAGAGAG
Organism: Nuphar pumila; assembly: GCF_984573655.1. Classification (NCBI taxonomy): domain Eukaryota; kingdom Viridiplantae; phylum Streptophyta; class Magnoliopsida; order Nymphaeales; family Nymphaeaceae; genus Nuphar; species Nuphar pumila. Next base: position 134,282,900 of record NC_143254.1, on the reverse strand, counting down.
AGAGAGAGGGGTCTCTCTGATCCTTCAGATCAGGTTGACACACCAGCAGACACCCCGCCCCATCTTTTTCACATTTGACCAAAAGTCAAAGCAAGCAAGACGTTCAGTTAACCCTAGAATTCTAGCAAACAAAAACAAAAGCACCCAATTGTAGACACACACCGCCACAGTTCCCAAAAAATTAGGGTTTTACAGGAAAACCCCACAAAATGCGGGGGAGGAAAGGAATCGAGGGTTTATCAGTTGGGGAGGGTTACCTAGAGCTGCCAGGCGTTGCTTGCTGCCCGAGCCAGGTGGCCGCCCTCTACCCCGTTTTGGCGAAAAGGGTGCTGGCGACGACGCCGAGATCGGAGTCAACGCCAGGACCATGTTCTCCTCTCGAATTCGATCGTACCTCCTGGGCCTACCCCTCTTCTTACCAAAGCTCGTGGTGAAGCTCATCATCCCACTGGCACCAGCAATAGCACCACCTCCTTCATCGACGCTAGGGCTGTCGCTCCTCGCCGCCGCTGCAGCCGCGGCCGCACTGTAAACACCTCCGCCTCCTGTGACGACCGCCGCCGGTCCGTAGCTCACTGCCGGATCCGGCGTACCCGAACTCATCCCTTCTCTCCCCTCCATGCATAGAAATGTTCCCCCCCACAAAGAGCAAAGAGAAGAAAAATTGCAGCCCCGCCCCCGAAAAAAAAAAAAGCAAAAACTTGAGTGTGCCTCAGGGAAGTGAAAAACTCTCGGCTGAAACCCTTCTCGAAAAAACTGGCATCGCCAAAGGAGATGCAGTTCTCGGAAGAGAGAGAGAGAGAGAGGACTACGATCAGAAGTGGTTTTCAAACGCCTGGATACCGCCTGAGAGATGGAGGGTGGGGCGTGAATTATGGGAAAAATTACGTATTATTTTAATCCGGGGGGAAGGCCAAAACCCCAAAAATACGTTTCTGAAATAAAAAAAATCTCACGTCCGACACAGAAATTAAATTAAAAAATTAATGAGATTAAATGGAAATAAAAAAAGATGCGAGAGATTAAAAAAGAAGAGAAAAAGAAGCCTACTTCACTCTCTTCCTTTATTTTTTTAGATACAGTAAAGTAGGAGCCTAGGCTTTTTTTTTTTTTCTTCTTTCTCTTTTGCTTCTTCATTTCAGGCTAAAGCTGACAGGCGAACGTTGAAGCCCTCTCTCTTTCTCTCTCTCTTCGATAGGTTGGGGCTTCTTTTCCTTTTTAAAATTTTAAGTTATAGCTTCTTCTTTATGTAGACCACCACGACGTCCCCTACTGACCGGCTTGTTGTCAGCTTGGAAGCTATTTAAAAAAAAAAAAAGAAGATAAGACTAAAATGTCTCTAATATTGACAATAAGCTTTCAGTGAGTTTTTGGGATTTGCTGGGAGCATAGGGGGATGGGTCCATCATTTTGCTGGGGCCACGAGGGGTGTGGTAGTCAGGTTTTGCTTTGTTCATGGCTTCCTCCTGAAGTCAGAGAGCGGAGAAGAGGAAATTTGATGAAGATTGATGGAGTAACGAGCGAGTGAGAGTGCGTGAAAGTGGACAGGGTAGATACATTTGAGGTCCTTGGTGGTTGGGTACCATCTTGTAAAGGGGTTCCATCTCAGATTGAGTAGAGACCCACTTCTGCCTACCTACTTTATTCGCTTAACAAACTCACTCCTTGAACATTGAAAATATACTTTTGGGAAGCAGATCAGGTCATGCTGAAAATGAGCGTTTTTGCTCATGCGGACATCGTGGCCGTCTGTTTGCATTTTGGATGAATGCCACGTGGTTTTGTTGACTTTTGAGCTTTTTAAAATGCAAATGGGATGGCCACGATGTCAGCATGAGCAAAAACGCTCATTTTCAGCATGACCTGATCTGCTTCCATACTTTTGACTCTGTTATCTGCTAGTGCCCTTATTAAATTGAGGAAGAAGGATGTGTAGTGTAACATTCTTTCTGCTAATGAGAGAATATAAGGATCAGAACCACGATACACTTACATTGATCTCGTATTCCTACATTTTCGTTAGAGATGGAAGAGCCCAAAAAAACAGTAGAAGTGACTGGGCCACCTCGATTCACGTTCATCCAACAAGATGATTGCCAAACATAGTCAACAGGTGACAAGACCAGCAGGAACACGTGTGCGTGTGACTCCAAGCAAGTTTCCAAGACCCAGGTGAATCTTTTAAATTGCCAAACATATCACACGTTAGTGAAGTCACTGCCCGACAGTAGTGAAAAATGCTGCATATCGCAGGTTGATGTTTGAAGGGCGAACCTGTCTAAATCCGGACAGAATATGAGAAGAACCAGTCTCCTAGTCTTGCAAAGGCAAACGCCAACTTAACCGATACCAACTTCAAGACGCAAGCAACGAAGAACATGAAACAAGTCAATGGTGGAACGGTACTGAAAAGCCTAAAGTTTGCTGACACTCTGCGACCAACCGTCTCCACCCAACAAGGGATTCCAAGCAGGCCCAACATTTGACAGAGGAAATCCATGTGTAATACTCAAGTTTATGCGGTTGTTTCTTTCCATATGAAAATGGGAAATATATCAATCGACATGATCTTGCGTCTTGGATGGACCATAATTTGGCCATCAGCAGTAATAATCTGATTATTGGCCCATCAGCCGTGGACTAAAGCTCTTTGAATAGGGCAAAATAAATTTTATATATGTAAGAGAGAGAGAGAGAGAGAGAGAGAGAGAGAGAGAGAGAGAGAGAGAGAGAGAGAGAGAGATCCATACCATGTGGATGGCACCAGCAATTTTTTTTACCAACGATTATTTCGCAAATCAGATCTGACAGATGTATTCAGCATGGTATGCTTACTAGAAACCAGAGCATGTAGCATGTTTTTATCATGAAAACACCTTTTTTTAGCCTTGAAAAAATAAAATTTGCAAGTCATTGATTTCTCAAGCCCTTAAGAAACCTGCTGGTATCGTAATCAGATGATTCAAGAGCTGATTACTTAAAACCAAGCTCGTAGATCACATATGTACGGTAAGATTTTTAAAAAAAATAGAGAACATAAAAAACACCAAGAAAACTGATGTTTGCACAGTTCAGGCAACTCATACCCCCTACTCAATACTGCGTTAAATCGGCATCTTTGGGAAAACTCATAGAACAAAGCCATAATGCGGGGCATCTCAAAGGATTGCTTGACAAGATGGTGCTCTAACGGATTCACCAGGACAGATCCTGATTGTAAAGTGGTTGTTAGAAACAGTAATCCCAATCAGATCTTTTAAAATCTTTGATTTTGACCTGTGAGCAATATCAACAGCAAATAAATAAAAATAAAACAACTACACCAGTAAGCACCATGACGTTACAGGGAAATACAGCCAGGACAACTGAAATGGCATGAAGCCATGATCTGGATTAAGCTGTGGCAATTATAGTTCAAGTTCAAAATCAATGGTCATGTGGATTATATGTGTTCATACCAACAAGCCAGATCACGTTCTCATGCCATTCACCTGTAGTTTGTTCCAAAATTTATCATGAAGCGCGTTACATTGAACGGAGATATTGTTTATAGCACAAAAAACCCCTTTGGGGTAATGCCTATGGAGTGGACAGGTCGCATTCTTTTACATATGTGAAAAAATAATCTACAAGTTCAAAAATAACTCCATGTTGAGAAATGCAGAAGAGCAAAGGAAAACTCATCATTTGGACTTCTTCTTCAGCTTGCTCCACTTGAGATAAATTTGGTAAGACAAGCCACCAAACACCATGAACACGCATCCCCATTGCTTCGCAGACAACGGATTTCCACTCAACAATGATGATACAACTATGCTCACAAATTTCCGAGTTGTCGTTATAGTGGTGTTGGTGAGGGATCCGAATCGGCTGATGGTCATGAAGATGAAGTTCTGTCCAACAGCACCACAAAGACAGTACAAGAAGATATCCCATGCCACTTCTGGGTGCTGCTTGCAAAATTGAACTGCCTCATAACCAATTCCACCAGACCAACCAAACATGTAAAGGCTGTTGTACATGACACCCCAGAGGTTCATCCCAAGCATGATATCCCAAGCACTCGTCTTTGGATACCTGTTAAATATATTATCATATAGCTAATAAGGTCAGTATCTGTAAAACATTGACTAAATTATGGACTGAATCACTCAGACTCAGATTAACCAGGATAATATTCTGACAGCACAACTCAACAACTTGAACAGTGTTCATGATTGGAGACACTAATTCGGCTACTTATTTTTAATTTTCATTGTTAAAGAAACAACTCAAGTTACAGCAAATAGAATCCCTGCTCACAACTATTGATAACCTGTCCGTAACCGAGGGTTCCTCGTCTCCAACACATCATGGACTATTCCCCAGCTTGATATCACTGAAAAAAACTACTAGATAGTGCACAGCCTAGGCAAATTTGCCAGAAATGCCAAAAAAAATTCCCCATTTAAATAGCATAAAGCATTTTTGTTATAATTTCAAATGTTTTACCTTAATGTCAAGGAATCTTGAGTGGCATTAGTGAACCCATCCAATGCTAAGTTGAGGAAACACAATCCATAACCGAGGGGTGCATTAGGATGTGCAAGCTTGCTAGCGGTCTTTGAGCTAGTCTGCAGAAAAAAGCAGAAACAAAAAATGTGTAAGTAAAATTCAGCATGTAAAATAAAAGTGTAGGAAACTTCCAACAACTGCCAAAGCCATCTGGAGCACTTCGATGGAAACATGCCATTTCTTTCTTTACTGTGTAGCTTCGACAGGTCTTATAAACCAATTACCTTCAGCAGTGCGAATGCAGAAACCCCTCCCGCAACAAGAAGGGTGCAAATGTATTCAGGAACCGTGTATTTGATTCCATAAACAAGAGTTCCCATCAACATTACTGCAGTCATACAACCAAAGCAGAAAAGAATCAGATAAAATCATTCTACAAACAAAACAATCAAAATCCTTGAACATTGAGATTATACAAGCATGTAAAAACATAGAACATAGACTGGACAAAATTATTCATGAATACCATTAGAAAACCACCTATATCTATATGGCATTTTCATACCCACAGTGTATCCCCTTATATACTAATGATATTGGAAAACTTCATAAAAATGATTGTATCACAGTATCCACAGACATATCCATGTGACATAGATGGCCAGCTTCAAGAGGTATAAGCCTATAATTTTTTTGGGGTTATTTCTTTCTCTGCTTCCATGACACAAAGGACATCTTTGGTGTTCCATTTGCCATTTTATGGAAACAAAGGCATACATACACACATAATACATACATACGTACACAGGCATATATACATACATAAATGGACACATTGGCTACAATCTAGAGTACGATGCTCTCTAGCAAAAACAGGTGCAACCGTCAATCAATCATTCTGACCCTGCAGATGTGTTCAACACGGTTCATATATAGGAAACACACTCTGGATTCAGTGGTTTAGATGCAAAATCCAAACTTTTAATCATGAAATTCTAATGCATTTTGGACATTCATTTTTGAAGTTCTTAAAAAAACATGCTTACACAATAAGGTTCATGCTTGCGCAATGAAAACAAACATAATTAAGATTTTAATTCATGGACTGTCTAAATTTGATTCGACTTGGGGCAACTCTTGAACCCCAAGTTAATGCTATGAACTTTTACGAAACTATAGAAAATGAGAGGCTCACCAGGGATCATTTTTGAGGACTTTGCTAGAACCTGGCCAAGCAAAAAAAACAAAAACAAATTACTTTAGCATTTGTGTATTTATGAATGATAAGGCCATCCATCCCATATTTCACAACTAAAATCAACAAGAATTATCCAAAACAATAACAAAAAAGAAAAAGAAAAGAAAGAAAAAAATTTGAGAGAGAGAAAAGCATTGCTACTATGGCCATAAACAATTAAACTGAAACAAGATGATTACTTGGTTTGCAATACATAGATAACAACCAACTATAAGCTCATTTTTATTGTTTGCATTTCAAAGAGAAGAAAAATAATATCAAATGCAAGCAACACATGCAATCATAGATCTACAATTTTTTTTCATGAAGCCACATTAGAACCGAATTTCTGAATTCAATATGCATAAACAACTTAACAATTACATCTTAAAATGTGTCCTAGTTAGAGATATGATGTTGATAATCCTCAAACTTTTCCAAAAAACAATCAAGTGGATACCCAAAAACCTAAAATACTTCACAATTACAAAAAACAGGAAACTTAAAGTTTGACCAATAAGAGGTTGGCTGCTCAAGCTGGGGCAGCAAAGATTTGATGAGCCATCAATAGTTGAGTAAGCCATTCTTAGCACTTAGTTCAATTTGGCTCCTTGAAATATTTTGATAGGGCCAATCAAGAAAAAAATGATGCAGCCTAATAATTACAAGGCTGGATTTTCAGCTAAAGCTATTGTGACATTTGAAGATATGCCATGTGTTGGGAAGTCAAGCCTTCCTGTCTTTTTCTGAACCAATGGTGAATAACAGATCGCAACACAAAGATCAAATATGCAAGCCAAACAAAACCATGTGGCAAGATTTTACATGAAACCCCTTCTATGCATACATAGGACATATGGATAAAAATCTACTAAACTAAATAAAGTCCGATACAATAGGTCTTCCCAAACTGATCAAATATAACTTAAGGATAAGATGAAAAATGAGAACAGTAAGCAATGCAATACATCCAAGATGAAACCACTTTCCCTTCTGATCTATACAGTTCCAAGGATTGATGCTGATTCAAAACTGAATCCATATACAATGAACAAAAATAAGACTCTTGATTGATATGGTATTCTGATATCCTCTAGAGAGTGCACCACCACAATTTCTCTCTTTTCTCCATATTTCTTTTCCCTCTCTTCTCTCATATCTTTCTTCATGTGAACTCCATTTCTCAACATCACATCCATTTACAGAATCCATCAACCTCTCCTTTTCTTGCCCTCATGTTAAACATCTATTCCTCTTCTTAATAGGCCTCCTTTTGAATGGATAAAACCAGGGCTGCCGGAAGCACAAGTAGAACATGGAAAACACGTTTCACAGGAAACAATTTCTGAAACAAAAAACACAGCACTTCTGAACTGCCTGGAAACGTGAAATTATTTTATGGGAAACTCATTTCCCACTCCCTGAGAAATGAGTTTCCCATGCTCTAGGAAACGTGTTTATCAAGTTTGGGAAACGAGACAGGTATGATATTAACTGTTTTTAAAATGTGTTTTCAGAAAGAAAAAGAAAAGCTTGTTTGACATTAGAATCCTATAGAAATTAACTGTAATATGCTGAAGAAAAGGATATTTGTGTTGTTAGCCTAAAACCTCCTTTTCCAAACTAAATCCCCAAACATGAGATTTGGTTTTCAACCTCACCATGTTGACCAGAGTTCACTGCTATTCTCCATGAAGCTTCTATCCTCCCAGGTCTCTCTCTCTCTCTCTCTCTCTCTCTCTCTCTCTCTCTCTCTCTCTCTTGTAGGGGTGTCTGCCACTAACAAGGGGTGAAACCATGAAAGTGAGACCATGGTCGAAGGGTTTATATCAAAAACTAAGAAAAGTCATCTCCATCAACTGCCTCATGTAGGAAACAAGTTGTTTTCATCTTGGAGGTCTAATATGTGACTATTGCAAGGCAGTATTTATCAATTTATTCCTATTAGGCCTGGAGGAGGTGTATTCTTAGCATTTCGTTGACTTGCTCGTTTCATATTTAATTTATATAATATAAATATTAGCCTTAACCATTTTGTAATAGGAAATGCAGGAGAGCGAATGTGCTGATTGAAAAGGGAAGAGGAGGACCACATGAAATTTTTCCATTTTGTGAAAAGAAAATGTCATTTTGAACTTACAACATTGCTCAGTTGGCACATGCTAGTTCACATTCATTGCAATAGACTTGAACATTAACAAATTGTATTTGGTTTCTTTATTAGCAGCTATTGGATGAGTGTGGAATTGTGGGTGGTTAATGCATAGTGGCGTTAATCATTTCGACATGCTTATTTATAATTTTAAGCTATCAGTTGATAGTTGTTGTGTTATAAGTTTTGTTCATTTGTTATGCTCTTAAGGCTTTTTCTTGCTTATCTTAAACATTTCCCATTTGTTTTCCAGCCCATTTTCTGTTTAGTTTCCGAATTCATTTCCCAATCATTTTCATCTATGTAACACGGACTCTTCTAACAGGGCGTCGCACCCGCACCCATGCGGGTGTGATACTTGGACATGGCTTCCTTTGTGTCAGGTGAAGTCAACCACATTGACGTCCATTTTTGTCCAAAAGTAGATTCAGTTAACCCTAACCAAGTCCAGTTATATATATATATATATATATATATATATATATTGTTAGAAAGTGACTTGGAATACATTGGGTTCCATCATGAACCCATACTTATGCACGTGGAGTGCAAATATACCCATTAAAGGGAAACAACATAAGCACATAATGTGCTAACACATAAAACCCATAAAAAGGGAAAAATATGACATAAAGTCATAAGTTGCATATCATTGAAGAATAATGGAGAAGGGGTAAAAACCCCATTACAATGGAGCATAAGCTCCCTCAAGAACACAAAATACAAAGGGGAAATCCCCTATTTATAAGCATGAAAAGGGACCACCTTGGGGGCTCCCAAAGGGGACGTTGGAGAGCCCCCAACGGTCACATTTGTAACCGTTGGGGGCTCCCAACGTCACTTTTGGGAGGCCCCCAATGTGGTACGAAACCCAAAAATATAAAAAACAGAAAATAAAAATAAAACAAAAATTACAATGCATATTCCAATTGGAATATGCGTAAAATGCTAATTTACAAGAATACCCTTGAGGGTATTTTAGGAAGATAAAATATATATATTTATATATATATAAATAGAGATATGTATACATATATATATGTATACGTATCTTTATATATATATAAATATATATGTACATTTAAGGATCAACATATTTTAACACCCCCCCCTCAATCTTTGCGGGAAAACGAAAAGATTGAACAAAGGGCAAGACTCCAAGAGGCTCCGGCAAGGATGCAATGGAACTTGAAAAGGCCTTCCTCCTATTGTCTTCAAATTTCCCGAACTATCCAGGGTACTTCTCTTTGTCCTATCTCCAAGATCCTGTGAAATAACAACAAAGAAACAAGTAAAACAAATCTTTGTACTTTTATTCAAATGGAACATTTCTAACTAGCACAGGTTAGAAGAGATGCAAATTATGCAAAAATGACCCCAAAGTTTCAAAATCATATATCATGTTTAAAACAAAATGAGCGGAAGCAAATTATGCAGAAATAAATTGCAAGAATGCATAATGCATTCATAAGGTCCAGCGTTTGACAAATATAACCCCATAGTGGGGAATAACAAAATGGTCCACTAAGGGACACCACAATAAGCCTACGAAGAGGCATGATATACATAAATATTATTGAATGAGAGCCCAAAAAGGCCATAAAGAGCATATGCATATACTTATCATGAAATGAATTAATACTCAAAGAACTCATTAATAAACATGCTTCAAACATGTAATGAAGTGCCAAACAAGAGAAACAAAGTCTCCAAGCATACTTTAGGCAAAATAAACCCAAGAGTTCACAAGGTTTTAAAATCATTTATGAAAGACATACTTAATACACATTTTGCATATAAGGGTGGCAAAAACCATAAGCACTTAATATATAGATTAAATGCTAAGAAATCAACTTGATATGCATATCAAAAATATGATTTGCTTGAAAAACACAAGTCATGAATGAAATTTGGCAAATTTCAACAATAGTTTATCCATTACAAACATCTTCCTCATTAGTCCTCCAAAACCCATAAATCAAGTGTATAAGCTACTAGATCAAGAATATAAAGCCATTAAAGGCCAAAGACACACACAAAGGTGTGTAAAAGAACCTCTTGTCTACATATAATAATACTTGAAATAAGTGCATCTACGATAAGAACAAGAGAATACATGCCAACATAGACTAAAAAATATCTCTTGTCTACGTAAAAAATACACTTAAAACCAAGTATGTTCAGCTACTAGAACAAGAGTAATAAGCCAACCATGGGCTAAAACATAATACATCTCTTGTCTACATATGATAGCACTTGAAATTAGTGAAATAAGCCAACCATGGGCATACATCTTAAGCGACTAGAACAAGGACACAAACGCCAACATAGGCTAAAAATCACACATCATGGTGTGAATCAACGTGCCTTGTCTACATATAAAAACACTCAAGACAAGTGTGTTCAGCTACTAGACCAAGAGAGCAAAAGCCAACAAAGGGCTAAAAACACACGAAGGTGTAATAAAATTCTTGTCTACATATGATGACACTTAGATAATGGGCATAAAAGGAAAAGATTTTTGAGGCAATAAACTTGTAATGAAAATAAACCTCGAATAAAACAATACTCCTTTTAAAATGAATTCTCATAACAATAACATGCATGTAAAAAATATCTTCAACAAGATACTATAATCGATAAAATAAAATCCTTGAGAACAAATGTGTGAACATACACACACCAAGAACACTTAGAATACTTGTGCAAAATCACAAGAACACAAAATCATAAATGTGCAAATGCACTCATAAGATTCATAAACAAGAAAAGGTTGGGCAATAATCCCAAAACCCTTGATTTTTAATATACCTTAAAACATTTAAGGTTTTAAAACACCATATGTCCATCACATTTACATAGAAGCATTCATAATATCAATGGCCACAAGAGAAAAAATGAGTGACACAGTCATAATTAGAGATCATACAACAAATCATTTTAGAGTCCCAAGGTGCCCATAACTCACCTCAACAACCATCTATAATATGGAAGGTGGACAAACTAAAATGATATAACACGAGGTGCCCATAACTCACCTCAACAAACATCTCTAATATAACAATAATAAGGCCAAATAAAAGATGCATTAAATAACATGTGATGGACAAATATAAATGCCACAAAAAGGCAATAAACACTTAAGGAATCATTTTTCAAAGAAAAGAAGACCGATTAAAAAATTGAATCAAAAGGTCCAATAATCAATAATGTGCTTTATAACAACAATTTTGCATAAACACAAATTATGCTTAATCTTCAAACAAGTCATTTATACCAAAAAGGACTTATTAAGCAATAAACACAACAACATAAAGAATTCATCAAGACAATCAAGCTTTTAATCAAAGAAATCATAAGAACCGTAATGGTTCACAAAGAAGGCTTTAACACAATACTCAAGGAATGAATATTTAAAACACTTGAAAATTTATAAATTTGGGATTAAATCCCATACAACAATTTTTAAAAAACCTTTGATTGTGATGAGATATGCGGAAACATTCAAAGTGCTAAAAGCACTTACAATGATTTAAAAAGGACTCAATATCTAAATTCACTATATTTTTCACAAAAATAAATGTGCATAAAGGCTCCATAATGCAAAAATGTCTACGAAGAGACAATACACATGTGAGCACAAAAGGCTTTATAAAAGATGTGCACGAAGGCACTCATACAATACTTGAACAAATACACACCAAGGTGTAAACAAACATGCACTAAGGCATGTATTTCATAAAAAAAAGGGAATGCATACAAGCGCAAATATTTGAGAAACAAATGTGCACAAAGCACAAAAATACACAAAAGTGAGCAAGTATGCACTTTATAAAAAGAGCAATGCTTGAAATTCTCAAACTTTAACACTTGCAATTGAGGACAAAGAAAACCATATTATGGCCAATGTAGGCATTTTTAAAAGATATTATTAAGAGGTTTCGAAACCTTATGAAAAATACAAACCAACAAGTTTATAAAGATGAAAAATGAAATCATTTATACCAAAAGGATGCAAAAGATGAACTATGCACTCTATGTAGTGTGAGAAATTCCTTTTAAAAAATCTTTCCTAATGGTTTATCATAAACAATTTTTCAAAAAAGAAACATTGAAAAACTTTTAGGAGTTCTTATAAGTTATCATTAACAAGAACTACTTTAGGACTCAACAAAGATTTTTAGATGTGAGAGATTTTCATATAAGGATTATATCAAATTTTTCAAAAAATGCACTAAAATAAAAAATAAAAAGAGGAACTCAAATCAAATTAGGGTTCATATGAGAGTTAAGAAATTTTAAGCAAAGATCATTACTTTAGCAATAAATCATATATATAATTTTAAAAATTAACTTATAGGTCAATCATGAGATAGTTATGTAAGAATTATAAATCTCACATAATTGAAGGTAATTTTAAAAAAAACATAAATTGCTATTATATGCGATGAGTAGTTCGATAAACACAAATTATATATTTGAACAACAAACGAGTTCACCAAATTTGAGAGAGATAATTCAACTATCATAACCATTTAAACGAACAAACTACATGCAAGAAACATATTTTCAAATGCATAATATTTTAAGAAAAGGGATACATACCGAATAACTTCAAAGCAAAAAGGAAGAGCAATGAATACTTCACCATTTCTTGAGCGACACGCTTTCCGTTGCACCAAAGGACAACCCCATCGTGACCTCGCTTTGATACCATGTTAGAAAGTGACTTGGAATACATTGGGTTCCATAATGAACCCATACTTATGCACGTGGAGTGCAAATATACCCATTAAAGGGAAACAACATAAGCACATAATGTGCTAACACATAAAACCCATAAAAAGGAAAAAATATGACATAAAGTCATAAGTTGCATATCATTGAAGAATAATGGAGAAGGGGTAAAAACCCCATTACAATGGAGCATAAGCTCCCTCAAGAACACAAAATACAAAGGGGAAATCCCCTATTTATAAGCATGAAAAGGGACCACCTTGGGGGCTCCCAAAGGGGACGTTGGAGAGCCCCCAACGGTCACATTTGTAACCGTTGGGGGCTCCCAACGTCACTTTTGGGAGGCCCCCAATGTGGTACGAAACCCAAAAATATAAAAAACAGAAAATAAAAATAAAACAAAAATTACAATGCATATTCCAATTGGAATATGCGTAAAATGCTAATTTACAAGAATACCCTTGAGGGTATTTTAGGAAGATAAAATATATATATTTATATATATATAAATAGAGATATGTATACATATATATATGTATACGTATCTTTATATATATATAAATATATATATGTACATTTAAGGATCAACATATTTTAACACCCCCCCCTCAATCTTTGCGGGGAAACGAAAAGATTGAACAAAGGGCAAGACTCCAAGAGGCTCCGGCAAGGATGCAATGGAACTTGAAAAGGCCTTCCTCCTATTGTCTTCAAATTTCCCGAACTATCCAGGGTACTTCTCTTTGTCCTATCTCCAAGATCTTTATATATATATAAATATATATATGTACATTTAAGGATCAACATATTTTAACATATATATATATATATATGCACACACATACGCATAGTATTAACTTAAAAACTGTTAAAAATAATATATATATATACCCTCCCTGCACCCTCGCACCCAAGTTTTTTTAAAGTGCTGCATCGCTGTGTCCGCACCCGCACCTATGTGACATAGTTTATCATTACCCATTTCACATGAGCTTAGAAATACCTCGTTTCCCATTTCCATTTCTCAAGGTGTTTCTTGTGTACTTTTCCCTTCCTGGTAACCTTACATAAAACCCATCAAAGTGGGTAACTATGAAACCCACTCCACACACCATATCCAATCTAGAGTCCCACAAGAATAAGGATCTCAAAGCATTAATGAGGAGGGCTCTCCTCTAATGTATCCCATACTAAGTGAAGATCCAATTTATTTAATATCACTACAAAACATAATGTAGTCCATGTTAGTAACAAATTCTAAAAATAAAAGCAAGCAGAAAATAAAAATTTAAACACATGAAAATATAGAGCAAGTAGTGGATACAATGTTGACTGTGTCTGACATAGGTTTACAATTGTTTGTCAAATGTCATGGCATGTCCTGTTTCCATGTTGATATCGTCTGGACATGGGACATGTAGGCAAAGTGAACTGTCTATCTAACACAGAACACAGATAATCAATTTCAAGTCACTGTTAGGCTAAGACATGTGATGGATTAAACAAAAAAGGAAAAAACTCTCAAAAGGTTCAGATATTATAGAGTTGTTGCTTCTTGAAGTTTGCACCAAGTTGATCAAAGCTAGGATACAAGATTGGGTTTGAGAGTTGGTCCACCGCTGCTCTAGAGAACGTAATCGATACCTATAGGGGCAAGTTTCACAGCCTTGGATCTCCTGAGGTACATCTACAAGCCAAATAACCAAAAGAGAAAGGCTAGTGATACTCCTTGCATCCCATTTTTTAAACAATTTTCAAACGTGCTTGTGTCCACATATCTTAATGACATAGGCTTTCAAGGTTATGTGTCTATACAATTTGAGAAATTACTGGTGGATCCACTCTAGAAATTACCTCATCTCCATAACGTCTACACTCTAAGATTGGATAGACAAAGATAATTGCGTAGGCAAAGAGACATTGAACTCGTGAGCAGGAGTGAACTATCCATGCCTTTTGGATAATTCCCCATCTATTGCATGAAGTGAGAAGCAGTTTTGGAATACGAGTGCTTATAACACCCTTTCTAATTTTCCCAACGATTGGAAAATTAAACATATCTCTTCCTTTCTGGCAGTAGACCAAACAAGCACCTGAAAATCCATCAAGCAGCAGCAAGAGCAACAAAAAGCATGCAGCAGTTACTCTTAGAATGTTTTCTAAGACTGCCTTCAGCATGAATACTTTTTAATCAAAAGGCACACCTTTTCATAGCCTGAATTTGGCTTACACATCTACAAGTGTCACACAGAAGCATTGAGAGGCAAGAATAATTTGGCACATTCATCAGAGTGCCACATATTTATTCAATGTCAACAATTAACCAGAGAGGCATCATCAGCAAGGCTTCTTATCATTTTCTAAGTTTGAGAGAAATAAGCACAAGAACAGTAGTATAGAAAAAACCATAAGAACAGAAGCACACCTGTGCAGGATAACTGATGTACTTCAATGCTTCAATTCCCATTGCTGGACCAGTAGTGTTTAGTGATACTAGCACTCCAGTAACTCCACCATGGAGCACCCCTAGTACTTCTAGGGGACCAGAGCATTATAACTTTTGAAGAAACCAAAGACAAATCAGAGAAAGAGAGAAGTAAGGTTAAACTCTTAAAAAAAAATAAACAAGGTTGGCGCAGATTTAGAAGTGAAGGTTGCTTACTTATCAATGACCAGATGAAACAAACGAAAACTTGTGCAAGATTAAAGAAAGAGAGGTGTTCAAATCGTTTGCCATCAGGACCAAAACACTTGGTAGATCTAGAGGAGGGAG
Organism: Nuphar pumila; assembly: GCF_984573655.1. NCBI lineage: Eukaryota > Viridiplantae > Streptophyta > Magnoliopsida > Nymphaeales > Nymphaeaceae > Nuphar > Nuphar pumila. The sequence goes on along the minus strand of NC_143254.1, from coordinate 134,267,507 downwards.
AAAAAGAAAAACAAATTAGAAAAAAACTACACCGCAAGACATGTCCCAGCAGCAAAATAAACGAACTATTTAGGAACCAATACAATCAACATAAAATTGGCAAATAAAACCACATATCACCATGAAAACATGAAAGCATGAAAACAAAAATGTCAAACCATGAATTTCGAATTGAATAAATTGATTTAGCAATTAATATGCACTAAAACGAATCAAAGGCAACAGAGGGAAATTAAAAAAGAAAAAGAAAAGAAGTCATGTTTGTGAAAGGCAAATTCACAAGGAATACAACCTTAAAGGTTGTGCTTAGATGCAACCACTTATCCAAGAAGACGAGGTAAGTCGAGAAGAACACATTTCCAAAATGCAGCTTACACGATTATCCCCTTTTTCTGGACATCTGGTGACCATCCAGACCAGAAATGAACGAACCAAAAAATGCTAACTCAAACACCGCGATCGACAGCTTTCTGATGATCATGTGAATAAGGAAAATTCGGACCAGTGGGGTGAGATCGTGTTTGAGCATGTGATGAGATCCGATTGAAAATCGTTAAGAGACCTAAACCCCCTTTAGAACGGAAGGAAGAAACTGGTAAAAGGATAGAGAAAGGGAATCACAGTGTTTCCTGAAGGACGCCTTGAGTGATGTAGGCGGACCAGATGCCGGCGACGCAGAAGCCTAGCAGCAGAACTCGGCCGAGCCCGCCACCTCGCCCCTCCATGACGACGAGAGCACGCCCGTGCTGTGATGGTGGGCCGGAGCTTCCAAATAGGAGGTAAAGAAGGAAAACGAAAGAGAAAGAGAAGCGGGAGCGCGCGCGAGAGACACGATGGATCGCCACGGGTCCTTTTTGCCTGGACCCCAAATCGTTGATTCCACGTGTGAATCTTCTATTGGATAGCCACACGAAAGCTCTACTGCTATTGGTCGATACACGTTACAGAAACGCTCCTGCCTGGCGTGGGCCCCAGCATGTTTACGCCCCCGCCCGCCCCGCCAAGCCCCGCCCCCCCCCCCCCCAGTTCATGGCTCCGTTCGTTCTGTGAGGCCAAACCGGTTTTTTTGTTTTTTGATTGACTTGACCAGTTGACCCCGCATGCACGTCACAAAGATACTGATACGAGGACGGACACGCGACTCGACATTGACACACGAGTTCTAGAATTTTAATCAATAAAAATCGTTTTTGCCATTTTAAATGTATGAAACATATTTTTAAACGCGATATTTATGTTTTTATCGGCTATTTGTCATGAAAAAAATTTGTGGTTTTTATTTTTAAATATTCTTTATTCATATTGCCTTGTAACAATTTATTTGTTTATATTTTTAATTGCTAAGATTTTGCCAAAAAAATGTGAAATTTAAAAAAAAAAAAAGTCATTTTCTCAAGAGTTTTTGGCTGCCCATATTTTGGACGTATTATACTTTTGTCACTAACCGCGACAAGCCAAAAGACGCCAATCCTTCCGTACAATTCAAAACTTGGGAATGGAGAAGGCAAACTGACATACTAGGGTTAACCTGTTAGAAAAAGATGGAAGTGACGAAAACCTGGGATGCACGGTTGAGACTTAGACAAGAGATCCATTGTGTTCATATCCTGAAGAAAACTAAAGGATTGGAGAAAAAATCAGAGATAAGGAATTTTAATTAAGTCTTTTTTGATACAACGTTTTTACAATGGTTGAGTACATAAATACAGTTTTTGTTTTGGTCGACTATTACACCTATGTAGGTAATGGCTAAGCAGATAAACCATTATCCTGAGTTGGTTATTCCCTCCTCAAGTGACGATAATACACCTCCAATGCAGTTAGCGATTATCCTTGTAAATGAGCCCAAATGATCTTCCTCAAGATGAATCCGAATGAAGTTGTGCCAGCAGACGAGCCTCAAATGTAGTTAACGATACCTATCTTAGATATTGTGGTTAACCATATTCACCTTTAGATGCCGTAAATGTAGATAAATCGTTGTAAGTATAAGATAATAACGATTTATCTGAAACAACTAATACACCCCCTCAAGTTGGAGCATGTGGATTGAGCATGCCCAACTTGGCCTTCATAAGGGAGAGATGTACACTGCCCAAGGCCTTTGTGAAAATGTTTGCCCATTGTGAATGTGTAGGAATAAATTGAGTACGGAGTAATCCACTTTGAATTTTCTCTCGAATGAGATGACAATCAATTTCGATATGCTTAGCACGGCTTGATTGTCACAAAATAGAGTCATTGGTTGAGGATGAGAGATCCCAAAGAAGGTCAATAAATACTTGACCCAAATGAGCTCACAGGTAGCTAAGGCCATAAAACAATACTCGGCTTCTGCAGAGGATCAAGAGACGGTTGATTGTTTTTAGATTTCCAAGATATCAGACTCATGCCCATCATAATGCAATACCTGGAAGTAAATCTGCGAGTTATTGAGCAAGAAGCCCAATCTGAATCAGAATAGCCGAGAATAATCAACGAACTAGATGAATTCATGAGAATCCCGTGGCCCGGGGTACCTTTGAGACAACGCAAAATCTGGAGGGCGGCGTCCATATGAGGAGTGCATGGTTGCCTTGAGAATTGGCTTAGAACATAAACTGCATATGAGATGTCAGGGCGAGTGATGGTGAGATATATCAGTCAACCAATCAGTCGTCGATAAAGACTCAAATCTTCTAAAATGGATTCATCTTCATTATTGAACTCAAAGTTTTGTTCCATGAGAAAGGAACACGGCCGCGAACCCAGATATCCCATGCCTTCTAATATATTCAATGTATACTTGTGTTGAGAGAGGAAAATGCCCTGCTTGGAGTAAGCCATTTCAATGCCCAGGAAATATTTGAGAGTGCCAAGATCTTTAAGGCATAATTTCTAGTTGAAATTCTGTTTGAGGTCACTGATCTGATCAAGATTATCTCCTACAATGATTATGTCATTTACGTATACCAATATGAATAGGTGGTGAGTGTTCTCTGTATAGGTGAATAAAGAGTAGTCGGTCTTAGATTGAACAAAACCAATTTCTTGTAGATAAGAGGAAAGCTTCGCAAACCAGTTCTGTGAGGTTTGTTTGAGGTCATAAAGAGACTTATGTAGGTGGCAAACTTGGTGCACTCTCTGACGAGAAAGACCGGGAGGAAGCCACATATATACCTCTTCATCGAGATCACCAAGAAGAAATGTGTTGTTGACATCAATTTAAAAAAATGCCAATTACGTATAGAAGCAATGATAAGAACACATAGAACAATGACCATCTTGGCCACTGGAGCAAATGTTTCATTGCAATCAAGACCTTTGATTTGAGTGTACCCTTTGGCAACCAAGCAGGCCTTATAACGTTTAATGCAACCATCAAACTGAAATTTAACTTTATAGACCCATTTGCAATCAATAGGATGCTTACCTTCAGGTAAGTCCATCATCGTTCAAGTATGATTCACCTCAAATGCTCGGATTTCAGCAGCCATGGCATCATGCCAATGTTGGTGTTTCATGGCTTGCACAAAAGTCTTTGGCTCAAAATTTTGGGTGATAGCGGCTAAGAAAAGTCTATGTGAAAGTGAGAAGTGCTGGTATGCAAGGTAATGGTTAAGAGGTTGGTACTTGGAACCACGTCGCACGAGTCATCCGATTGAAGTATGGGGGCTGCAGAGTAACATTTGAAATCCTGGAGGTGCGATTATAGTTGGCGAAGGTGAGGGATGACTTGAGTGCTATGAGTGGTGCCAGGATTGGGCGAGTGGTCTGAAGGAGGCGATAATGCAGGATCATTTGAGGCATTCGGAAGGGTGGGCAAAGGCTCAAGAGCTTGATGTTGGGGTGAAAAGTCTTGGGGTTTAAATATGGGAATGGGTATGACATGATTAGCATCAAAAGGAGTTGGATGATCTTGAAAAGGGAAACCATTTTCATAAAATTTAACATCTCGACTAACAAATATCTTTTGAGTTTCAAGATCATAAACTTTATAACCAACTTGACCATATGGATATCCTACAAAAATGCATTGTTTGGCACACATGTCAAATTTGTGGGTATGGTTGATGTTAAAAGCATAACATAAGCATCCAAATATTTGTAAATGATCATATTTGGATGCTTGGTTGTATAACACTTTATAAGGAGTTTTACCCATCAAGGATTTTGTGGGAAGTCGATTGATAAGGTATGTAGCAGTGAGAACACATTTCTCCAAAACTTGATTGATAAATTTGATTGAAATCAGAGGGCCCGAGCCACATTCAATAAATATCTATGTTTGCGTTCAACAACTCCATTTTATTGCGAGGTTGCTACGCAACTATGTTGGTGGTTGATTCTAATTTTTTTAAGATAAAGTTGCATGTCATTTGAAAAAAAATTGCAGATCTAATGCTCAAAATGTTGGTTTGAAATTGATTTTAGATCAACACGATAAAATTTTTGATAATATTGAATGTCTCAGACTTATACCTCATGAGATATACCCACGTGCATCTACTGTAGTCATCTACTATGGTCAAGAAGAAATGAGCTCTTGACATAGAAGGAGTTTGATGTGCACCTCATATGTCACAATGTAGTAATTCAAATGTTTTGAAAAATGGTATGGTCCCATGCGAAAATGACAATCTGGTTTATTTGGCCTTATGATAAACAAAACAATGTTCCTGAGAAACTTTTTCATTAACTTTATTGAAATTAATAAGAATTTAAAGTCGGGAATTCGATAAATGTCTAAGTCTAAGGTGCCAAACGAGAGAGGATGAAACATTCAAAGCATGATTACCACAGGTATTAAGGATGTACAGGTTTCTTTGTAGCCTACCCGTTCCAATCGTCATCTTCGAGTGCGGGTCTTGAAAGCACAATGATTTTCTTTAAACACATCATATTTCAAATCATGAATTAACTTACTAACTGAGATGTGATTGAATTTGAAATGAGGAACATGTAAGACATTATGTAAGGTTATTGCGGAAGTCAACATGACGGTGCCAGTGTGAGTGACAAGGGTGCCAGTGTGAGTGACAAGGGTGGACGTCCCATCAGGGAGACCGATGGGTGGAGAGAAAATCAACACCGAGGATGAAAGGTTAGATATTGAGTTTGTGATGTGATTTGTGACCCCCGAATTTATAATCCAACATTGAGAGGCAAATAAAAAAATTGATGGTTTGGGTATATTACCTGCAAGGTTGGCCATAGATGAAGTATTTTGGTTACCTAGATTGACAATAGCTATGATCTTATCTTATTTCTCTTGGGTAAGTTTGGGAAGAGAGGGACTAAAATTTAGTTTTTCGGGTTCAATTGTGAGGAAACATGCATTGACATTAGCTTGGCTGGTGAAGCGAGCATTGGAAGAACCCCTTGATCGGTTAGGAAAATCATGAAGGTAATAGTATCTTGTTTTGATGTGACCCAAATGCCCACAATGGTCGCATTTTGGTCTAGAATTCATCTGGCCTATCTTTGGTGTGTCGGCTTTGATGGGCAGATTGCCTCGATCGATTGCCGCGACAGTCGGTTCATGAGATAATGTGAGACGAAGGTCACGTTGTTGTTCTTCTTGAATGATCAATGAATATGCCTTGGATATGTTTGGTGAGGGTGTCATGAAGAGTAATTGACTCCAAATGACACTAAAACTATCATTAAGGCTTATCAAAAATTGAATGAGCCTTTCTCGTTATTGGTGGTCGTGAATGACCTTCATGTCTCTACACGAACAAGGCAAAATCTCAATATACGTGGACATTTCATCCCATAACCCCTTCAGTTTGGTGAAATACACTGTTACCGAAGGTTGTCCTTGCTTGAGATTGATCATCTTTTGCTGAATTTGATATATTCTGAGAGCGTTCGATTGGGAGAACCTCTCCCGCAGCTCTGCCCATACCTTAATTGTTGTTTGAGTGTATATAACGCTGGCTGCTAGATCCTTGTGAATGGAGTTGAGCAACCAAGATAACACCGTATTGTTGTAACGTTTCCATATAACAACATTTAGTGATGAAGATTCGGGTTTCATGATTGATTCATCGACGAAACCCAATTTATTATTAGCACTTAGTGCCATAACCATGTCTCTACTCCACATCGAGTAGTTATCTCCAACAAATTGTTGCGACACTAAGGATATCCCCAGATGATCCGAGTGATGGAGAAAGAAAGGATTGACTGCTGATTCTTGAGCGTTCTCAAATGAACCAGCACTGGTGTTGATACTATCAAAAGCTACTTACATAAATACAGTTTCTATGTTGGTCGACTATTACACTTCAAATGTAGGTAACGGCTAAGCAGATAAATCATTATCCTGAGTTGGTTGTTCCCTCCGCAAATGATGATAATACACCTCAAATGCAATTAGCGATTATCCTTATAGATGAGCCCAAACGATCTTCCTGAAGATGAGTCCAAATGAAGTTGTGCCTGCAGACAAGCCTCAAATGTAGTTAAATATTGTGGTTAACCATATTCACTAAATGATTAATATATCCAAAGTGATAAGAACAAAGTCAAGCAACCTTGTCTCTGGGAACAAGAGGTCTGAGGATGATTGTAGAACACCAGCCAAAAGTGCTTATCCAGCATTGGAACGTAAAGCATAGGCTAAGCGTACCTTGCTGAGAGTTTTAAAACGAGACGACATTTAAAATCATGACATAATTTATTGTGAGTCATCCAAAGTCGCCGCACAACAATGTGGAACACTTAGACACCAACCTTTAGTGAGCTAAATAATGCCAATGAAAAGAGCAGCAAAACCATGATTTGAACTCAACCAAAAGGCGTCCAGAGGGTGTGTTCTGCAACATCCAAAACGATGAGTAAATAATATGTTGCCAAACAGCTGAAGCTATAGTGCAGGAGATTAAAATATGCTGAGCAGATTCCCCATGCTTCTTCATACAGAGATAGCAACGATTTACCCATAGAATGCCTAACCATTGAAACCGGTCTTACTTTAGAAGGTGAACCTCACAGGGTAGATGCAAAACCCAGGAGGCACGTGGAGTCTGTTTAGTGGCCCAGAGATGAGCCTTCCATGCTTGAATAAAAAAACCTGGCTCAAACTTCATTCCAGAGAATGTGTCGAGAGATGGTAGGTACCATGTGACCTTTCCACAACAATTGATATCCGGAAGGTGAGAAAGGATGGTAGAACAGCCAATTAGGTAGAAGAGAAATAGAAGGAGGTTGCTGGTTGTAAACTTGCGAGGCCTGTTGAACTGACTCATTGAAAATAAAATTATAGCTAATCGTGTTCAAATCGTCGAGACGGTATCCGATTAAGCCAAGGGTCTGTCCAAAACTTAACTGCATATCCTTCTTTGACATGCCAAGAGACCAAAGGAGAAACGAGATGCCATGGCCATAAAATGCCATTTCATGACCAAGAGCCTCTGAGAACCGGTCCCAATGACCAAAGGCTCTTACGTCATGAATTTAGCCCAAAGAGGAGATTTTGTGGGTAACAACAATGCCCAAAAAGGCAACTTGCTTTGCTTTGTTAACATCTTGGAGACGACGTAAGTCGACACGTCCCTCTAAAATTGGTCTGCACAAGGTGCTCCGTTTGATTAAATGTAAATGTGGATGTGTATTAGAAACATTCCAATTTTTTTTTTTTGAAAGGACCGTTCGATGGCCTGGATGATAGGACAGGGGATATGAAAAAGCCATACGCCAGTGTAAAGGCACGCTTGAGAGTATATGCCTGATTAAGAAAGGTCGGTCAGCATAAGAAAGAAGCTTTGACTTCCAATCTGCTAGTCTGTTAGATATCTTGAGCACAAAATCCTGACAAAGCTTATTAGAAAGTTGACATGTGAAAAGAGCATACCCAAATATTTAACAAGAAGAGACCCCAGGGTCCAACCCAACAACCTCCTATTAACAGAAATAAAAAGAAATTTGGAATGGTTGACCTGGATGACTACAACAGTTTCAAATTCTTGCAAAATATGCTTCAAGCAAGCAATGGATGAATTAGTAGCCTTGGTAAAAGGAAGAGCATCATAAGCAAAGAAGATGGACGGAATGGATTCATGGTACCATGAAAATTTCAGCAATAATAAATCTCCTTGTTGGACAACTGCTAGAAGTCTTCTTGCCAAGCATTTCATAACAACAAGAAATAAATAAAGAGAAAGAGGATCACCTTGCCATAGACCTCATGAACTTTGAAACCAATCACCTGAGGAACCATTTATGGATGATGTCAATTTCTATATGTAAACCATTTATGCATCATTCATGCAATTTATCATCATACATGGCTTATCTCATAATGATTCATCACATTAAGTAACATGGCATTCATCATAATCATCATGCATACACTTATCATGGTATCACATATCAATTTTACATATTTTATAGACTATACATGGATTCACAGATTGACTATGTGCACGTGAGCATGATATACATTGAATCACATAGGTTCACAAGCATTACTTAAAAACAGTAATTAGCAGAAATTATGCTGTTGTTACAGGCTTTGCCATGGCTCATACAGAGTTCTGATAGTCATCAAAAAATCTGAGTAATACCTACAAGTGTCTCTTAACATTTCCAATTTACAGATCCAGAAAACCTCTTATATTTTTACTGCCGTAATTACTCGACTGAAACTGGTTTTTTTGTCAACAAACATAGGTGCAAAATTCTGTTCCCTAAAAAAGTAGTAATTTAGTACCCTATCCGAAGGCCTATAATTTTATCATTTTTTATGATAATAGTCTTGTTTGTTATCTTTCAACTGAATCTATTTTTGCTGCAAATCTCGTTACCAATATTTTTAAATTTATTCTAGAACAAACCTATATCAAGGAATTTTACAAGTCTTGATTTTATATAAGTAACAGATTCTTACCAACTTGGATGAAGTTCTGGTACTTATTGGCAAGAGTTGTAATTTTTTTTTCACAGGATGTTCAAGATGTCTAGCAACACACCAAAAATGTTGTAAAAATTTTATAAAACATATTTATTGGATTTTTTGTGATAGGACATACCAGATCTGGTTCTATACATAGGCCAGGTTTCCTAGTTCGTGTTACAAAAACAATAACCCTTAAACGGTAGACTTTCTGGCCATGCCCCATTTAATGGAACTTCATATATATGTCTACACGATCCACATAAAAGGATTTTTTCAGAATCTAATTCGTTCGAGTGCTAGAAATTTTTCACCGATGTTGTTCAATTAGGAAAATCTCAATAGCATATAGCTATTTTCTGAATTCAATCATCAACATAAAAACACATGTGCACTACATCTAATCATGGTGCATACATAATCTATCAAACACAGTGTTGTAACATGTTAAAGAAAACAATGTATGCTTTCAAACATAATCGAATTCATGCTTTTGTCAAAATCTAATTCAAATCTTTATAAAACTGTCATTTTCATGAAACAACATATGAGATTTAATAAAAAACAATTTTATTCTAGATCATTTAAAACCCCTTTCACATCATTTTTAACATCGTATATCATTTAATCATGCAAACAAGTCAATAAACATGCTTAATCAAAACCAATTTGCATTTAAGATACAAGACTACACAATTTTTTGAAACCAATTTTTGGTAAAACCACAAAATGAATCTTTTTTGGTAAAGAAATAGATATGTTTCAAATATATTAACATGAGGTATGTCATATACATACATTTAAAACCTCTCCAATACAAGATCTATGGCTGATCCATCATAGATCACTATTGATCTTGATTTTTGTGTTCTCTACATACCCAAAATTCATTTTCGAGCCTATACAATAGAGGTACCTACTTCGAATGTGAGTTCCAATAGATTGAATGTCTTCTTCACTTGATGCAACGTCCAATTGCAGCTCCAATGACTACTGAAATCTCCTCCAAAGTTTGAAGAAGAAGAGAGAAAGAGAGAAAAAAAATAGAAAGAGAGAGAAAAGGGTGGAGACGCCCTCCTTGTTCTCTTTTGTTTAAAGAGAGAGGGCATGGATAATGCAAGTCATTGGCTTGCCTTAGCAACCCACAATGAGAGGAAAGAGAGGGTTGGTCGACCCCCCCCCCCCCCCCCCTCCTTTCCTTTTTTTGAATTCCAAAATCCAACACAAGTTGAATTTCAAAACTTTTCTTTTTGCATTTTTTTTCATCTTCTTTCTTTATTTTCATTCTTTTGTTAACTAAAGTCCAGCCATGAAGGTGTGGGCCCACCTAGGGGGCATCCCACCCTCTTTGGTAATTTACTTAATTAATTTTAGTTAATATCATTTATTTAATTATGAAAAACCCAATATTTTTAAAATGGATATTGGATCTATATTAGGACTTGGATTTTATACCAAATTCCAATCCAATAAAATTTTAAACCTAATTTGAATCCAGACACACATACTAAATCCAAATTTAAGTGAAATTAATTTCAAACCCAATTAAAATTTGAATTCTAATTAAATTTTAATTTACATAATTTTAACTTTAGGGTTAAATTCAAATTTCATTATAACTTTCGACAAAATTTTAATTAACCTGAAGTTTTATTTTCAATCAATAGAGCACATAAATTATAATTCACAAGCATATTTAAATATATAAAAGTCATATTTAAGATAATAAATCATCTTTATTTATTTAAATAATTATAAAAAATTTTGTGGGTATTACATCCCACTTCCCTTAAAAAAAAATTGTCTACAAAATTCGATACTAAACTATTCAAACAACTAAGGGTATTTCTCCCGCATAGCCAACTTGGGTTCCCATGTACATTCCTCTATTCCATAATGTTGCCAATATAATTTTACCAGAGAAATGGTTTTCGTCCTCGACACTTGCTCCTTCCGATCTACGATCTAAAGTAGATGTTCTTCCATAGTCAAGTTCTCTTGTACCTTAATGTCCTCGTGTTGAATCACATGAGATGAGTCGGGTACATACTTTTTCAGTATAGACACATGAAACACATCATGAATATGAGCATACTGAGGTGGCAACACTATTCGGTAAGTCGTTGCACTTATCCTCTATAGGACTTCGAATGGTCCTACATACCTGGGACTAAGCTTCCCTATCTTACCAAAATGAAACACACTCTTAGTAGGAGAAACTTAAACAAAAATAGTCTCTCACCTCGAATGTGAGCTCTTGTCGTCGGCAGTCCGCATAGCTCTTTTGCTTACTCTGAGCTGTTAGTAATCTGTCTCATATTTTTTGAACTTGCTCAGTGTAGTGCTCAATCACTATTGTTAACTCAACTGACCTCTCACCAACCTCATCCCAATAGATAGGTGATCAACACGGCCATTCGTATAATGCTTCATAGGGAACCATCCCTATAATAGCATAATAACTGTTGTTATATGTAAACTCTGCCAAAACAACATGTCTGTCCCACTCACATCTCCAATACAGGATACATGCTCTCAACATGTCCTCTAATGTCTGGATTGTTCACTCTAATTGTCCGTTCGTTTGAGAGTGAAAGGTTATACTAAACTTCAACTTCGTACCCAAGACTTTCTACAACTGACTCCAAAACTTAGATATAAACCTCAGATCCCTGTCTGATATGATTGATAGTGGCACATCATGTAGCCACACTATCTCTTTTACATACAAATCCATCAAGCTCTCTAAGGTCTGATTAAACTTGATTGAAAAAAAATGGGCTAACTTAGTGAGTCGATCCATTATCACCCATGTAGCATCCTTACCCCTACGAGTCTTGGGTAAGCCCACCACAAAGTTCATCATGATTTCTTCCCACTTTCACTGAAGAATCTCAATCTGCTATATCAACCTGTTAGGTCTCTAGTGCTCTATCTTAACATACTGGCAAGTCAAGCATCTAGACACGTACTCAGCTACTTTCTTCTTCATACCCGTCTACTAGTAACTAAAAAGTGAAACAGGTATAGGTAAAGACTTTACATCTACTATAAAGGTACATATTTAATTTAAGTTGTCTGAATACTTTCTTTGCAAATCTTTGTACATCTTGGTACTAGCAGGGTAGATAGTGTACCTGCTCTTATAAGCTTCATTCAAATGCTCTTCTCAAATTTGTGGGTCACTGGTACCCATAGCATGTTCTCAAACCATACACTTTCGTCTTCTTCCAGATGTAGGGTCAACTCGTTCTATTTGCATGCATCCAACATTTGTGTGAACTGCGGATCCTCTTTCTATTTCTCAATGATTTGATCCATTAGTTTGGTCTTCACGATCATACTGGATAGGCTAATCCTTCCCTGATCTGATCCAAAAGGATTCCACTCGATAGGATCCTTAGTCAAGCTTCATAGACTAGCCAACATACTGCTCGCTTTCCTGTTTAAGGCATCTACCACTACATTTACCTTTCTTGAGTAGTATGCAATAGTGAACTTGTTTCCTAATTACTATGATACAGAAAAGGAAAAGAACGAAAAGAGGGGGAAAGAAAGAGCAAAAAGTGAATGAAAATATCACTACTGATCCATTTGCAATATGTGAATGTGTTCAAAATCTGGATCGAATCCCTCCACTTCTTTCAATGAAAAGGGGACAAAATTGTTCGAACCTTTGCTATTTTAAGTTCAAGTTTGTCCTTTACGAATTCGATTCACCTCCTCCGACGCATGTTCAACTTCTTCTGCATAAACAAATATTTGAGGTTCTTGTGGTCGGTGAACAACTCAAACTACTCATCATACAAGTAGTGCCTCTAAATCTTTAGAGCGAACACTACCTCCGCCAACTCTAGGTCATGTGTAGGATAGTTATGCTCGTGCACCTTTAACTGGCGAGATGCATAAGCTTTAACCTTTTCATTTTGCATCAACACACACCCTAAACTCGCGCCTGAGGCATCTGTATACACAACAAACCCACTTTTTCCTGATGGCAGGGTCAATACTGGCACAAATGTAAGTTTATGCTTCATCAACTAGAAGCTCTCCTCGCACTTGGCGTCCTAAACAAATTTACTCTCTTGCGAAGGAGCTTGGTCTCTGGTTGGGCAATACTTCAAAAATCCTTCATAAAATGCTTATAATAACCCGTCCATCCAAGGAAACTGTGGATCTCACTGACATTTTTTGGTTGAATCCAATCTAACACAACCTCCATCTTAGAAGGATCTATAGATACTCCATCTTTCGAGATCATATGTCCCCAAAACTAAATCTTTTTCAACCAGAACTCGCACTTAGAGAACTTTGTATAAAGTTGGTGTTCTCTTAGAATCCTCAGAACTATCCTCAAGTGTGCTTCCTGCTCTTTCACACTCTCTGAATAGATCAAGATATCATTTATGAAGACAATCATAAATTGGTCCAAGTACAATATGAAGACTTTGTTCATGAGATCCATGAATATTGCTAGAGCATTTGTGAGCCTGAATGACATAATCACGAACTCATAATGCCCATATCGCGTTCTAAACATCATCTTAGGGATGTCCTCATCCCTAATTCTGAGCTAATGATAGCTCGATCACAGGTCGATCTTGGAAAACACCTTAGTCATTTGTAGTTGATCAAATAAATCCTTGATCTATGACAAAGGATATTTATTCTTGATTGTGGTCTGGTTCAACATCCTATAATCAATGCAAATCCGCATAGAACCATAAATTTTTTTTATAAACAAGACTGGTGCTCCCCACGGTGACACACTCGATTGGATAAATCCTTTGTCTGTCAGTTCTTGAGTTGTTTCTTAAGCTCCTCAAACTTAGCCGGTGCCATACAATATAGAGATTTCAATATTTGATTCATTTCAGGCACCAACTCGATTATGAAATCAATTTCTTGCACTGGGGGTAATCCAAGTAGATCATCGAGAAATACATCCTCGAATTCTCTCACCACATCCAACTCTTCCAAAGGGGTCATCTTGGGATCAACCAAACAGACATTGGCCATAAAAGCCTCACATCCATTCTCTACCTTCCTTTGAGCCTTAAGAGTTAAGATCAATTTTTCTTTCTCTATGGGTTTACCTGCCCGATACTCAAGGATAGGCTGATCTGGGTGAACAAATCAGATCCAATTTACATGATTTTAACTCTGGGGTTAAATTCGAATTTCATTTTAACTTTTGACAAAATTTCAATTCACTTGAAGTTTTATTTCCAAACAATATAGCACATAAATTATAAGTCACAAGCATATTTAAATAAATAAAAGTCATATTTAAGATACCAAATCATCTTTATTTATTTAAATAATTATAAAAAAATTTACGGGTTTTATATTGTATCTCAATTAAGTTTCTCAAGGTCTTTTTAGAGTTCTATTATTCAGAAAAATCTAAGCATGCATAAGATATAATGTTTCTACATCAATGTGGTGTCTCTACATCAATAAATCACTGGTGGCCCACGCTTATGGCGATTCTCACTCTAACAACCGTCAGGTAGCCATTTTCATCTATCGTCTATTCTGAAATTTATGAAGTTAAATCTAGCATGCCAAGATAACTCAAATTACAATAATGTAACTGAAAAGAAAGAACTCAACAAAATTATATTTTTCCCTTGTCAATAATTTGGGCATAACCCTTCACTCTAAACTCGAAACTTGATGAATTTTGGTGTGTTGGATTTGGGACACAAAGATGAATCTGACTGTCCTGTTTCCATAGTCAAAACACACGACACAGAAAAATGAGTATCAATAGACCATTCTTAGGAAGGGTAGATTAGTAATTTTACTAAATATGAGAAACATTTGTTTAGCAATTAAGTGTTATGTACTGAACAAATTCTAATACCTCAATGAGTGATTTAACTACAGGTTAGAAGTATAGTGTTTGCATTTTGAGGTAAGAGATATTATAAACATGTTTAGTTAATAATACACAATCTCTTTTTTACTTGTATGAGTTAGCTTACATGAAATCATATATGTTTGAGAAGATAAATGTATCTTGTATTTGATACAGTTGCATTCTAGAATGTGTTTCATGTTATATGAGAGATAAAATGAATGCATATGAGTTTGCTATAATACAAAGAATGATTTTATGTATTTATAAGTTTTCGATACAAATTTTATGTTAACGAACTATGATATTTTAGATAAAAGTACATATAAAAAATATAAAAATAATGCATGAGAGTAAAATTGAGTACTTGAGTAAAGTCCTTGGAGTCGCTTCTTGTAGTTAGTATATTGGAAGCTTAAGTCAACTTAGCATGCTAGACTTACCCCCATAAATTTTGGAAGAGGCGATGGATGGAAAGAGCCACCTGATGGCTGTCAGAGTGAGAGCCGCCATAAGCGCGGGCTGCCAATGATTTATTGATGTAGTCTCACTATATTATCTGTATGCTTAGATCTTTTGGTAAATATCAGAACCCTAGAAAGAACTTGAGAAACTTAGCTAAGTTATAAAGAAAATAGTGAACTCAAGGTAGTTCATGTGGGAAAGCAATGATGACTAAATACATCCTAGAAGCTATGTTTCACACAACAATTGAGACTCTAAGCAGACCAGAATATATCACACTACAGTAAAAACTTTAATTAACGACGAATATTTGCGACAGATTTTTTTCGTCGCCCATTTACGACGGATTAGCGAGAGAAAAGTATTTGTCGCTAACATTCGAATTATTTATGGAATTAGCGACGAAAAACATGCCGTCGCGAGTTAGCGACGGCCAAATTTCGTCTCAAACTCTGTCACAAATGTGCGATGACCCAGCAACAGAATTTTATTGTCGCTACTCCGTCGCACAGTTGCGACGGAGTATGCAACAAAATTTGACCATAGCTAATCCATCGCTAAATTTCCCCTAAATCCCTAATGCGAGCCCCTTTTTCCTTTCTTTTTTTGCTATCGCCCGTCGAGCTCCCGTCGCCCGCCCACCTCCATTGCTTATCGACCTCCCATCACCTACCCGCCACCCTGCGACCTCCCATCGCCCGCCCGCCGCCCGTCGACCTCCCATTCGACAACCGCAGGTGACCCCCCACCCCACTATCTTCTTCTTCTTCTTCTTCTTCTTCTTCTTCTTCTTCTTCTTCTTCTTCTTCTTCTTCTTCTTCTTCTTCTTCTTCTTCTTCTTCTTTTCTTTTCTTTTTCCTTCCGTCGACCCATGCCGCATCTCCCACCCCCCTCTCTCTGTGGTTGCCGGAGGGCCCGGTCCCCTCTCTCTCTCTCTCTTTCGGGTTGCCGGAGGACCGACAACCCCTGTCGTGCTCTCCCCTCTCTCTTTGTGGTTGTCGGAGGGCCCCATCTCAGAAGGGGCTAAGCCCTTCAGCTAAGCGAACCAGGCTAGGCTCGGTTCAAATCGAGCTCAGCTCGATAGGGTGACTCAGGGGACATGCACGACCCACGACAAGTGGGTCTGCCATAAATCAGGGAGGAAGAAAAATGAGGGGGGCGAGAGGTGAGGGGCTCATGTGAGAAGGGACAATGGCGTCTGACCACTATGTTCACACAAAGTGAAGGAAGGAGGGGAAGAGTCAGACGATGCTTCCTTTTGGCTGAAAAAAATAGGAGGCAAAAGGGGTGGGTTGCGACTTCAACTACCGCACTGGGTCGACAGAGGAAAAAGAGCAGAGTGGGGGGCTTGGCACGTTCCCTCCTAACAAATCCAGGTCGGTGAGCCTCTGCCCCCTCTCTTTATGTGGTTGCTAGGAGGCCGACAGTAGAATGGTGGACAGAGGTCGTACCCGTGTTACTTTTTGTTCTTTAGTATGGATACAACCTTCTAAGTCTTCACACTTTTATAGTTTTACGCAACATTCGCCTTTTGACTCCGTGGCTCGAGCCTCGTATCATTTACATTCATAGACACTCGAGCACGTCGCAACCTCACAAGATAGGGAAAAACTGCAGGAGGACTTTGAAAACTATAAATTGAGAAAATACCCGTGATGAGTAAGTGATGCAAGTGCATCACATGTTATTTAATTTATTGGATGCAACACTTTTCTGTTCACACACTCACTTAGTTGTGGATATCTAGAACTGCTTTGATGGAGTTCAGAGATCATGTTGAGCATGATTTTAATGTATGAGAATAGAAGTGTTCTTGTTTTTAGAGTTTGGATTCCATGCTAGTCATGATAGTAGTTAACGGAATATTGAAGTGTGTTTGTTGCAGGTACATGTTTGACATTATTTTGATATGAATGATTTGAATGCATTGCAATGTTTAATGTGATTGTATCCATGCTTGCATGAAGTTACTTTAAATTTGTTTATGACTTTCATGTGAAATTGTATCATGAAAACATGCTTCAAATAAATGTATTGTGTTATGAATAGTTTGCACATGAAAATATTGAGTTATCAATGCATGCATCATAGTTCTTGTGATTGTATGACATTATATATATATATGTGTGTGTGTGTGTGATATATATCAAATCATTACATCTACCACGAATGCATGATAAATTTGATATTTTCTTCATCATACCATTCTGATGATTCTTTTTTAACTGGTTAGGATAATATTTGTAACATCGTACGACAAAATGACTGCAAACTGTGAATGGATGTACCATAGGATAATTGACAATGAGGTATAGCTTGAATATATGGATGGTATTGAAAGTTTTATTGAATTTGCAATGACAAGTGTCAGTACAGTGGATCCCACAGGTCGGATTAGGTATCTCTGCAAGATTTGTAAGAACAATCGATTTGTAGAACCTCATGGCGTTAGACATCACCTATACGAGAAAGATTTCGTGAGTGATTATCAGAATTGGACGTTTCATGGTGAAGAATTTAGGAACAATTTTGAAGCACGGGTGGATGCGGTGCATAAGTAGATAAAAATGAATGGTGGACAGTTTGCAAGGTGAAGTCCAAACTATACCCCGAGTATGATCAGTTACAGAAAAACAAGTTAACTGAAGAGAGTGATTACTATCAATCAGATGATATGTATGACTTCTCTTATGGTCATAATGTAGCACATGGTATGCAAGTCATATCTCCATTGGTCGATGGAACATTCATGGAAGAATGTGATCCAAATGATAAACCAAGTGAATGGGCAAACAATGAAGAAGAAGAAGAAGATGAAGAAGAGGAGGAGGAAAAAGAATAATATAAAAGTCAAACAAGTGATGAGGAAGAATTCTCGAGCTAGTGAAATAAATCTTGTAATACAAACCCCTATTTGATGTGAATGATTTGAATTATTTGAATATATTGAAATGTATTGCAATAATTTGAATGATTTGAAGGTATTGCAATGTTTGAATGTATTGCATGACATTTTTTATTCTTTGATTATGTATCTTCGATACATATAGAGTTATGATTTGAATGTATTGTAATGTGTTTGAATGATTTGAATGTATTACAATATTTGATGTGAATGATTTGAATTATTTGAATATATTGAAATATATTGCAATGATTTGAATGATTTAAAGGTATTGCAATGTTTGAATGTATTGCATGACATTTTTTATTCTTTGATTATATATCTTCGATACGTATAGAGTTATCATTTGAATATATTGTAACGTGTTTGAATGATTTGAATGTATTGCAATATTTGATGTGAATGATTTGAATTATTTGAATGTATTGAAATGTATTGCAATGATTTGAAGGTATTGCAATGTTTGAATGTATTGCATGACATTTTTTATTTTTTAGAATATGGTTCGTGGAGGTTACAGTGGTCGATCACCCAATGGTAGCCAGTCTCAGCCTTCATCTTCATGGGCTGCTTTGATAGGTATATCATTTAACTAATTGTATACTTGATTAATTTAAATACGCGTTCTGTGAATTTCTAACTCATTTTTCTATAAATGATATTTCGCTTGCACATGATCCACCTACACCAGTTGTTCATACAAGTCACGAGACAACGCTGGATGCAGAGTCTTCTTAGTCTGACACAAGAAGACTCATTCAAATAGTGTATATCGATAATCGACCGTAAGTATTTCATTTTCACTTATCCTATATTTATCTTATAAATATTGTATATTGATAGTTAATGTGTACCAATTCATGTGCAGCGCAAGGTTCGAGCCACAAGAAGTAATACAGAAGATTAGGAATTCACTAGTTCAACATCTACTAGGACCGATCGCTCAATGAAAAGAGTATCTGAAGGAGGTGTTGGACAGATTGTGGTCTTTATTCATGGTATATAATCGTTTCTCATAGTTAATTTGTTTCATATTTAATTTTTTGTTATAGTCATGTCTACTAACTTTCTGAAAATATTTGTAGGCTTCGAATCGCTTCGCGACTACGATGAAGGAGCATGATGCGAGGAAGGTGTGACAGAAGATGGATGACAATCGATTTGCAGACATGCTGCACAATATGAAAATTGCAGTAAGAAAAACATCTGGTAGGATAGATGATCCACTGCAGTGGAAGGGCCATAGACCTCCTACTATCAGGTCAGATGTTTGGGATGCAACGTGTGACAAGTGGGCGAGGCATGAATTTTGAAACCGCTCAGCGAAGGCTACACAAAATTAAGCGAAAATGCCCGATGCCTATCTACACACAAGTGGATCTAGGACTTTTGGGAGGCACCTTAAGAAAATGGTAACTCATCAATCTATATATTGTCAATTTTATAAGTATTGTTGCAAACCTGTTAAATAAATTTTTTATCACTTAACTTCGCAGGAAGCAGAAAAAAGAGGCATTATGCCATACAAGGATGTGTTTGTTGAAACACATAAACGTAAAACCACGAGAGAGTTCGTATCAGAGAAGACGAGAATGATAACGGTATGTATTTATTATATTAATAAACATTATAATATATAAGTTATCATAAATATTATAATTCTTAATTCATACTGTAATCATTATTTTGTAATAGTCATATGAGCAACAGATGGCAGAGCGATATGGCGATGACTCCACTCAGCATCCACCTTTTGATCCTGCAGTATAGGTGACTGCAACAGGTGAACCCAAAAAGGGTCGTGTGTTCAGGTTTAGGAGTAATATGAACACCTCACCAGTCGTTGCTTCTTCCAGTCACGGCTCACAGAGTTCTCCTGTCAGCATCAGCTCCAAACATCCGACTGACCCGCCTGATTCTTGGGATGGTGTACGCTAGCTCGTTAAGGACACAATGTGTGACTATTTACATGAAGCAATTTCTGACGTTGTTCATAATGAGTTGTACAGTTTTTTTCAGGACGGGAACTTCGTCTGCAAGTGCCTCTCAAGTATGAAAGTTTCATGTGATGTATTGCATGTCGTTAGATTTCATGTTACTTTGATTGCCTTAACTTAGGTGCATTGCATATAATTTATTTCATTATATTTGTTTATCAATACTAACCTTTCTTTTCTCTTGTAGGTTGCTAGAGATAATCAGCATAGAGGATCTGAAGGGGTAGATCGAGACAATGAAGAAGATGATGAACAAAATCTTGGCGATGATTAGATTCATGTGTTGAATTTATTGTACCTTCTTGTTGTTTCAAAAATGTAAATGTTCACTTGTAAATAATTAGAACTTGACAAAAATTATAGTGGATCGATAAATTATTTTAGTTGCTTTTTATATGTATTTTTTATGTGTACTTTATTTTTTATACACATGAAATATAAATTGTACAACATGAGAATTTTTTTCTCGATATTTATGTTTTAAACAAATTTTTTTTTTCTTGTTTGGGACGGATATTTTTCGTCGCTATTTACTACCGGCGTTCAATTTAGCGACAGATTAGGGATGAATATTAATCCATCGCAAATGTGAATCTGCCAATATTTTTGCAACGGATTTTAATTCATCGCTAAGTATGTCGCTACAATAGCGATGGAATTAACGATGAATTTTAATCCGTCGCAAAACCAAAATCTTTGTATATTAACGACGACCTTGCGATAAATCATGGTATTCGTTAATTTGCCAGAAATTAGCGACAAAATTTATGACAAATAGCTTTTGTCGCTAATTAGAGACTATAATTTTGCAATGGAAGCTATCCGTCACTAAGCCGATGCTAATCCATCGCTAAACTGTTTGGCGACAGATTGAGGTCGTCGCTAATCCACAGATTTCTTGTAGTGTCATGAACCATGAACTTTGCAGAGTAAGTATAACTTTCTAGTTTAACTCTCTGGCTAGTTACTGGCATGTCCTCTTTCACTGCAGTGCCTCGTGACTCTCGTGAGATCACAAAGAGTGGTTCATAATTTGGCCAACATTGTAGAATTGAGATATTCTACACGGGTTGTAATGCCCATAATAGGCTATTACCGATATAATCAATTTACTATAATAGTTAGTATCGAGTGGGTGCTAGCTTACGAGATTTAAGATGATAAACAAAGAGATTTAAAAGAAACAAACATGTGTGTTACATAGTGTAAAACTAAACTAAGACTATGAGCTTGGAGCCCACTATAATTTTAAGTTAAAGTCTTCAACTATTTATAAATATTTATTACTGAGTTGTAGATTCACCCTCCTTTTACAATTACAATTATAGGTTTCAGGTGATTTACTAGATATTGATCAAAGTCGCCATTGTTTCAGCATATGTCTTTAGGTGATTAGATGACATGAGACTTTATTTTATGTTTTTATTTTATTTAACTTATGACATGTATAAATGATGTAGCCTGAGAGGGCTTGAGATTATGAAACTATGATGTGAATTTAGAAAAAAAAATTATAGCATGGTTATAGTGTGCTCATTTTGAATTCTTCCCCTCTGAGAAGTAATACCTACAAACCCGGACTCGAGAGATCCTAGATCACGGTGTTGCAAATAAGCTCGATAGAATCTTGCTAAAAGCATGCATATGCAAGGGGTAAGCATCTCCTAGTAGGTGGTTAAGCATGGTTTACTCTCAAGGTCAACAATAAGCATAGGAGGAGTTCCTTCGGCAGTATAGGAACTCTCTTCTGGAACGATGGATGAATAGGAGTGGGGGGCTAAAAACCATAAGATTGGGGGAGAAGTGGATGGAAGCCATTTTCTAGGCTTTAATATTAATGATTAGCAATGGCACATGACATGGCTCTCATATGCCATATAACTTGATCATTGTTTAAGGATTTTTAAAACTCTTAGAACTCATTTTCATAGGATGTGACACGAGTTTCATGGCCATTTGCCACTACCGCCAAAGTGACATTAGTAGAATTGAAACCCTCCTTAATGGTAGAGTTTCGAGGACCTTGAAAACTAACATTTAAATGAATGTACAAGACCTTGATTCAAAAAAAAGATCCTAGTAACACAAACTTAAGTTTACCAAATCTCCATCACAAGCAAACACGTACAGGGAGCAGTTGAATTCAAGATAAGGTGGTAGCTGCTAATCACTTTCTAGCTAATCGTCGTGTTAATCGAGCTTTCAAACGGTTTTCTTCATGTATTACTTAAATCTGACTGTATAGATGTGTTTGACACGGTCAATTTACTAGCAAACAATAATTGAATTGTGTTTTTTCCATGAAAATATAATTTTTTAAGCCTTGAATATTTAAAAAAAATCTTAGACCATCATTTTTTTTTTTAAATCGAATAATCCAAGAATCAATTCCTATAAAATCAAAGATGTAGAATGCATCTTTACAGTCAAACATAAAAAATAAAAAATAAAAACTTAAAAAAACTCTTTCGAAAGCCCAATTAACACGAGGTTATCTAGAAAAGTGGTTAACAGCTACCACATTCTCTTGAATGCAATTGTCATAATGATAAGGGGGCTAGTGTGCAGGAAGTTAAAGAGGAATACAGTCTAACATTCACTTCCAACGTTTACATGATGGGAGCAAAGGGAATCCAAAGTTTTTGTCTTTCTATACTGCATATATGTCATAACTAAAACCATTTTCACCGTTCCTCTTTTTTTTTGGTTTTTAGTTCTTCGTTACTGCTTCCCGAGGGAGTGTGTTGACTCTTAGTGTGGGCCCGGGCTTTCGGGGTTTTGGATCAAGTGATATTGAAAATCACCATTGATGATGATTTTAATTGTTTTTACACCAGATGCTAAATCCCTCAAAATTCTTTTGAACGCAGGATTTGGCATCCAGCCCTCGATCCACCAGGATATGCAGTGGACATTGAGAATCACGTAAGTGGTGATTTTCATTATCACCTGATCCCGTATCGCCTTTTGCGGTGTTGGGGCTTTAATGAAACCCCAAACCACCACCAAATTAAACAAATCAGGAAAAACAGGCATCAGTAGTTTTATATTTAACATCTTGGTAAAATTACCAAGTAGCAAACGAGAGCGGGTCAGGCCCACGGAACCATGGGAACCGTTCATCTTCAAGATGGACATCACCTAAAATCCGCCCCCCCCCCCCCCAAAAAAAAAAAACTTTCAATTCATCCAATAAGCTTCGTCCATATTATAGCCGTTGATCCCGCACATCTAGCAACCTCTTGTGGGGCCCCTCCACGTGGGAGGGATTCGGAGATATTTTTATGGTTGCCAAGGAACCTAACATTCACCCGACAATGCTTTAGGGCTGTTCTCTCTCTCTCTTTCTCTCAAGGAATTAATGAGAGCGACGTCTCTAACGAATATCATGGGAGATGCATTTGTTTTTTTTTTTTCAGTTTTTTTGATATTTAACACACAAGTGAGGTAGGTATTTATGAAACGGAAAGATTTGGATCTCAAAAGGTCCGCTTACATTTATTGGCCCATAGTTTGGGATGGGCAAGGAATTATTGGGGAGTATGTTGGGGGTGTCACCTGGCCCATGGGGTTTACGATCAAAGCCTCGTGAGACCAGTTCTTCATTTAAAACGAACCGGAGACCCAACTGCCGTTCTTGTGGGCTCTGACATTAATATGGATTCTGGGCGGGATGGTCTTAGTTTATCAACTCAAAATGGCAACCTAAGTTAGACTTTCAACGCTTTTGAGACCCAGTTGAGGTCAAGTTTTATGTGTTCTCCCTCTCTGAACAGCAACCATCTAATGGTCCCATTAGCTTCAAAAACCAAACTCAGAGACTTTGAGTAAAAACTTGTAGACTTCGCCGGGTCCTTGAAAGTTTGAAATCAACTCTAGTCAATGATGGGCCGCTTGAAAGAGCCGGCACCTCTCACACTTGCCCCATATTGAGCGGCAATATGGACTCCGGGGTGACCACGGGCTTGATTGGGAAGACTTGAATGATGGGGACATCAATGTCGAAACCAGCTGTCATGTCTCAGGGTGGGTTTGTTTGGGGCCTATCAATTGGTTGGACCTGGCCGGAGTCTGACATTGTGGGAGTGAAACAGGACCCACTGGCAAGGTGGGCATGGGGAATGAGACTGTAAATAGGTTGGATCAGACCAGTGTCTCACCTTGTAAAACTGGAACATGACCTACAAAGCGGGATGGCTATTTATGTAAGGTCCTTTACAGTAGGACCAAAGGGCAGCTGAATAGGGGTGGCAATCGGGTCGGGTTGGCGGGTTGGTGTGTCAGCATACCTCAACCCGAACCCGACCCGTTTATTAAACGGGTCGGCTGTGGCAAACACGAACCCGACCCGTTTAATAAACGGGTAACCCGACACGACCCGCCAACCCATTTAATAAATGGGTTGGGTCGGGTAAACGGGTTTTCAGGTTCGCGGGTCGGGTTGACGGGTCGGGTTGGCGGGTCGGGCAGACGGGTTGACCCACCCGCCTAACCCGTTTATTAAACGGGTCAGCCGGGTTGGCATACCCCCAACCCGAACCCGACCTGTTTAATAAACGGGTTACGCGGGTCGAACCGTTTATTAAACGGGTTGGCTTAAGCCCAACCCAAACCCGCCTAAGAGGCGGGTTGGCGGGTCGGGTTGGCAGGTCGTGTCAGAAATTGCCACCCCTACAGCTGAACCTGGATCTATTAAAACCGAGAGGGTGTTGTGTGTTCTCCCCATAACACAAACGTGTTCCGGTGTGTACGGAGGAATATCTTGGGACCCATGATAATTCATATGCCAATGTTGCCCACGATGACTTTATAATAAAATAACATATAAAAAAGGTAGATATGCTTTTGACAAAAATGTCCTCCCGTAAGATAGATATGCGTTGGACAAAAATGTCATCTCGCTCCCCGTATATAGATTTGCATGTTCCGCCTTTGTTTTTAACTTGTGCTAAAACACATGGCTGCCTTCTCATTCCTGCCTTGTGTTGGATAGAAAACTTTTTCGGATTCGTTTCTACCTCGTGGAGATAACTATAAATCGAATGACTGGTTCGATCATTGGTAGGCGTCAAAGGGGGATTTGTCGGCCATCTCTTTTTATAGTCTTCTCTTCTTCTTCATTTTCGTTAGGCAGTATGAAAAAAACCAATGACGCACAAACATTCCAACAAGTGTCATTAAAGCGCGGTGAGCACATTTTCATGTCATCATGCTATAGTTGAAGAATGTATGTCATCGTGAGTGTCATTAAGGCATTGTTTTGTTATTGCAGGTAGATTTTATCGTTTCGACGGTTGGAAACTTGAAGATATTTGTAAGGCGGTGGAATCTCCTGACAAGAATGCTTGGTTACAAATATGAGCAAGGGCCTCTACCCCATCCGGTATCATCCATTCACTCAGTAAATGCAATGTAACCAAATCACAATTTTAGTAACATGTAAGATATTAAGGGTTTAGGGTTTAGCGTTAGGGTTTAGTAAGATATTAAGGGTTTAGGGTTTAGGGTTTAGGGTTTAGGGTTTAGGGTTTAGGTTTAGGTTTAGGGTTTAGGGTTTAGGGTTTAGGTTTATGGGTTTATGTTTAGGGTTTAGGGTTCAGATTTAGGGTTTAGGGTTTATGGGTTTAGGGTTTATGGGTTTATGTTTAGGGTTTAGGGTTTAGGGTTCAGATTTAGGGTTTAGGGTTTATGGGTTTAGGGTTTAGGATTAGGGTTTAGGGTTTATGGGTTTATGTTTAGGGTTTAGGGTTTAGGGTTTAGATTTAGGGTTTAGGATTAGGGTTTAGGTTTTAGGGTTTAGGTTTAGGGTTTAGTAAGATATTAAGGGTCTAAGGTTTAGGGTATAGGGTTAGGTATAGTAATATATTATGTGATATGTGTACCGATTTGTAAAATATTAAGTGCTTTCTAATGTCGATTTGTTAGATATTTGTAGTATGTAATTGAAACCTGTGCGTGAGGAATTTGCATTGTAGCGACATGAGGTGACCATTTGTGTGTTCAAATCGTTGCTAATTTAGCGATTTCTATGGAAATTGCTTCGACGCATCGTACCTATAATTAAATAGCTGTCACGTAAATCAATATCATCAACAAGTATAAATCACTATTACATCAAACGTACAAATCATTCTGCTTTAAACATAAATAATAAATCATAATCTCAATGTTCATTATATTTTGGTACTTTACATAACCCTCATATATATCGGATTGGCAGATGATTGGTGACGACTGAGGTGAAAGAAAGAGAAACTTTGGGCATGGAATGAGGGTTGGGAGGCACAACATCGACAAGAAGGGATGGTGGTGGTTGAAGGGTGAGGAGTTGGGAGGCACAGGAGGCGCCCTTGCTTCTCAGAGCCGCCGCAGGCGACTTATGCGGTGGCGTTGTGGTTGTCTTCTCCATTTTAGACATCATTATCGTCGGAAAGAGAGAGAGAGAGAGAGAGGGTGGTTGAGGAGTGATAAGAGTTAATGTGTCTAAAAAAGCCAGTGCGATATAGCCGTTATAGACAAAAAATAAAATATTGTGACTTTTCTCCCCTGTCAGTTCAAAATTTTAAATCGATGTCTTGTTCTCAATGGACAACACATAAATTCAACTGCATCATTATATGTTACAACTGCCTCCCCAAGTATATATTATTACAAATTATCATATTCGTTACACAATCACCAACATTATAAGTCATCGCAATATTTGGCTTCATAAGTAAATATCGTAGTCCGATTTAACAAAATTGAGTACAAATTGCGGTAACTTCATAATTACACATCACTACTGCATCAAACGTATAAATCGTTGTTGCTTCAAATGTATAAATCATTGTACAAATTGTACCCTTCATAAGTACATATCATTGTAACGTTTTGGCTTCATAACTAAATATCGTAGTACGATTTAGCAAACTTAAGTATAAATCGTGGTAGCTTCATAAATCATAAATACATATGACTACTGTTTCAAACGTATAAATCATTACTACATCGAACGTACAAATTGTTGTTTCAAATGTACAAATAGTTGTATAAATTGAACCCCTCATAAGTATATATCGTTGTAAATCATAAATCACGGTTGTATTAAATGTATAAATCGTTACTGCTTTAAATGTATAAATCATGAATCGTAAATCACTACTGCTTCAAATGTATAAATCGTTGCTGCATAGAACAAATCACTATTGCATTAAATGTATAAATCATTGTTAAATTCAAACTTACAAATCGTTGTAGAAATTTAGCCTTCATAAGTACATATCGTTGTAATGTTTGGCCTTCATAAGAACAAATCGTGCTAACTATTTTCGACGCCCAAAAGGTGAATATGTACAAATCAATTTATTTTAGTCTGAAAATATGTGTTATTTAGCATGAATAATATAACTAGTTGTAAGATTTAACATTCAGATTTACAAATCGATTTGTTTACATAAAACTCACTGAAAGGATACAAGTTTCGCTAATCTGACAGTGGAGGAAAAACACCTAGAAGGTAGATGCAGCCGATGGTCTCAACGGTGCTCCGAAACTGCTCTGACGGTAGCAGACGATGACAAAGGGGTGCTCCGATGGCAGCAAACAACAATAAAGGGTGCTCCCGTGACAGCAGATGACGTCAAAGGTTGCGTCGTCAAAGGGAGCTCCTATTACAGCAGATAATGCATCGTCAAACGGTGATCCAGAACTATAAGGGATAACCCTTTCTGGCGGGAGGACATTTTTGTCCTTTACTCAAAATATTATTTTATGACACTAATAGTAGGAAAGGGTACTTAGGTCTTTGCAAATGCACCAGACTCCGATGCTAAGTGATGCCGACACACACGGGAAAACGAGCCCCACGTGCTTACATACGTGGCGCTCATTCAGCTAACTTCCCTTTTCCATACGCCAAAATAAAATTCTTTTCTCCCTTCCCCACCGCTCACCATATGTCACACTCGCTAAAATTTGAACGCAAAATAGTGCTAATACCCGGCGAAGATTCAGGCGTACCATTCATTGCTCGCAAGTTAGGTGACAAATTCATTCTTTATTGTTCTATGCGACAACAATAACATATGCCTAATAACCAACGGGGGCTCCACTTGTCTGGTAGGAGCAGGTAGCGCACGTCACTTTATGTTGGGACGTTGCAGGTTCAAAACCCAATGATATAGTTGTATAACTGGTAGGGGTCTGACTAACCCCAGCTTGCCTTTCGAAAAAAATATCATATAGATACCCATCAAGGTATTGCCTTCTCTCATCCCTTTTTCCTATTTTTTCTTGGACTTTGGAGGGATTCGGTCCGAACGGGCATTTTTTTCCAGCTGTTAGTCGGATACAGTGCAGACTCACCCCACCACAAGTCTAGGCTACAACTACAACAGCTGTGTTTCGTAGGGAATATTGGGTAATGCCACACTTTAACACTAGTAGCCCAGTAGGGCAGGTTAAGAATATTCTAAAATGAAAAGGGGAGGCACCCCAACTCCATGTGCTCTTTTAGGCCATACAGCGGCTGATTGTTTTTTTTTTTTCAGAGGAAGAGAAGTAGTGTCATTAAAAATAAAGGGTAACGAGACATCACCCAAAGAAACAAGATAGCAATTTGAACTTTGACCTTTGAAGGGTACAAAACGAGTCAAGGCATTGGGTAGGCAAATAATTTGTGAATCCCCTTTTGTGATTTGCGCAACCATAATTGCCTCAATTTGGCACCTCTAATTCTCCCTTTAACAAGTGCATCAGCAATGATGTTAATAGATTGCCCTCACAACCTGAGACCCCCCCCCCCCCCCCCCTGTAATCTTTTCTTTCCCTGCCTTTTTTTTTTCCTTCCTATGGTAGAGATGCCTGCTACAGGAATCTGGCCTACGTATAAGTAAATGAAGAGGCTGACATATACAATAAGCAAAGCATTCGCTCGCAGGGTTGTCGAAGAGCAGATTCAATCCACAACTGGCAATAAACCCCATCATGCATGCTTGGTTGAGCTCGTGGCACATGCAACAAGTGAGCAACTTGAGGGAATCTCCAACTCCCTTGTGCACTCAACTCGTTTAAAGAAGCCTTATGGGTTCCAATTTGCCTGCCCACTGCATGGTTGGCGAGATAGGCCCTATCGTCGGCACATTAAATAACGAGGACGAATTCACAAGACTTCACGGACAAGATAAAGTGAGCAGAAATGGGACCCGGGAGGGCGCCTATTAAAGTAAAACGAATCCTTCCACCAGTTACTACTTACTACCACCATCCAATTAAGGCGGTTACAACTGTATCACGAACCGCAATAAATGGGAAGGGAAGACGACGGTGGCAGCCAGCCAGCCAGCTAAGTTAAGCCGGTGGCACATTTCCTTTTCACCTGACGAATCAAAGAAACGTGGGAACAGAGACAAACCAAATCATTTTCCTTTACTAGTACTAATTGGCAACAGTGAATTATGTACAGTGTGTGTGCTTCGCGTATCTAACAACTTCCTCAGGGTTGGCCCCTACTACTACTACTAAATCCACACCCTGAGGAACAAGAAGAACCAACCAATCAACCACCATCAATCATCAACCCGCTTTTCCACTTTTTTTTTAAACACTTTTGTTGGCCTATTTTTCTAAGTTGGTTTTTATGTACAAAAATGGAAGCTGAAAAAGGGAGGAAGGGAAGGGTGTTTTACAAGGGACGTGGTTCTGCACCGTTCTAAGAATAGGATCGGATCAACCCTAGGTTGTAGAGGTTTCTCCACACAAGGCTGCCTAGGGAGAGAAGCACGGCTCCACCGCCACCGCCACCGCCACCACCAACGGCTGGCTGCGCTCCACTTGAGGTTGTGCTGTTTTGGTAGGCGAAAGGCGCGTCGTCCTTCACACGGAGGGCGGCCAGCCCGATCCGGTCTCGGATCGACTCTATGGTCTTGGTATCAACGGGGTTCCCTGCAGCACTTGATACGTAAAAGGCGTTGACTGCCTGGCCTTCTATGGTCGACACCTCCGCCCTCGTCACCAGCACACCGTTCTCTCGGAATGTTCGGGTCACCTCCGATAGCAGACCCCTCCGATCCGACGTACGGAGCTCCAGCTTCACCCCCTATATATATATATATAATATTAAATTAAAATAAGCAACAGCAGCAAGCAAAAGATTGGATCAGATCCAAATTCATCAGTGAAAACAAGATCACTACCAACTGTCACTATTCCTCCCCAGCAGCCACCACTCGAACAAATCAATGAGGTCAAGGACAAAGCGTGCCTTGTTCGATCAACTAAGATGAAGAAAGCGTGCTACATACATAGCACCTTCAACGGCCAATACCATTATTAACTCTAAAAAGAATGAATGAGTACGTTTGCTTGTCCCCCAAATGAAAATGAAAATGGCTCTTACGATCGACATTTGCCCCGTTTTGTTGCGTGCAAGCAAAGGTGAGAAAATGAGACTGCCAAATCAGATTCCGAGCCATTTTACTCTCTTTTCATGTGATTTTAAATCACATTGTCCACCTTATAATTGGGAATCACATGAGATGCAACCAAACCTAAACACAAAATTTACTAACAAAAGCTAAACAGCTCCCCACTTCGTCACCCAAACACACAATTTACTAACAAACAAAGAAAGGAAAAAAAAAAAAGATACCTCAGTGGCTCTTCTTTCAATGGCCGCCCTTAAGCATTGAATCAACCGCTGCCTCTCTGCTTCAGAATTAACGGGAGATCCGTCCGCGTGCCTGATGTAGAATTCCTGTACACAAACACATACAGAAAAGAAATTTACAGACCCGTTTTAACGACAAACTAACTCAATTATTAGGGTCAGCAACAAAGACGCGTTAAAGATGCAGAAAAAAAAAAGACGAACACCTGGAAGGCTTCACCACAGTGGGTGTAAATGGTTGCGTGGAAGACCACGTACTGCATATCGGTGAGGTTGCAGACGATGTCGAAGAGGAGCTTAGGGCGGTCCTTGCACTGCACGGTGACGACCGAGTAGCCCCGATCGAAGCAGTTCTGTACGGACACTGAGGAGTGAGAGGTGGTGATGGTGGGAATCCGCTCGTAGTCTCGGTCGGCGAACATCATCTGGTGCAGTCGACGTTCGGTGTGGGTGATGTCCATGGTGGACACGGCGATCTTGGCGCTGCAGATGTCGCCGCTGTCGCCCTTGAGCACGCTACGGAGACGCTCCTCGATGCGGGACATCCTGTGGGCGTCCTCGGTGAGCGACCCGGACTCATCGTCATTCACGTGGATCACCGACGCGATCCTGCCCCTGTGAGTCCACACGGTGGCGTTCACCACGCCGCAGCGGATCTCCGCCAGCACCGCGAACACCTCCGACAGGAGGCCCGGCCGGTCCGTGCCCGTCAACTCCAGGGCCGTCTTCCCCGGCACGCACAAGGACTCTGGGCTCGCAGCCAGGTTGCTCGTCGCCAGAGACTGACCCACGCCATGCCAAACCCATAATAATCGCATCAGTTTATCGACACAGCGATCTAGAAAAAGAGGAAAGGCAGCAGGAAGATTCAAAACATCGGCTGCTTTTTATAGAGGAGGTTTGGGGTATGTGGGACGCGTTCTCACCCGTTGAATGCAAGAGAGGATGCTCTCATCTGTGAGCTTGTTACCATTCTGATCGGTCACGTGAAAGACTGAAAATAAGAGACAAGAGATCAAAATATAAATCGACAAAAGAAACGAGAGAGAGAGAGAGAGAGAGAGAGCAGGGTGGGTAATGGGTAGTGCCATCAGTAACGAGGAAGGGAGATAACGTACCATCCATGAACCATCTACCATCGGAAGCGATGTATGCCTTCTTTATGCAAAGGTTCAGGTCAGTCAGGACTTGTACCGCCTCCAAAAGGATCCCGTGCTTCCTAGCACTGTCCACCTACTCGAAACACACATCCCACCGCTGTCGAGTCAGTATACATATATGAGAGAGAGAGAGAGAGAGACTTTAGTCCTTTACCTTGACCAGCGTCGCAGTTGCGCAGACCGCATTGTCGATGACGACCCTGCAGAACGCCGGACGGCAATCGGCACCATCAGAAAAGAATAATCGATGGAAAGAAAATTGACCAGTCACACTCTTTCAGAACAAGGAAACCAAGAAATCCATCTTTCAAATTAGATAGAAATGAAATGAAATGAAAGCCTTGGAAATCGGGGGAAATCGAAAGAAACAATGGACGGAGGCAAAAATAAATGAAGCATAAGGATTTTGCATCAGTTCAAAGAACTTGAAAGTTTTTTTTGGCGGAAAGGAAAACGATACAAAAGTTTGGCCATTCAGAAGAAGAAGAAGAATGAACCGGATTAAACTTCATACAATGTAAAGAGCAGACCATAAAATAAAGAAAAATCAACAACAGAGAAAAAATAGACGCAGAGACGATAAAAGGATAAAACAGGAGGAGAACCACACAAAGTAAATAGTACATTAGGATAAATCTCCTTTTTCTTTTTGAAGAAAAAAAAAGAGGATAAATCTCCCAAACAGTAGAAATCCAGAAGAAAAGAAAAAGGAAGAAGCCCCGGAAAAACACACCAAATTACTATGCCCAGAAATTCAATTAAGTATATATAAAAAAAGAAGAACGAAAGAATGAAGGAGAGCCATCAATCAGGCTTTTGCAGAGAACAACCCAAAAGCGTGCCGGAAAATCACAAAAAAAAAAGAGAAAATTGGAAGAAAGAGAGAGCAACAAACCTCGGTGTGTTCATCCGTATCACGAGCTTGTCATATTCGTTGAGTGAAGCCCCACGAAACTCCATCATTACTCAAAACAACACCCACCCACCCGCAAGACGAAAGAAAGATAAGGAAAATGAAAAAAAGAGAGAAAAAATTCTCCCCCAAAATAAAACCTCAAATCTGGCTCTCTCTAACTCGCCGCCAGAATCAACTGAACCATATCATTTCCATCTCCAGCTTCCTCTCTATCTCCACCAAACTCCAGCTCTATACAGATGGGGGACACCTCCTCCAAAAAGAAACGAGTGGGAAAATAAAATGCCAGCCTCAGAGGCGGTTGACGACTTGCAGCTCCAGTCTTCCCCCAAATCCTCCTCACCCTTCGCTTTCGTGCCTTCTTCTGCGACTCTTTCCCCTCCTAAACTCGGCAAAGAGGGAAAAAATAAGTGTTAAAAAGACTCTTTGCCCTCTCTTGTCGCTGAAATAAAAATGTGTTCCCTCCCCTCCCCTCCCCCTTATTTAAAGTACCAAAGGCCACGACTCCCCACGCAAACGCCCGATGGTCACATGTGACATGGTCTGCGTGGTGACCAGGCCCAAATTGCCAGCTAAGTTCATACGCTTCGCCCTTCCCCCACCACCGTTCCTTTCTTTCCCTCCTTCTCAACCAAGTCAACCCACCCTACCCTCCAGCCCAGTGACCCCACTAACTCGACCGACAATTACCACGTCGGATGCCACGTGGGGGATCATTCAATGCGTGCGAAGGACTCAAAGATCGATCGTTCCCTGCGGGGTGGGGCCGTTGAAAGATAACGAGTTTGTTTGTTGAGATGTGCGCAACCCACGCAACCTTCCCTGGTCCCCACCTGGCCCTCCACGTAAGCGAGTGAGCTGTCTCCCCGAGCCACCAGCCTTGGTGGTGGGTATGGAATCGTCCGCTGGCTCTTCCCGTCATCGTTAGGGTGGTGCCACTGCCCCCTCGAGTGAGTGGTGAACCGCCATTGGTTGCTAAGCTTTTTTTGCCACGTAATCTTTTGGACTTCATCATCTAGATGGTTCTTTTTTAAAACCGAAACGAGACGGAGATTGCAAATTTCTGCCCGGGCTAATAAAAAAACAAGGACGTGTTCCGGCCTGGCTGGGTAGATTGGATGACAAGGAGGGCATACGTGTCCTGTTACAAGCAAACCACCCCCCACAATCATCGCCTGAATTTCGAAGTAAAGAAGGTGGGAACCGCGACCAAAAAGGCATCCCTCCGAAGCTCATGCCGAGCGAGTTGCGAGGACGCAACCACTTGAGCCGAACCGAGGGAATATTCTTCCCTCCCCACCACTCCTAATTACTCTCCTGCCACAAACCGTCCACCTCCCAACAAAATCAAAATCCCCGAGAGGATGGGCCGTGAAACCCACCGCAGATCGGGGTCGGAAATATCGTTCTTTTTCCGTCATCAATGGCCGTTCGTTCTAAGCTTGATCGAAAGAAGACACGTGTCATAGAGGCATTGATTGCTCGTCGACGTGGGATGCCAGCTAGAGGCCTTTCCACATTTTATTTTTTTAAAAGAAAACACGTGTTATGGAGGCATTGATTGAGGTTCGACGTGGGATGCCAGCCTCCCCCCCTTTTTTTTAATTCTTTTATTAAATGAGGATCATTGAAGGAGGGGACCCCCCACGGTTCCTCCTTCACCCGGTCTCCACAAGATATGAAGGACCCTTGCTAAACGCCCTCCGATTTTCGGTAAAAACTTACTCAGTTTGTTGGATGCTTTACGATTTATTGAAAGTTGAGTTTGAAAAAATGTTATGAGAAAATTCTCAGGTTTTTAAAATGTGACGGGCTTAGAAGCGAAGGCTCTAACCACATAGATCTAGATAGTCACAAATACCAAAAGAAAATCTTTTAAGCACAAGGGCAAACTCACAATGCACACACGAGAAAAAGCATGCACAAACAAATAAAACAAAAATGCATGAAACTTATGTATAGCAAATGATAAGCAAAGTACATAAAAAAAAATAGAGAGAGGCCCCATAAACGGGATTCTTAAGCCAAAAGGCTTTTTGGCCTAAGTGGGTGTCATCCTTGACGCTAATCGCTTACGATAGTCCTTCACAAGTTGACGATGCTAAAATATGTGGCTAGCTTTCTCTCAGGTGGCTTCACATTCTGGTAAACCTTTTCACTGCATCAGGTACTTCTTGACTTTATCGAGATAGTTATTTGAGTGGTTAACAATGACTTTCAATTTTCTGCCTGGGATGATGATTGTTGACGACGTGCGCCGCAGAATGAGAGCACATTGAGGCATGCTCCATTAAGGGTCTCCTTCATCTTCATGAAACGACTTCAGGTTGCATACATGAAAGACCAGATGTACTTGAAAATTATAAGCAAAGTACATACAAAAATTAGAGAGAGGGCCCCATACACGGGGTTCTAAGCCAAAAGGCCATATTATGGCACTCGAGAGTGCTAAAGAAATATATACATAAAAAATAAAAAGGTGAAAACATGACTATTCAGAACATGCTTTTTCGCCTAAGTTGGTGTTGTCCTCGATGCTAATTGTTCATGATAGTCCTTCACAAGTTGATGATGCTGAAATATGTGGATAGCTTTCTCCCAGGTGGCTTCACATTCTGGTAAACCTTTTCACTGCACCAGGTACTTCTTGACTTCATCGAGATAGTTATTTGAATGATTAACGATGACTTTCGATTTTCTGCCTGGGATGATGACTATTGACGGTGTGCACTGCAGAATGAAAGCACGTTGATGCATGCTCCACTAAGGGTCTCCTTCATCTTCATGGAATGACTTCAGGTTGCACACATGAAAAATTATATGTACTTGAAAATTATATGACAACTCAAGCTGGTACGCCAAGTTTCCAAAGTGTTTGGTGATGGTGAAGGGGTCGTCATACTTGCGAATGAGACCTCGACGGTAGCCCTGAAAGATAGTTGTGCAGTCGCGGATGAGCTTCGTCAATACCTTATCTTCAATACAAAATTTGATGGCTGACGCTTCTCGTTCGCCTATTTCTTCATGCACTTGTCGCCTTGTTCAGATACACCTTTGCCAACTTTGTCTAATCCTGACAGTTCCTAACAAACTAGTATGCATAAGGCGCTTTGCCACATTCTAGCGCAGCAAGAGAGTGCAAAATGTGCGGTTGTCGTCCTATTGTAACTTCAAATGTACTATGGCTGGATGACTCACTCTTTTGAAAATTGTTGCAGCATCAAGTAAATCAACTCAATCTCTTTGATTGGCACTAAAAAAATAGTGCATATATTCCTCCAGCATGCCATTGATCCTCTTTGTTTGCCCATCGGTTTGGGAGTAAAAACTTGTATTGAAATGCAAGTCTATCCCCATCAAGCGAAATACTTCACCAAAATTTGTCAGTGAAGCGGGCGTCAGGATCGCTAACGGTGCTCTCATGGATTCTCTAATATTTAATCATATTTTGCATGAACAACTTTGCAGTAGCAGGGGCATGCACGAAGATAGCATACTTCAAAAACCTATCTACAACTACTTAGATTGAACTACAACCTTGAGCTTTTGACAAGCTCACTATCAAGTCTATGGTGATGCACTCCCACATATGGCTTGGCACAGGTAGAGGATCCAACAATCCTCCCGGTCTCTAGTTTATGGGCTTGTCTTGCTGACAGATCAAGCAAGTCCACACATAAGCACCCACATCAACGTGCATCTTTGGCCAATAGAATGCACGTTCCAGCAATGCTAAAGTCCTATGTTGCCTTGGGTGACCCGACACTCATTCATTAAGCACCTTCGTAAAGTATCCTACCATAAAATATACATACGATTTTCCATGGAATGGAGCAAATCGTTCAACCAAATTCTTTGCGTTCTTCCTTCTTTTACCAACGCGACTAGCTGTTGGGCCATTGGATCATTCCTCACAACTTCTCAAACTTGTGCGAAGCGATCGCTTATTAGTTGGTTAACATTACTGTCTCAAGCGAACAATGTTATAAGTTTTGCCTTCTGACTTATGGCATCAGTAACAACATTGGTTCTACTAGACTTGTACTCAAGGACCATATCAAATTCTGCCAGAAAATTTTGCCAATGAGTTTGTCTTGGAATCAGCTTCTTCTGAGTCTGAAAGTAACTCGTCACAACATTGTTAGTGCACATAATGAATTGCGACCCCAAAAGATAGTGTCTCCATATGCAAAGACAATACACGACTGCTAATATTTCATGCTCATGCACGATGTATCGACACTCGACGTCATTAAGCTTGCAACTCTCAAATGCAATGGGATATCCTTCCTAAAGAAACACCCTTTCAATTGCGAAGTCAAACGCATTGATCTGCAAGTCAAATGGTTGCTGACAACCTTAATATTGGTTCTTCTATCATGACACACTTTAACTTCTCAAAAGCTTCTTGGCACGCATCAGACCATAACCATGGCATGTCTTTCTTTATCGAATCAATGAGCGGGGCAGCGATATGAGAATACCCTTTGATGAATCACTGATAGTATTTTTCAAGTCCTAAGAAGGAATATAATTTAAGAACTTTAGCAGGCGGCTTTTATGCTTGAATAGCTTCAACCTTCTTGTGGTCTATTTTCAATCTGCCTCCTCCCACAATATAGCCAACAAAGTAAACTTTCTCCTTACTAAATAGGCACTTTTTTTGTTTAACGTACAGCTCCTGATCCTTCAAAGTCTAAAACACAATTTAAAGGTGTTGAATATGCTCCTCCATAGAGTTGTTGTATACCATTATGTTGTCCAAGTAAACATGACAAACTTATCAAGGTGTGGGTAAAAAATCTTATTCATTAAGGTTGCAGACGCGTTTGTCAAGCCGAATGACATAACAAGAAATTTGAACGCCCCATAACACATTACACAAGTGGTTTTCACCTTATCCCCTTTAGAAACTCTTACTTTCCAATAACCTGATCTTAGGTTCAACTTAGAGAAGACCTTAACCTTTTCAAGTTGATCAAACAAGTCTCTGATCAAAGAAAGTGGATACTTGTTCTTCACTGTCAATTTATTCAATGCCCTGTAGTCGACGCACGGACGCTCTAAAAGGAGCTTTTGACGGTTGGATGATCGCAGCTTCGAGCATGTCATCCAATTGTTGGCGTAGTTTTTACAGCTCATGAATTGCCATACGATATGGAGTCATGGTGGGTGGCCATGCACCTATCACTAACTCAATCTGATGGTCTATCTTATACCTTAGAGGTAACTTCTTTGACAGTTCATCGGGCATAACATCGTTGAACTTCTTCAATACGGGCACTAGGGCTCTTGAAAAATCAACGGCTTCTCCCGCTTCATCTGTTGCTCAGATTATGATGAGAAAAGTCTCATCACCACCTTTCATGCCTCTCTTCAGTTGGACCGGCCCCCATTCGGTCTAGAGAAAAAATTCGCTTTTATGTGATCTTTATTGATGAATGCACTAAGTTTACTTGGTATTATCCATTGAAAAATAAAGCAGACTTCTTTGACATTTTTGTGCATTTTCATAAGCATGTTGAAAGGCAATTTGATAAAAGGATCAAAGTGTTTCAATCCGATGGAAGAGGCGAATATAGTAGCAAAAAATTTATTCGGTATCTTGGTCATGCTGGGATTAAGAGGCAGACCTCGTGTCCTAAGACACCTAAACAGAATGGAACGGCCGAACGAAAACACTGTAATATCACAGAACTGGGATTAACCATGCTTTATCATTCCCATGCTCCTAAATCTATGTGGGTTGATGCCTTTAGTACAACCATTTTTTTAATAAATCGCCTACCGTCCTCCTCATTGAATATGGAATCACCATTTTTTAAACTTTTTGGAAAAGTGCCTGATTATTCATCCTTTCGAATTTTCGGGTGCAGATGCTTTCCTTACCTTCGGCTATATAACAAAAATAAATTTGATCTGAAATCTCTTCCTTTTGTGTTCCTTGGGTATAGTATAAGATTCAAAGGATACCGGTGTTTTCATCCCCCTACTAGTCACATATACATGTCTCGTCATGTTGTGTTTGATGAAGCTACCATGCTATATAAAAACCCAGCAAGATTATATCAAGATGATGATATTCATGAGGAACTAACAACTTTCAATGATCTTGAGTTTTTGAATCTTGATAGACCGGATTCTTAAAAATCAAAACTAGGTCTCAACTCTCTTCACAAGACAAAGTGAGCAACCGAAGTCTTCACAATGCTGATCATGTTGTCGATGGAATTCCTCAGCCTCCCATTGAAGAGCCCAGATCTAGTCCACCTGATACTGAACCATAACCTGATTTGCTTCATAACACTACTACTGATCCGGTCACTATGGCACCGCCTTCAACAAATAAGCAGCTTTCTTCTCTAATGGATTTTAGCAGTCATCTTGTTATCCAACCGACTACTGAAAACACAAGATCCATGATCACAAGAAGCATGGCAGGTATTCAAAAACCCAATCTAAAGTATGCTTGTTTGCATGAAACGTTACAGTATTCCAGTATTCACAAGGAACCGACAAATTTTAAAGATGCTTTACGCCATCCGGGTTGAAAATGGGCCATGGATGAAGAAATCGATGCTTTGAAGGCTAATGACACTTGGGATCTAGTTCCTTTTAAACCTGGCATGAATATAGTAGGAGGGAAATGTGTTTTTAAAGTCAAATTAAAGGTTGATAACACTGTAGAGAGGCTTCAGGCATGCCTTATAGCTCGCAGTTTTATTCAGATTGTTGGAATTGATTTTTTAGAAACATTCTCTTCGGTTCTCCGGCCAGGCAACATTAGAATAATTCTTTCTCTTGCTACTATTCCAAAATGGAAGTTTCACTAACTTGATGTAAAAAGTGCCTTCCTACATGGCACTATTAATGAATCCGTTTTCATGCAACAACCTCCGGGGTATGAAAATCTGGAATTTCCTCATCATGTTTGTAAATTCAAGAAAACCTTATATGGCCTAAAACAAGCTTCCCGCGCTTGGTTTGACAAGTTGAGTACTTTTCTCCTCCATTATGGATTCTTCTGTAGCTCTGCAGATTCTTCTTTGTTCTTATGTCATAAGGGACATGATATCATTATATTACTCGTATATGTTGATGACATGGTTCTCATGGGGAGTAATCCAGTGCTTTTGGACCAATTTACTAAACAACTTGCAAAGGAGTTTGCTATAAAGGATCTTGAAAAAAATCATTATTTTCTAAGTGTCGAGGTAACTTATTTGAATGATGATTTTTTTTCTTTGTCAAGCTAAATAAGCCAGGGATCTTCTTGAATGTGCCAATATGCTTGAGAGCAAACCCATTGCTACTCACATGGTGGAAAAACTTTAATCAGGAACGGATCATTCTGAACTTTATTCAGATCCAACTCAATACCACAGCCTTGTGGGAGCACTCCAATACCTTACTATTACTAGACTAGAATTATCATTTTGCATCAACCATGCCAGCCAATTTATGCATAATCTGATGGTTGGACACTTTCAAATCGTCAAGAGGATTCTTAGATACGTAAAGGGCACTTTGGATTATGAACTCAGAATATTGCATCAAAGTTCTCTTGATCTGTATGCATTCTCAGATGCTGATTGGGCAAGTTGTCCAATCACACAGCGTTCTAGTTCAAGATTTTGCACATTTCTTGAAAGTAATTGCATTAGTTGGAGTGCGAAGAAACAGAATACTATCTCCAGATCTAGTACTGAAGCAGAGTACCACTCTATGGCCTCCACCACTACCGAATTGACTTGAATCTCGTACATGTTAAAGGACATCAGGGTTAAACTTGATCAACCTCCTACGTTGCATTGTGATGATATTAGTGCTCTATTAATCATGTTTTTCATAACAGACTAAGCATATACAAGTTGATTATCACTATGTCAAAGAAAAGATGGCGCAAGAAAACTTGATCACAAAATACGTTTCATCAAGGCATCAAATAGCTGATATATTTACAAAGTCGTTGGCCCGAACATCTTTTCAAAGTCCAAGGAGCAAAATTGGCCTTTGTTCACAGCTAAGTTTGACAGAGAGTACTAGCGGATTATCTTCTGGTGATAAGGATAGATATAAGGCAACCGACCAAGATTATCGCATGAACAAGATAAATAAGGAGAGTGTGATATTGGAGTCTCCATGCAAAGCAAAAAAACAGATTCAGTTGCCATGTAATTATGATAATAATCACGATAATCGTGAAAAGTTGTTTGATAAAGATAAGAAATGTAAACTTATCTCACGTGAGTTGAATGTTGAAAGAGGTAAAAGCTCATGTATAAAATATGGGGTTTCAGGCCACTATGAATGAGATGATAAGCTTCTTGGTTCGTGGATGTAGGTTTAAACAAAACTGAACCACCTAAAATTTTCTGTCTACTTTTTCGAAATCAATGATAGATCTCAAGTCTCATGTTGATTTGATTTGTTGAAAATTTATACTTGGTATTGATCCAAATGCCTCGTACTCTAACCCACACAAATCGCTTCACTTGACTGTCCAAGTGAGGCACTGTTTATTTCCCCTCGTTTCATTGGGTACAGATCCCATCATTTGACATAGCATGGGTTCCATCCTACATTAGGCATCCATTCAACGGCTAAGATTGGTACACGTTTTCGGCTAGGATCAATGTAGGATGGAAGGAACCCCCATCCCACCCTATGTCAATTAGCTGATTCTAGCATAAACATGCAATTAGGGACACGGCAAGTCGGGTGTCTTAACCTACTTAAAAACAGGTGCGGTTGGTCGAAATTTAATTAATTAATTGTAAACTAAAGACACATTCAAATATGTCATTAAGAATGAACAATATGACGAGTGCTAGTGGTACGGATCAAACCCATGGCCACGCCTGTGTATCTGTGACTATGACAACAATTAAAAGCACGTGTTGAGTGCAGCTCAAGATGTACCCCGGACCAACCACCTGTTAGTTGTCTAGCATTACTCGTCCCACCTAACACATACCAATAGGGGTGGCAAAACCTGACCCGACCCGCCAACCCGATTCTTAGGCGGGTTTGGGTTTGGGTTTGGCTTAAATGGGTTCGTGTCATAAACGGATCCACCCGCCTAACCCGTTTATTAAACAGGTCGGGTTCGTGTTAGGGGTATGCCAACCCGGCTGACCCGTTTAATAAACGGATTAGGTGGGCGGGTCAACCTGTTTACCCAAACCCGACCCGCCAACCCGCCCGCCAACCCGTTTACCCAACCCTGACCCACTTGCCAACCCGTTTACCCGACCCAACCCAACCCAACCCATTTATTAAACGGGTTAACCGGGTCCTGTCGAGTTACCCATTTAATAAATGGGTTGGGTTCGTATTTGCCACAGCCGACCCGTTTAATAAACGAGTCAGGTTTGTGTTGAGGTATGCTGACCTGCCAACCCGCCGACACGACCCGCCAACCCGACCCGATTGCCACCCCTACATACCAATGCGTCGAGCACCATTCGTATCGCAAGGAATGATGTGAAATCATTAAATTCAAAGTTTCAAACAAAGGAGGGCCAAGACCTGTTACTATATACCAGTAATAATACCAAGATAGTTATTGTAATATGTGATGATATATTAAGGGGTGCTACTGCTAGTGCTAGTGGCGGGCCTGTAACATGTATTTTACTCACTGTTACCTATGTCGGTGATAGAAATACTGATATTTTAAGTTAGCTGATATCTCGTGATATTTTCAAAATGTTGCAAGAGAGCAAAATATTGGGATATTATCATGATATTTTTGGAGAAAACTTTTTTTTTAAGTTTGAATTTCTTATTTTTATTTTTTATATTTTAAAACCTTTAAAACATGTTTTATATATTTAAAAAATAATAATTTAAAACTTATTATTTTCTTAGATTTTTTATTGTTATTTATATTTTTTCAATATTTTAAACTCCCCTGATATTCTCAAGATTTATCAACTTTTGAAAATCTATATGAGAAATACCCTTGTCCAAAAACTACCTCAGTAACATACATATTTTTACTATATTTTGTGTTCGCGGTGAAACCTAGTGCGCGACCTTACCCTTTTGGTCAACAACGACATGACAATCCATTGAAATGGTTAACACGGCTCATTTTCCATGTCCTTTTCCAGTAAAAAACGTTGGACTTATGCAGATTGAGGTGCTGAATTTCAAAGGCCAAGTTGGCGTGTTATTCCTAATTTCTGAGCATGGTCGACTTTTTTAGTTTTTTGGATGGACATGGTTGGGGTTAGGCAGACCCC
This sequence comes from Nuphar pumila, assembly GCF_984573655.1. Taxonomy (NCBI): domain Eukaryota; kingdom Viridiplantae; phylum Streptophyta; class Magnoliopsida; order Nymphaeales; family Nymphaeaceae; genus Nuphar; species Nuphar pumila. The sequence goes on along the minus strand of NC_143254.1, from coordinate 134,224,422 downwards.
TATTAGCTATACAATGATACCATTTGGGGGCTCGAACTTGCAACGTCCCAACACAAGGTGACATGCACTAACTGCTCTTGCCAGACAAGCTGATCCCCCACTGGTTGATCACCTTTTTTTTTTTATGAAAGGCAGACCAAGCTTTTGGAATAGAGCATGTGCGGTGCGGAGCTCTACCGAGTGAAAAATGCATCAAATGCAGAAATGTGCAGCATGTGTTGGCTTGATCGGTGACGTGCGGTGATAGCACATCATGCGATAAACAACAATATCGTCATTAGTGCATTGCTGTGTGGCAGCACGAACGTAGAGCATTGTTTGATTAAGCAGTGTCAGTGGATCAGAGGATATTGCCTTTGAAGATTTGATTAAGGACATCTCGGCTTGCAAGAGTTTCCCACACGTAGTGATTGGATGCACAAGAGTGCATGTGGGTTAAAGCTAATTCCCCAAGAGATCACCTTAGGTGGTTCCAACTGAGTATGGTGACTCGGGGCTAAGCGAGTGAATGTCTAGGTGTCGACGAATGAGTTTGAGTGATGCTCTTCGCTATGGTGTTCAATCATCAATTGGTCTTTGGACTGGGGGCCGCAAGGTCTTATTCCTTCAATGGTGAGGTTTTGTTGTATCATGTACATAGAGCGCAATACGCTTCATGGCACACAAGGCTAAGACAAGTTTATGCTCCTTTCGAAAGTGATAGACGGTATGAGACGGCTATGCACTAAGCGACATATACTAGATGAAATTCACATTTGAAAATGTGCTTGATCAGCTTTCGCTAGATAGTTGCGCACGAGGTGGTGTGTAGGGCCAATGAAAATGATTCAGCACATGAAAAAATGTTGGTGCACAACCTTTGGCCATTAAGTTGTCCAGACTGGCCAGTCTAGCGCATCGCAGGTTTGCAAAAAATTTTATGCCAGTAACAAATTGGCATTAGAGCAGAAAGATTCACGGATACCTTGTTGTTCATTGTGTGCAACACTGAAGAGGATAATGATGATTTATCTTGAATACGCAATTTTGTGCAGCTAAAGTGCGGTTGACCGAGTACATAAAGCAAGATGTTGGCAGGTTGGTATGGGTCATCTTGTCGGTGATAAGCATAAGTGTAAGGTTGTTCAATTGGCTAAGAGAACGTGGATAAGCCAAAGGCTCCTACCAATTGTGCGTTAGGCTCGTAGGTGGAGCGTTATGTTTGCTTTGTGCATGCAGAGAAAGCACATTGGATTTAGATGAATGAATTTGCATCTTTGGGTATAGGAGACTCAACTAAACTTCAAGATTCTCTCCCAAGATTGTGGGTTAGCGGAATGCCCATGTTGAGCAGAATGCTCATTGTTTTGGTCCTTTGAGTTGGCAGTTCCTTTGTGAATTGTGTGTGCGAAAAAAGTTGTTACTCGTGGCTCATCAATTTGGTTCCTTTGCTGGCTCCGGATGAGAGTTGTAGCGTGCTGGCTCTAGATGAGAGTTGTAGCATTGGGCCGTGTTGCCTCTTATGTGGATGAGTGCCCAGGAAAACGATTTGAAGGATCGCTTTCAGGTGATACGTAAGTAGGCATTCTCTACTTGAGGACTAGTTTAGACCGTTGAACAACCGTAAGTTGGTGCTTAAGGGAGTTGATATCTATGCGACACACATTGTTAATCATCTTTCTCTGCGAGGACCACGAAGGGCTTGGAATTGCCCTTGCTGGGGTTGGAAGGCACCCCAGCCATGAGCATGAAGACGATAATCTTGTCGTGCGAACGAGGATGACCCGCTTGTGTATGAGACTGCACTGGGGTCTCACGAGCAAAGAATACTCGACGTTGATAGAACGGAAGACCGATGTATAAGTGATCGGATCCACGTTAAGGAATGAGACTTAGCGTGTTAAAGGTTGCGGCGATGGTGGATGGAAACTAGAACAAGTTGAGTAGGATGAAAAAAGAAGTAAACAAAAGATAATTACAAAAGAAAACCGACATATCAGTCAAGACTGTGTTCTTACCTGCACCGGCATTATCGAGGACGACAATGGTTTGGTGAAAGAGAATGTCCTGGACCGAGTTTTCGGAATGGGGCATGCGCAGTGCGGAGATATACCGAGTGAAAAATGCATTGAGTGCAAGAATGTGTGACATGTGTTGGCTTGATTGGTGACGTGCGATGATAGAATGACACACGATAAGCAATGATATCGTCGTTAGTGAATCGTTGTGTGATGACATGAACATGTAGCATTATTTGATTAAGCAATGCCAGTGGATCAGAGGATGTTGCCTTTTGAGATTTGGTTAAGGACCTCTCAGCTTGCAAGAGTTTCTCACGCATAGCGGTTGGATGCATGGGGTTGCGTGTGGGTTAGGGCTAATTCCTCCATGGATCACCTTAGGTGGTTCTTATGGTGACTCGAGACTAGGCGAATGAATGCCTAAGCACCGACGAATGAGTTTAGGTGGTGCTCTTCGTTATGATGTTCAATCATCAACTAGTCTTCGGGTTGGAACTTGCAAGTTTGTGCTCCTTTCGGAAGTGATAGTTGGTATGAGACGGCTATGCACTAAGTGACATGGACTAGATGAAATTTGTATTTGAAGATGCGCTTGATCAGCTTTCGTTAGGTAGCTGCACACGAGGTAATGTGTAGGGTCAATGAAAATGATTCAGCATATGAAAAAGTATTGGTGTGCGGGCTTTGACGTTAGGCTGGCTAGACTGAGCAGTCTGGCGTATCGCGAGTTTGCAAAAAATTCTATACCCGTGACACTGGGGTTGAACAGACTCCTACCGGTTATACAACTATGTCATTGGGTTTTGAACCTGAAACGCCCCCAAGACAAGGTGATGTGCACTAGCTGCTCCTACCATACATACAAGTGTATGGAGCCCCCCAAGTTGGTAGGTTGGTGGGCTTTTTCCTGTAGAAATGGTGGTCAACTTCTTTGGTAGAATTAAATCATCAGTGACAGCATAGAGGCCCAAACCCACACCCCCACAAATAATCAAAGTTCAATGGTGTCACTCAGCCGGTATATAATAAGCGTGCAAACACGAGTTCATTTTTTGCAGACAATAAAACAAGTTGACGTTTTGGGGAGAAAACTCTAGTTAAATTAAACGTGATGGTCAAGATGATAATGCTTCGTGAATTAAATCATCGCTTACGAGGGATTTCCCGGAAAATAAATTAAAAGTTCGATCCATCAGATTTGTGAGCGTGCATATGCATGTTTGTGGGAAAGTGTGAAGGAGTTGCGCATAAGATAGAAACCGTTCCAGATCGTAATGCATGACGACATGCTCGCTGTTGACGCACAATACACTGATATGCAAGTTGAATCCATTTTCTCAAAAATCCAAGCAGAAGTTGTAGTTGACTTTCCTATGAAATTAAAGTCCAAGGCATCCACTTTGCGCATGAATCTGGACGGGTTTCAATTATCTAACAAGCTTTCGTCATCTACAGCGATCAATGCCAAACATCCTCTCGTGGATTCCTAGTGTTTTCTTCACTATTTTACTTGGCAGTTTGCACTTTTAAGGTGGAAAGTGGAACTCTTACAATCTCATTCATTCCTGGGGTGACTGAAGCTCTTTATATGAATTTCATTTTAGGGCATGATACAACTTGATGAGTTGGGTCATGTTTTCGGTACGTTAAACTGTATGAATAGTTTTACAATTGTCAGTAAGGATGTACAATTGTGTCTGCTCAAGCTGCAGGCACACCACCACGGCCAAGGTCTACTAAACTGCCATGCTTGGCATCAATTTAATGATGGTCAAACTTGGTAGTTCTAAAATCACATGCGATGCAATTGATTTTTTTTTTAGTATAAAATTAGAAGCTCTTATCATGTTACTGTCGCTTCCCCACTTGAGGACATCATGGTTTAGTGGCTTCACTAATTGAAAATGTTCGGTCAAATGCGAGTTGGATGTCCCCAAAAGATAAAATTGTTTTTAATCACATATATGTATAATTGTATAATGTCCTTTCGAATGAGAGAAGGGACCTTAAAACTCTATGAACAACACCTTAGGCTGTAATTTGTATTGAGAGAGAGAAGAGGGGTCATGAAATTGATTGTATACGTATGTGTTTTAATTTTCTAGGCAAACTGTCGTTAGGGCAGAAAAAACGTGACGGGTGACAATATATTATAGTAAAATCGTACTTTATATATATATATATATATATATAAAGTTGGTTCGTCCTATCCAAGTAGGAGAGAATGGATGGTTTTGATTTCTCATTTTTTCTTCTTTTTTTCTATTTTGACCTTACGGATGTGATCGCACGATTAGTAGGAATCAGCTCTTGGGTAATCCTTTGAATGTCGTCTATAATGCTTTAAAAATCAGCAACCTAAAACTTTCTTAAATTTCAACTCATAAAATAGTACATTTTCATTGAAAAAATACAATCCAACAATCCATTCTTAGCAAATAAATTATGCTGAACACATCTGTTTTGCAAAACAAAACTTGAAACATAGAAAATTATAACTGTCCACACCACATGAATGGTAGGATGAACCAATTTTCTTAAGAGAGAGAGAGACTACATATAGAACAAAAATTCATTGCATACTTAGTGTTTTTTAATTTTCTCTCTTCCCTTTTGGCAAGCTATTAGGGCAGACATAGGCCACTGCTAACAATATATCATAGTCATAAATATTGTCCGGATTTTGATATATATATATATATATATATATATATACACATGGTTATGTTGGAATTTAGCAACAGATTATCACTATGTATTTCCTTTATTTTTCAATTTTTCTTAAGTTTGTGGGTAATGGGTTGTCTACAAAAATTTAGTCCCAAATTGAAAGTCTTTGGAAAAACTCTATCCTTATATAGAGGGGTGACCCTTTAAAGGGAAGGCCCTCAATGGCATTAAATTTTGGGCTTGTGCATCATATTATTTTTTGATATTGGACCTTGAATCTTAGAATTTCGGTTTTGGGATTTGGGTTTGGGTTTAGTTTTTGGCTTATTTTTTTATTACTTGGGATAGATTTAATCTTCAAGTCTAAAACTGTCATTGAGTTCAGATTTTTTAAATCGTATCTGAATCCGTTTGAACTTTGCCCAATGATTTTGCATGGGGCATTAAAGGTTCAAAACGGTCTAATAGCCGCCTTATTCTTGACTGGTTTGACTTTTAACCAAGGTCTTGATCGAACTTGACCCTTTCAAGGTCATTTTGGACCTTATTTTGGTGCCCCTCTATTCCCAATGCATTAGGCCTATATGACTGGCTGTTTTGGCCCGTCATAACCCATTATACTGACTGTTTTGAGTCTTTTAAAGGTCATTTATGGCCTTTAGGGTGGCCTTGGGTTGAGGCCTATATAAACCAACCCTCTTTCATTCTCTCATCTCTCACAACGCTACACTCTTCTCTCTCACGAGTTCTACTCTCTCCCAATAAGGTCCTTTGCTCTCTCTTTCTCTCTCTCTTGGGTTGAACCCAGATCTAGGAAGAGATCCAAATAGCTTAGATCATTGTTTGGTTCTGATTTGACTAGCTCAGATCTAGTTGCTATTCAGATCCAGATCTAGTTATAGTTCATATCCTGTTCTAGTTGTTGTTTGGACCCCTATCCAAGATTCAAATTCAATTTTTATTCATATCTCGCTCTAGTCATTATCTAGATCAATATTCAATTGCTATTCAGATTCAGATCTATCTACTATCCAAACTCAATTGATATTCAGATCCATTACTAAGATCCTGATTCAATTATTCAGATCCATACTCACTTGAAGTTTAAATTTATTTTCATATCCAAACTTAGGATCCATACCCAATTGAAACCTAGATCTTTCTATCTTAGTCAAGAGGTTGTCCAAGGTGGTTCATGTCAAGGTTATCAGTCTCATCCAGTATAAGGCATGAACCAATTTTCACGAGTAGGCGAAAGCTCGATTGTATCTTGAAAGCATAGTTGCATGAGAAGTCATTGCATCGAGGACTTGATCATAAGTGAGACAAGTATTGCTTGAAAGATAGCGCATGTATACGCGTGCCTCCAAGCATACATGGTTCAAGATTAATTGCCTAACCCAATAAGTTAAGCAGAATTTTCAACAAGCTATATATAACAAGATATTCACAAAGACTGAAAATCCTGATAATCTGGCAAGATTTTTGAGGTCTTGAATGTTTCCAATATACTGTGATATTATCTATTTTTGTATTTTTCTGTAAAATTTTTTATTTTTCATAATATTTTTATTATTTTGAACTACAAAAATATTCCAAGACTTTCCTGATATTTTCTAATAAAAATGAACTGTTTTCAATTGTATTAAGAATTTACAGGCTGTTTTCTTGTACAAACTCTACCAGAAACAAGGACAACCTTAACTTGTTTATCTAGTTTGGTGCGGGAAGTATGGCATGAACTAATTCCAAAATCCTAGCCACTGAAGAACCCGAAGGGGGCATTCGATTGGCTGGACAAATACAGCCCAGACATGCTGGGCAGCGTTTGTCCAGGACCAAAAAGGTCCATAGAGTGAACTGATTAGACACCTGCAACAGGTGCTGCTTTGTCCCCCTGGTGGGTTTTGTCCTGCACATCAAACATGTCCTAATGGGTCATTAAAATCAATGGCCTTTCTACCCGGTACTTGGTTGAGGTATGATCTGAACCCAGTCTCTCCATATTCTTCTTCTTATACAAAACTCTGCTGTGCTGGAGTGGAGATGGAAAGAGGTAAGGGGGATGTAGTAGAAATAGGTAGAGTTAGATATATATTTGGATTTCTTTTTTATATTTACACGGAGAAACCACCCTCAAGATCAGACACCCTACCTCTGCCTGCCGTACTTACTATCACTGTCTTACCCCTTGCAGTATCAAACTCCGTGGGCTTACCCCTTGCCCTTGAGAGTCGTACACATATTTGGCTTTACTTGCTGATTATTGTAATTTGGGCTTTTCCTTTGTGTTTCGCCGCCCAACCAAGGCTCTTATAAAAAGCCTCTTAGCAAGTTTCGCCGCAGCATAGAAATGTTTGTTTCACTCTTTTTAAGAAACATGTCCTCTTTTTTTTTAGGAAAGAACATAAAACAAACTCCCTCTAAAGGATTCTCATCGTTAAAATGTTAAACATAATCTTGACTATCACATGTTCATATCGACGGTTGAGCCATAACGGGTATGCTTTGTCCGGTTGTCAATGGATAGTCAAATTAAAAAGCAGGGGACTTGCACCATCATAACGGGATAGTTCCAAGGTTCGAATCCTGCGCGCTTCCCTATCAAAAAACTTGAAGAGTACGTCCACTGAAAAGACAAACGATGCTAAATTAATGCTCAAAAACCAATTACGATAACACAGCTGGACTTGGGCTAGTAGTGCCTGGACGCAGTTGAGGTTGAAGGACAAGCAAGGGTTCACTCGATGTTTACAATAATATTTTTACCGCACAAAAAATAAAAAGTCTATAGTTATTTATTACAATAATCTTTTCCTTTTAGTAGGTTTAAACTTGATCATTCACAATGTCCTGGGCCGAATGTGCACAGTGCGGAACGCTACTGAGTTAAAAATGCATCGAGTGTAGGAATGTGCGATATGTGTTTGCTTGATCGGTGATGTGCAGTGGTAGTACGACATGCGATAGGCATCGGTATTGTCGTTAATGCATCGCTATGTGACGGCAGAGACGTGGAGCGTTGTTTAGTTAAGCAGTGCCAACAGATCAGAGGATGTTGTCTTTGGAGAATTGGTTAAGGACCTCTCAGCTTGCAAGAGTATCACACGCATAATGGTTGGACGCATGGAGGTGCGTGTGGGTTAGGGCTAATTCCTCTAGGGATCACATTAGGTGATTCCAACCGAGTATGGTGACTCAGGGCTAGGCGAGTGAATGCCTAGGCACCGGTGAATGAGTCTGGGTGGTGCTCTTTGTTATGGTGTTCAATCATCAACTGGTCTTCGGACTGGGGCCCGCAGAGTCTTGTTCCTTCAATCGTGAGGGTTTGATATACCGTGTGCATGGAGCTGCAATACGCTTCATGGCATGCATGTTACGAACCTCGCTACAGCTTCATAGACTGCAACCTTCCATCAAGCAGTAGTGCACAAGTGCAGTGTGGCATGCGGGCGGAAGTGCGTAGGCACATGGTCGGAAGCGCACAGATGTGCGACGTGCATACGGGAGTACGCAAGCACACAGAATGCAAGCGAGAGTGCACAAGCGTGTGGTGTGATGCATAAGCGGAGTGCTGAACAAGCCAGTGCGCAAGCGGGAGTGACACGCACCAACGTGCGAGTGGGAAGCTAATGTGTGTGATGCGCAAGCAAGGTTGCACACTTGAGCGGTGCACGAGCATGCAGTGCACACGAGTGCTGAGCGCATGCATGGCACAACAAGGGCGAAAAGCATGTGGACTGAGTCATCTTGTGAGGTGGATATGCGGAGATGACACATTTTGAGTGGTAGCCACTAGGAGCCAAGTTTGACCAAGCCAGGTCAATTGTTGACCAAGCCTGCCGCCTTCCATTGGATCAACTAGTTGGGCCTATAAATAGAACCCGAGCTTACCGATTTGCATCTTTGATAATCTTTGGAATCATTTGTAATCTTGAATTTTGAGTTCAATAGATAGGAACTCCAAATGGAGTTTTGGCCTCTCATTGAAGGGATTTGGGCTCCAAAGGGGAATTCATTCCTTTGAGGAGATTCATACACCGTCCATCTTCTCACCTCACGCATCTCCGTCTATTTCTCTCCTTAGTTCTCAACATCAATCCTTATATTTCAGTTTCAATTGAGATCATCGAATTAGGTTGTTGATCATATGATTGAGCTCCAGCTCGGATGTTTAAGCTACGAAAATCAAAGTTTGAGTCAAACATGAACTGCAACTGGATAAAACAGAGATCAGTTGATTGCTTCTTCAAACTTCACTGTTGGAGTTTGCAAATTGCTTCAGACGTATCGCCCAAGCTTAACAAAGCTCACGATCGTCTTAAAACAACATTCAGATAAGTGCATTAACGATCTGAAGTTTTACTCAATCCTAATTGCTTACTGAACTACAAAATTGTGTGAATTAGAATTCTGCAGCAAGATCCGATCCAGTCATCCAGTTTCTACCAAACACCAAGCTTCTTGAATAGCGTCTTCTCTGTTCCAAAATTTATTTTGGCCAATTGATAGCTCGTCAGACAATAGCAATTGTGTATTCAGATTGCTCGGGTCAAGGGCTATCAAATCAAGTATTTACAAGTCAAAATCGGAGGTGAATTCACTTTCGAAAGTGAATTTGAAGTTCAGCATGTCTTTGACGCGTGCATATCGCTGGGCCGGATTGTTGAAGCTATTTTTCGGCAAATCATACGTGTATTTCCAATTGACAAATTTCCGATGAACATTTAGTTTCTGCTGACAACTCATATATAAGGAACCTCGTGATGGCTTGCATTTGGCCAATTGACAAATTTCAATTTTAAGGACTATACACGCGTACACTCTATGTAGGGACTGTTCAGGCTTGCACATAAGCTAACTTGCACTGTAAATGCTTGCGGAATTATCATCAAAGGCCCCATCGGCATAGATCTTGGAAACGATCTAACACCAATCGTTTCAATTGGTATCAGAGCAGTTTGCCACCAAAATCAAAGATTTATGGTTGATTTTACTGAGATTTATTCTGTTGAATGTTGCAAGTACTTGAGCTGAGCGTAATTGCGGAACCTAACGCGCAACACACTATTACCGGGGGAGCAGCTGTTGTATTGCAGTGTCGTGACTGTGTTACCTGGTGCTGCGTCAAAGAGTCATCCATCGCACCACAACAATGCTCAAGTTTGGGGCTTTGTGCATCCAAGAACGTCAGTGGTGTGAATTTTTAGCATTTGACGGAGATGTGCGTCTCAATACACTGCTGCCTTGCCAGTCTGTTATTACAACGCTCTGCAGCATTGCAACTCATGCCACCACTGGTAGCGTGAGTATCAGTCGTGCATTGCAGCGAGGTTTTCTTGTGCATCATCACATGTGTATTCTTTTTGTGCGCTGGTTGAAGTTTTTTCGCACGACAGCTGCATACTTTGCAACAGTCTGCAATATTTCATATTCCTTGTCGTGCAACGCACAAGTGTGAAAGCTATATACCAGTGGTCAGTACATTAGTACATCTTTGGTGCGCCTCAGCGGTTGGTGCAACAGGCACAATCTCGCACCTTATTGTGCAGCAGTTGACGCAGCGCGTGCCAGGGTCTTCTACGTTGCAGTGAACATAGTGGAGAGACTTAACTTTCCATGTGCCTCAGCAATGCTTCACACTGTGACCTATTTCTGAACATTAAACCGCAGCGCAACAGTCCTAGTCACGTCCTGCAATGTCGTGTCTGTTGAGATACATCGCATTGCAGGAGCCTACACCGCACACTACTGGTTGCATACGTTGTCGCACACCACAGTGCCACATAAGTGATTAATCGCCATGGTGACAGCGTTGTAATAACCGACTAAGCGCAACAAATGCTTGCATAAGTTGAGTGTTTGGTTGTGGAAGTACGTGCCAGATGTATTTGAGAACTGAAGTGAAGATTCAATCTATGTTGCTGAAAATGTGAAATTGCAAATTTGAGGTATTTGCAGGCAGATTGAGCGTAGTCTTGTAGAAGAAATTCCTCGTGTCGAAGTTGTGTGTTTGAAGTGCATAAAGAAAACAGTAAACCAACTTCTTGAAATTCTAAAAATTATATCTAGCACTAACTGTAATTTTATGAAAATATGGAATTCTTGGATAGCAATGGAAGGTGAATTGATAAGTCATACATCCAACGTTCTATCGATGTATGAACATGAGGAAATGAACCTATTTCTATTAGAATCTATGCAGCTGAGAATGTGTGAGGTCTAGGAAAAGGTTACGACCGATTCCCTATCATTTCTACAAAATGATAGTCAGCCGAAAATCCTTATAACTAATGCAAGTGCATACAGGATCAGACTTTTGGGAGCCTCAACTGAAAGCGAGCACTGCTATGCACAACAGTGAAGTGTCCATATGCACAACCGATGACTTGAAATTGCAGATGGTGAGAAGCTCAGAATTTCAAGTTGTGCTGAATGACCAATGCAAACAGCAAGCTGTTCAGATTGCCCAACTGTGAGAGGTAGTTGCATATGTGCAGAATTTAGCTGCAGTTTCATGCATTGAAGAGAATCAATCTCGAATATGTTCAGCCATAGAACGAGTCCTTGAGACAGTCAATCTTACCTCTTCCTTTGGTCAGCCATGCGAGGTAAGCGATCAAATTTTAGTAGAAACAAAGTTTGCATCTCCATTTATTGAAGTTAATGTTGAATCAAGTATGCACCAAGAAGACACTTTAGCTATCAAACTGGCCAAGATAAGGCACTCTGTGTGCGAAAGGGCACCAAAGTGCTAAGGATGATAACGGGAATGTGGTGATGCCTCAGCGGTACGATCTAGTCTGGGAGTGATGCAACACGCATCAGTAGTCACTCTTCTTTACGAGCACCATGAAGGGCTTAGAATTTCATTTGCTGAAATCAGAAGACTCCTCAGCCATGAGCATGAAAGATGATAGGTTTATCGTGCAGGCAAGGATGACCTGCTTGAGTATAGAGCTACACTGGAGTCCTACGAGCAAAGAATGCTCGATGGATTGAGTGAGTGAAAGAACATTGTCTAAGTTACTTTAAGCACGTTGAGGTGTGGGACTTAGCGTAGTGAAGGTTATATCGATGATAGATTAAAATTAGAACAAGTGGAGATGTTGTGTTGGTCCATTATTGTTGGCAGATTCTCTATCAAAACTTGGGTAGTGGTAAGAGGCTATTGCATTCGACATGTGAGCCTGAGTGGGTTTGCAAGTTTTCCCACGTTAGACAAGTGACCAGGGTAGACCGCTGTGCAAGACCATGAGGGATGAGTTGGTGTATGCTTGGGAAGCTACCATTCATTCGAGGAGCAACTATGCCTTTGAAAGAGCAGACCTTTTGGTGGCACATGTTGGTGACCTCTTAACTACCGATAGAGAGGACCACGTTGGGCAAGAGTTGCCCATCATTAGAATAGAAGTGCCTTGGTTGGGGCTAGGAAGGTGCTCTAGGTCAGAAGTGCCCCTTGTGTGCGTGTGAGATAACCTGTTGGTGCAACAATACCTTTGAAGAAGCATGCCTTTTGGTTATGTGTGTTGGTGGTCTCTTAACTGCCGATAGAAATGACCATATTGGTCTGGAAGTGCCCTTGTTGAGCAAGAAGTGCATATGTGGATAGCCCTTAGGTTGAGGGCTTATGCGCGATAGAAGGTTGCAGGGGAAAGTAGTGGATTGTTGTCGGAGTAGCTTGAAGTGTGTTGTGGTATGGGACTTGAAATGTCGAAGAGTTGTGATGTCAACAGGTTGAAGCCAGGGACCTTTGAGTTCGAGGGTGCCTATTGAGGTGAAGGCATCATGAGGTGAAGCTCAATTGTCACTCGTTAAATTGAGGGCATCACAAAGTGAAGCTCGATTGTTGCTCGTTAAGTTGAGGGCAATGTAGAGCAAATTCTCCAGTTGTCGCTTATGGTTGAGGGCAGTGCGAGGTGAAGCTCGACTGTTACTCATAGCGCTAAAGACAATGCAAAGTGGACTGTTCGGATGTCGTTCATAGTGAAGCAAAAAGAAGTGTAGGCATACCCTCCATGGGTCACTGTTGAGTGGAGTTGACAGAACCTGGAGTGGGCATCCAAAGGGACATTTGATGAAGATTTGCAGAAGAATTCAAATCGAAAGAAATGTCCATATTAGACTTCGTTTTAGCGACAATCAGTTTGTAGGTCATAAGTTTGATGAGTAAGTTGTGAAGTCAGGGCGAAGGGAGGTGCCTGAAAGATGCAAAAGTGTTGACCGTGTGCAAGGGAAGCATACATGCAAAGAGAGTTGCAGCATAAAGTGGATTTTCGGGAGCAAAGAAAAAAAAACAAGTTGAGAAGGATGAAAAAGAAGAAAACCAAAGTTGATTGCAAAGGAAAACTGACAAATTAAAGTGAAAATTGTGTTCTTACCCGCACCGACATTGTTGAGGACCACAATTGTTTGGGTGAAGGAGAATGTCTCAGACTGAGCCTTCAGAACAAGGCATGTGCAGTGCGAAGCTCTACTGAATAAAAAATGCATCATGTAAGAACGTGTGGTATGTGTTGGGCTGATCAATGACGTGTGGTGCTAACATGGCATGCAATAGACAACGGTATCATCGTTGATGCGATAATGTTTGGCAACACAAACATAGCACATTGTTTGATTAATCAATATGTCAACACATCAAAAGATGTTGCCTTTGAAGATTTAGTTAAGAACCTTTCAACTTGAATGAGTATCCCTAACATAACATTGGTCGCACAGGGGTCTAATTCTCTCAGGAATCACATTAGGTGGTTCCGAATATAATGACTCAAGGCTAAGCAAGTGAATGACTAAGCATCAGTAAGCAATCTGAGTAGTGTTACTTGCTATGATATATCAGGTATCAACTGACCGAAAGGCTAGATGATCTTGAGAATAATCTTCTCCCGTCCATTACAAACCCGCTAGGTCTTCTCGAGTCATGCTCATAAGAGGTCTTGTTGCACATTGATGTTTGAATTGATTGATTGTTCTGTTGGGTGTAAGCATCATATTCGTCGAAGCACAATGACGATACGTTAAAAAAATATACACAAAGTAGTGGCTTGGGCCAAGTAAATACGCATGAGGAGATGCATGAGATCAACTTTCACTTAAGCAGTTGTGTACAGGGTCGTGGACAAGGGCAATAAAATGATTCAGCACACGAAAATGAGTTTGTGTGAGGCCTTTGTCTGTTAGGCTGGTCAGACTGGGCAGTTTGGCACCACACGGGCTCAGTAAATTTTATGCCCATGACACCAGAAAACACTGCTCCCATTAAAATGACAATTATCCATCGGCTATTAATTAAGATAACTGATTATGGACTCATACATGGAGAATGACGGACATAACCTCAAAAGTGAACAACCCCTGCCCAATAATCAAGAAACAAACAAAAGGTGCCGGACAATCAGATCCCGGAAATTCCCTCCCCAATGCTTTTAAAACACAACCATCACCAAGCAAAAACACCTCTCAACTGGCGTCTTGTCAAACATCAATTAATTGGCAGCCTTATATTCCTTCAAAAGCTGCATACCAAGCTAAGACTCCATTCCCGTCATATGAAAGAAGGAATACGTGACCCAATCCAAATAAGTATCGACGATCAAATGCCAGATGAATTCAGAGATTGATGTTTAAAAATAGCTGTAGTGCTGATGGCATGGAAAGACCAATATTCTTTAGCAAGATGAGGTTTCAAAATGAAGAAAAATATTAATTGAAAATTCGCTGCAGTCTCAAGGAAAACGTTAGGGCCAATTCTTGTTGGCAATCAAAGTCCGTAAGCATTCTCCACAACAATACCTGATGGATTATCAACTCTTCCAACACCGACAGATATAGATTTTATAGTACATACCATTTGGTCCCAAGAACTCTTAAATCAACCTGATGCTAAATTATGGAAAACAGACCATATATATTGACAGCTTTCATGACATCTTGGACGATGAGAAATTAACCATCCAACAATTCCAACTGCAACATTTGTCACCAAAGGATGTTTCCCACTTCTTCCAAGAAAAAGCATCTAAACAAGATCACGTCTTGCATGCGATCTTTGATTACATTACATAGGCCTACTTTTTCCCAGACAGGAAACACTGTGGGCAAAAATTGTAACTGATATCAAAGACGGACACGAGAGTTTACTGACCCTATTCAAAGACTGCTACAATTCCTTAAGATTCTCACTCAGGCCCAAGAATAAAATAGCTTAGGAAAGGTTAAAGCTGTTAACAACCACTTATATCATATACCTCAACATCCATCTAGGGGACTAACCTCAGAGATAGCTAGCAAGCCCTTTAACTAATCCATGCAGCCCAACATAATAGAAATTAGTTGGCCAAGCACTAGAATCATGTTGCAATAGAAAGCACTTCGAGCAGATGCATATTACCAAACACAAGTGAATAGATGAAATTCTCTAATATTATCCTGCCAAGGAGAATTACTTCCCATGCACACCATGAGGCAACTTCTTGACCAAGACAAAGATGGTATATAAATCTAGTACTCGGCAAAGTCTCAAAATTATCACTTGACACACAAAACAGTTTGAGAAGGTGATGGGGGTGATGAAGATTTGAGGTTTAGTACGGACTGAATGGAGTTTGAGCAGGAATTGACACTTCATAAGCTGAGACCACACAGCCAAAGCATGCCCATATTATTTACAGTCCTATAAAACATTATCTAAAATCCCATAATAGCATGCATATATATATATAGTCACTAGAATATGAGAACTAATGTGTGAACCGTGATTTTCATGGATTTTTTGTTCTTTTCTCTTGAATCTAACTCTACAGATGTGATCTACATGCTTGGTTTTATAAGAACCCACTCTTGAATAATCCAATTTTGATACATGAACAAGATTTTTTTGAGGCTTTAAAATCAATGGCTCATAATCTTCATAAATATTCAAGCATTCAAAAATCACATTTTTTCATTGAAAATACATGACCCAATGGTTGGTTCCTAGCAAATTTACCATGCCAAGCACATCCACATGGTTGGATTTGCAAAAAAAGTTTTGGAAATGCCCATATTTCTAGATCTCATATTTTAGTGACTACATATATATATAGTATTTGTTGCTACTGAAGGCTCGAAACTATTAAGTATATATCACCTTTTCATATTTTTTAGATTTTGTTTGTAGATTGGATCTTATGGATGTGATCTACAAGGTTTGTTTAGCAGAAAATGAGTTTTGAATCATGTGATTGTGACATGTAAGTAGGTTTTAAGGGCTTCAAAAATCAATGGCCCACAATGCATGCAAATTTCACAACTCAAAAAACCAGAATTTTAAACCGAAATAAGACGATCCAACATTTGATCCCTAGTAAACAAACCATGCTGATCCCATCTATGCAGTCAGATTGAATCAATAAAGCTTGAACCTAACATTTTTGGCTCAATATTTATGTGCCTTCAGTAGCACCACATATATATATATATATATATATATACACACACACACACAGGCGGGAGTGTCGTCAGACGCCCAGAAATTGAATGAGGGTCGGACATGCTAACACATGCCAATTGTGTAAAAAAGACTTCTTAATAACGCACACATGATCAGCGGCACGTGCGTCCGAATACACCCTACTATATATATATATATATATATATAATGAGAGAGAGAGAGAAATGGGTAGGTGCAAAATTGATACTTGCTAAATGATATGTGCTGAATGGATTTTTCTGCCCTTCCATTGTTTTTTTCGCAGTTCCGACCCCATAAATGTGTTGGGCATGGTCGATTTACGAGGAACCCATACTTGGATCATGTGTTTTCGATAAAAAAAATGATATTTGGAGCCTCAAAAATCTACAAAGATTTTAGACCGTTGATTTTTCGAACCTTATAAAAAACCACCCATGTGTCGGAATCAAACAGTTCAAGAGCTGATCCCTATAAAATCAAGTACATAGATCACATATGTACGGTCAGAATTTAAAAATAAAACGAAAAAACCCTGAAAACTCATTTAGCATGTATCATTTAGCACCTATCATTTCGCACATACCCATTACTCATATACATAGGATCACTAGAATATGTTAACTAGAAATACGTGAACAATGTAAAGAAACACGGAATAGATGTCACACACACACAAGCCAACTAAGGGATATACACATAAGCCACTAAGGGCTAGAAAGCAACACTCAAGAGCACATGATGATGCATGAAATGCACATCATTTCTATACATAATTCATGCATTTTCACGTATTTTAAAGGTTTAGAACCCATGTATTGATGTATTTAAATATAAAGAGGTCTCGGTTCGAATTTCACTCGAATCGAAGTTAAAACGAGAAAAATATTGCATTTTTAGGGTTTTGGATCGGATTTTGAGGTAGACTGGATCGAGTTCTGACCCAAGAGCTTCAATTTGGATCTTGGACTGGACCCAAACCCTAAATATCCATAAACCCACATGACCCAAAGTGTTTTTCATAAATATTTTCCGAAAACCACCTCTTTTTAATGTAATTAGGTAGTTAGTTGCAAATTTTACATAGTTTAACAATTAAATCAAAACTAACTTTTGTAATAGGTAGTTTTATGAATTAGATAGAGTAGGGAGTATAAAAAGTGCAAAAAATTCTGAGATTACATTTTTTGGAGTTTGGAAAACCGCCCCTCTCTCCTCTCTTTCTTTCTTCTCTCTCTCCCTCAATCACACGCCCCTCTCTACGAGCGTGTATCTTCCCTTCTCCATTTCTTTCGTGTTTTTGTTGTTCTTTGAGGTACTGTATTCTTCCTTTTGCAGGTGTTGCAGACCACATGGAGCTTCGCCCCGGTGGTGTGTCGTCTACACCTTGTGGTTGGCCATCCCTTCCTCCACACAGCTCTCCTCTTCTTCGAATCCTCTATAGATCAGCTTCTACGTGGGTGCAGTCGTGCAAGGGAAAAGTGCAGCACATCGAAGGACGTGCGGACCATCTCCAACTGACCGCTCTACCTCACCCCCACCCTCGTCGGATCGCCCTTGAGGTTGGTCGTCTTCACCTCCTTTTAGTGTAGATCGAGTCCACCCCCTTGTGAGTCAAGTCATCCCCCAAGGTTGTTGTTATTTCTGTTTTTTTTTATATAGTTACAGCAACTGTAATTCATTTTTCTGTCAGCCTTAGGATTGAGTCTGGTCTTAAGTAAAGTGTCGACCTATTTCAAATGTCGTTTTTAGCTAATTGTAAAAAAAATTGGCTAGACCAAGTGCTAGCCGATTTCGGTGTTTTGTAAACTTTTAAAGTCTGAATTTTTTTTAGCAGAAAACAATAGGTTAGTTGAGTATTTTACCGTCTAGAGTCATGGTTAGTCGTGGGTTAGTTCAGATCATATTAGATTTTTGATTGGTTTTGTTTTTGTTAGTTAAAAATTACTTTCGTTGGTGTTTTTGTAAAATCGGGTTTATATGTTTTAATGGATGTCATCTTCCTCACAGGGGAAGGCAGCCATGGTTGTAGCTCAAAGCTTAGGTTAGTTTAGGAAAGTCGTGTTTAGGGTTTAGGTTCAATGAATTTTAGTTTTTGGTAAGTATTAACCAGTAATTAGCTAATTTAGTTTTATTAATTTTTGTTTTGGTAAGGTTACTCGCATTCTTCAATTTAACATTGCCCATGCATTAGTTAATTAGGTCTTGCATAGTGTCGAGTATGTCATATTGCATGTAATTAATTTTCCAATTTCTAGATTCCAAGTAGAGGGCAATTTTGGTCTTTCAACTAAGTGGCGATTTTGGGTAAATGAGTGGGGTTCCAAATTCGTGAAACTCAATTGAGGAAAGTCCTCTCTTAAGAGTCCAGCCAAGAGGATCTCTTCATCTTTTCAATTTAGGCAACAAGACTCAATTTTCAAATGCTTGCTTAAAAACCTTCTTGAACGATTTGAGAAAGAACATCTAATTCCTTTTCAAGTCAAAAATGTGTGGGCCCATTTGAAGCTAACGTTTTTGTCGTTGAAAAATCAAGGCATGCTCTACCTTTTTAATTAAGTAAGGTGATTCAATTTTTGAATCACCTTCTTAATCCGTGAATACCTTATTTTGAGAAGGAAGACCATTTTTTTTAGCAAGTCAATAAAACCGTGTGGACCCCTATGGGTTGGCTATTTTTGACTTTAGAACACCCAATTCCCTCCTGATGCAGAGCAGGATGGACCCAGGTCCATATAGTCTGACCCAGGCAGCGGACCCGATTTGCATGAAGGGATTGAGGATCGGACCCATGCAGTGGATCCGATCCAGAACACGATACCGAGACGTGGGGAAGTGGTTCCCTTGCGTACCTACTCCAGACGAGTACGAGGCACTCTGACCCGGACGACACAGATCCGGCAAGAAGAAGACCCGGATCCCGTCCTGGGTCCATGACTGGACCCGCAACCCGGATCTGCCAGCTGATTATTTAAAACCCTCTCCTAGGGTTTCGTGAAGACACAGAAGATTGAATATTGAGCAGCCGCTTGTTTTCTTTTCAGCACTGTTACTTTTCCCTTTTGCATATTTCCTTTACATTGTTATTCCACTTACTGTTCAGTCACTATTCGTTGTTCCCTGGATTTACTGTTACAATCTAATAAAAAGCAAGGCCCACCGATTATTGGTGGGGTGTTCTTTCTCATTCCTGCGTATCACACAATTTGGAAGGAACAACCTTCCCTTTCAACCGACGGTGCTTTCACAACCGACACCTCCACTGCATCAAATTTGGTATCAGAGCTACGGCGTCCTCCTTCGGCAGCAGCATGGCTCAAGAGGCGAGGGACGATCTGGCACGCGGCAAGGAACGGGAGGAGATCTGTACTGAAGACCCTATGATGCGCATGATGGAAATGATGACAAAAATGCAAGAGAATATGATGTGCATGAACAAAGAAATGGCAGGGATCACAAAGAGGTTTGATGGGAATTGACGGTCGGGTCGTCGCCATAGAATCGCCAACAGGGTCGAACCCGACGGCAACCCAACAAGTGGGTACCACAGTGGGCGACGGTGGAGTAGGCATCGTCACGGCTGCAACGATCGACCCAGCCCAATTGGGTCATCATCCTGCGGTACCGCTGGAGGGCGTTGAAGAAGGTCTGCGCAGAACTACCAACCGAGAGGCGCTCCAGCAAGGTACGCCTATGCTGAACCCTGGCACGACTGCGACGCAGCCGACCCCGGGGCCTATTGGAGACCCTTCCATCATCGACGTGAATACGCAGGTCTGGCACCGACCCACGCAATAAGGGTTGCAGGCCAGACCCTGCTTGCGTGGCCCGAGCGTGACACCGGATCAGACCGCGGGCACACCAACGTTTGCTCGGACCGGGGTGGGTCTGTCGATCCTCCCCGCGCACGAGAGTTCGGTCGCAGTCAGTTCGCAAGCTAAGGGGATCGATCCCCTGTGGTTCGGACCTGACCCCTCAGGGTCCGGTCAAGAACCCATATTAATCAGGTCCGGACCCAGTTACTGAGGACCACCCTTTGGGTTCTCGGGAGCGGGTCCGAGTCTTGCAACCCCATACCCAGCCTATCCAGTTGGGTTTGGTTCGCAGATCGCTCTGAATCCGACCCAACCCGTTAATTTTGAACCCCAAAATAGATTCTATACCGACCCAAACTTGTATCGGACCCGGACGGAGCTCCAGTTTGATTTTGAGTCGGGTCAAAACTAGGCCCATAATCGTATGGATCGTGGATCGAGTTCAAACCAAGCTTTTTACCCCCATAACTCGATCCCCGATCCAACCTATCCAAATCGGGGTCCGATGAATAGTTTAGAATTAGGCTCGATCCATATCCAATCGGGCGAATCATCCCAGTCTTATACCAACCCAACCTGATACCCGAACTCAAACCAACCCATTAACCCCTTACCGATCCAAAACCAGATCCAACACCCTTGTCATAACCCAAACCCGTATGACCCCGTTCCTACCCACTTAGAGCCCGAGACCCAACAAACTCGTCCGCCTTTAGTAGGACCTCCTTACATCCCGATGCAACAGCGTCAGCCACAGATGGCCCCACCCGTGGGCAAGCCAGGCCGCGGCAGATTCAGCAGGGACCGACGCGACCTGAGCGCCGACCACCCATCGGTGGAATTCGTCAGCACCAGCATCCAGACGAGCAGTAACACATAGAGGGCGATGAAGCAGTATGGGACGACGACGCTTTCTAAAACGAGTATCCTGCAGGAATGGTGGAGGCTCGTCAGCAGAGAGCACCCCTCCACTTATGGGGTGAAGCTGGATCTTCCGGAGTTTGCGGGGCGATTCGATGCGGAGCAGTTCTTCGACTGGTCTTATGTCGTGCAGTTCTTTTTCGACTACCACACTGTCGCTGAGCACCATCGTGTCTCTCTAGCGTCTACTTGGCTGAGAGGCCTAGCACAGACATGGTGGGTGGAGTTGCAACGGTCGAGAGAGCGGCAGGGACTCGAGCGCGTACAGTCGTGGGAGGAGATGCAGAGATTGATGCAGTCAAAATTCGCGCCTTCAGATCACGCTGAGAGAGCCTACAAGGAGTACCTGACCCTGCGTCAAGGCACCCGAACTGTGGCGGAGTACACTGTTGAGTTCCATCGTCTTTCCCTACGTGTGCAGATCGAAGAAACCGCCCGCCAGCAGGTCACGAGATATATTTCTGGTCTTCGTCCTGCTATTTCTGATGATTTTAGTTGTATCACAGTTGAGACATTAGATCAGGCAAACAGTTATGCTATGAATGTCGAGGAAAAGCTGAAAAGGAGGCAGAAATATAGGACCTCCCGTAGTGAACCATCCAGTCGACCTAAGTCGAGTTTCCCAACCAGAGGAGCAAGCTCCCATAGAAAGGAGGACTCAAAGCCTAGAGCAGACTTTAGCAAACCCGATCAGTCAGGACCAGCCTTCCATACCCGGTCCAAAGCCAAACCTAGTGAGTCGACCATTCGTTGTTTTAGGTGTCAGGAGTTAGGACATGTCGCGTCTAAGTGTCCCACTGTGAGCAAGAACACTCATCTTGTTGAAGGTATTGTGGAATCAGCATTAGAGAGCGAGTCTTTGGTCGAGGATGAGAGGGAAGTCGTAGAGTTCGACGGCAACGTCGAAAATTTATTGTTCATCCGTCATGTTTTGACCGCACCTCGCGAGTCGACCCCTGCAAAATGGTTGCGGAACAACATTTTTAGAACTCGGTGCAACTGTGAGGGTCACGCGTGTGATGTTATTATTGACACCAATGTTTGTGAGAATATGGTGTCCGAGAGCGTTGTATCTACCTTGAACCTGAAAACCGAGAAACTGTCTCAACCATACAAGATGGCGTGGTTCAAGAAAGGTAACGAGATTCCCATCACCGAGCGTTGTTTAGTTCGATTCTCCATGGGGGAGCATTACCACGATGAGGTGTGGTGTGATGTAGCCCCCATGAGTGTGTGTCACATTCTTTTGGGTCGTCCTTGGTAGTTTGATCGCAAAACCATTCACGATGGGCGCAATAACACATACTCCTTCCTTTTTAAAGGTCATAAGATCGTCCTCTCCCTATCAAGGAGACCGGCTTTCCCACCGTGGATAAGCCTGAGCGAGTCCCCAGGCTCGCGGGCCTCTCGTACTGGCCCTTGAACCATTGTCAGGAAGATGGCTATTGTTATGCCCCGGTGGCAAAGTCGTTGATGAGTTTGTCTGTGTCCATTCCCGCGGACGTTGCCCCTCTTATAGAGGAGTTTTGCGACATTATGCCAGATGACCTGCCTGATGGATTACCTTCGACGAGGGTAGTCCAGCACGCCATTGATTTTGTACTGGGATCGAGTCTCCCCAACCTTCCCGCATATCACATGAACTCATCCGAGCATACCGAGTTATTGAGGCAGGTTCAAGAGTTACTGCAAAAGGGCTTTATTCGCGAGAGTGTTAGCCCTTGTGCAGTACCTGCCCTGCTCACTCTTAAGAAAGATGGGTCCATGCGCATGTGTGTTGATAGTCGTGCGATCAATCGCATCACGGTCAAACACCATTTTTTTATCCCCCCATTTGGATGATATGTTATCTGGTGCCTCCATTTTCTCCAAAATAGATTTAAAAAGCGGGTATCATCAGATTCGTATACGGGAGGGGGATGAGTGAAAAACAACATTCAAGACACGTGATGGGTTGTATGAGTGGTTAGTCATGCCATTTGGGTTATCTAGTGCCCCAAGTACTTTCATGAACATGATGACCCAAGTGTTGCGTCCGTGTATAGGAAAGTTTGTCGTTGTCTATTTTGATGATATTTTGATTTATAGTTCATCTTTGTCCGATCATTTGAGTCACCTGCGTCAGGCCTTAGAAATTTTGAGGAGAGAAAAATTGTATGTCAATCCAAAAAAGTATGAGTTTATGACGTCCAGTGTCGTATTTCTGGGTTTTTATAGTGTCTTCCGATGGAGTTAAGGCAGATCCTGCGAAGGTCCGTGCGATCGTAGATTGGCCTACCCCAAAGACTATCGGAAAGATTCGTAGTTTCCACAGGTTAGCTACTTTTTACCGTCGTTTTGTGTGGAATTTCAGTACCCTTATGGCCCCTATCACAGAATGCCTAAAAGGTACTAGTTTTCAATGGACGCCTGCCGCGGGAAAAGCCTTTACGGTCATCAAAGAAAGAATGACTAGTGCCCCTATCTTAGCTCTTCATGATTTCAATGCAGTCTTTGAGGTTGAGTGTGATGCCTCTAAAGTGAAAATTGGCGCCGTTTTGAGTCAGAACCGCCGACCTGTTGCTTTCTTTAGTGAGAAGCTGACTCAAGCCAGGTGTCAGTATTCCACTTATGATGTTGAGTTCTATGCCGTTGTACAAGCCCTTCGTTATTGGAGACATTATCTCATTTATAAGGAGTTTGTCTTGTACACAGATCATGAGGCATTGAAGTACCTGAATAGTCAGAAGAAGCTAAGTGCTCGTCATGCCAAGTGGGTCAACTTCTTGTAAGAGTACACCACGATTCGTCATCAATCGGGTACTCTGAACAAGGTGGTTGACGCTCTTAGTAGGAAAAATAATCTTTTGATGACCATGTCAGTGCAGGTCATTGGGTTCGAGCAGTGCAAGGAGTTATACCCGACGGACCCTAATTTCCAGCAAGTCTGGGAAGGGTGCATTTCCTCATATCGCACAATCGACCACCGTTTTAGTATTCATAATGGTTACCTCTTTCGTGGGAACAAGTTATGTGTGCCTTATTTCTCCCTTAGGCTTCAGTTGATTTCCGAATTACATAAGGGTTAGTTGGGCATTTTGGACATGATAAGATGTTCGCTCTGTTAGATGAACGATACTTTTGGCCCAAAATGTGCAAAGATGTTGTCAAGTTCATTCAAGGTTGTCATGTGTGTTAAGTGTCCAAGGGTCATCGTCAGAATAGGTCTGTATACTCCGTTACCCATTCCTGAGCGACCGTGAGAGCACGTATCCATGGATTTTATCGTGGGCCTTCCCAGACTCCACGTCGTTTTGATTCAATTTTAGTCGTTGTTGACAGGTTCTCCAAAATGGCTATTTTTTTTTTCGTGTAAGCGAACCACTGACGCCTTTGTAGTAGTTTCTTATTACTTCAAGGACGTCGCCCGCTTCCATGGATTACCCCGCACGATCACCTCCGATCGTGACACGTGCTTTATGAGCAATTTTTGGAAATCGTTATGGGCTTTATTGAAGACCAAACTTCAGTTCAGTAGTGCGTATCACCCTCAAACAAATGGTCAAACCAAAGTTGCCAACCGCACCTTAGGAAACCTGTTATGGAGTCTAGTGGGGGAGAATGTCAAAACTTGGGATCTCGTATTGCCTCAAGCCGAGTTCGCATATAACAATTCCATCAACCGGTCTACAGGCAAATCCCCGTTCCAAGTGGTTTATGGTCGGTCACCCACCCATGTAGTAGACCTAGCACCTGTATCTAGCATTCCAGACCCAGCTCCAGACGCATTTGACGTCTTCGAGTACATGCATGATATCCACAGACAGGTCTGAGCCAAACTTGTTGAGAGCTACGAATCCTACAAGACTTTCGTCGACTAAGGTCGTCGTGATGTCCAATTTCAAGTCGGTCAGCTAGTATGGGTTTACCTGCCTCCAGAGCATTTTCCAGTAGGCACCTACAGCAAGTTGAGTCCAAAGAAGTACGGCCCATTCAAGGTTCTTCGACGATTGGGCCCAAATGCCTACCTCCTTGAGCTGCTCGATGATTGGCATATTTCGCCTATTTTCAATGTGTCTGATCTTTATGATTACTGTGGAGACAAAAGTCGTCAGAGACGACTTCTTCCCAACCAGGGGAGAATGATGCAGAGCAGGATGGACCCAGGTCCATACAATCTGACCCAGGCAGCGGACCCGATTTGCATGAAGGGATTGAGGATCGGACCCATGTAGTGGATCCAATCCAGAACGCGGTACCGAGACATGGGGAAGCGGTTCCCTTGCGTACCTACTCTAGACGAGTACGAGGCACTCCGACCCGAACGACCCAGATCCGGCAAGAAGAAGACCTGGATCCCGTCCCGGGTCCATGACTGGACCGCGACCCGGATCCGCCAGTTGATTATTTAAAACCCTCTCCTAGGGTTTCATGAAGACACAGAAGATTGAATATTGAGCAACTGCTTGTTTTCTTTTCAGCACTTGTTTTCTTTTCAGCACTGTTACTTTTCCCTTTTGCATATTTCCTTTACATTGTTATTCCACTTATTGTTCTTAATGTTACAATCTAATAAAAAGCAAGGCCCACCGATTATTGGTGGGGTGTTCTTTCTCATTCCTGCGTATCACACCATCTAGAAGGAACAACCTTCCCTTTCAGCCGACGGTGCTTTCACAACCGACACCTCCACTGCATCACCTCCTTAAGGTAAGTATGTCAGGGGGGCCACCTAATGCCAAATTAGCTAATTCATTTTAATGCCTTCCCTCGTTCAAGTATTTAGATTAATATAGTATAGCATATTTCCTAAGCTAGGAAGTTTGATTTAGGCGTGTAGCTTAGTGCATATCATTTCATATCTAATATTGCATATTAGTTAATTGCATTTCATTGCATTTTAACATTTAGTTAGTTCAAAGTGGGGTCCACTAGGGGCGTAAATGCCTAGGTCAAAGTCAAATCTAAAACCGCCCCCCTTAGTGTCCTAATTAGAGCAACTAACCCCAGTTAGGTCTAAGTTAGCTTTTAACTTTAATTTAAAGTTAGTTCTAATTTCAATTTTTCTTTTTCAAGTTAATTAGTTAGTTTACCTTAAGTTAATTGTATTAGGTTAGATAACTTCATTAACTTAGTCATTCGAATTCATAGTTGTATTTCATTTTAAGTTAGCTTAGCAATTGCATGTAATTTAGAATTCTATTTTAGAATTAACCTGCAATTCTCTCAAGTAACTTAGGTGTTCATGCTAGATTTAATTCTTTAGTGTAATTAGCTTTATTTCATGTCATTAACAGCATAGTAGAGGTGTTTAGGTTTGTTTTGCATGTGCTTCAATTTATTAGTGCATAAATTGAATTCTTTCAAGTGAATAGTGCATTGAATTTCAAAACCGGATTTTGCACCAAATTGCACTCGTTATTTTGTGCATTTTTCCGAGTTTTTCTGAAATTTTTGTTCTATTCTCTTCATTGGTGTGTTAACTGACCAAAAATCAGCTCAATTGGAGTTGATTTGGTCTGATTTTTAAACGTTTTTCGAAAACAGTTTTTTAGAGTTTTTAAATTTCGGGACAAATGATTTCCAAGATTTTATCGGATTTGAAACGCTTATATCCGGAGCTTCCGAATGAATTTTTCAACTCTGTACAATCTGACAGATTCTTGAATCTGTCAGAAATAGAACAGAAGAAAAATCAGCAAATTCGAACTTCGTTTGCCCCTCCAAACAATCTATTTTCAAAAACCTGTCAGAATTCAATTTTGCACTACATTGAGGGCAAAACAGTCATTTAGCTAATTAGTTGATTTTCGATAGTTTTTCTTAATTTTCTGCATATTAGTTAATGTATTTACAGTAGTTAACTTAGTTAGGTTTAAATTAATTAGTTAGTTTAATTAAATATTACATTTTATTTTATTTTTAGCTTAATTGTAATTTAGATTTAGTAATTAATTTCAAAATTAGTTTTACTGTAATTCTTAGGATTAATTGTCGTAATTGTTTACTAACTTTTCTGTGTGTTTAGGTTGATAAGTTCAATACAGGTCAACAGGTGTATTCATATTAAGAGTGTGAATGCAGTTGTGGTGAAAAGACGAAAATGCCCCTGGCGATCTGGAGAAGACTTTAGCAACTTGTTTTTAGTTAATTTTTAATTTTAGTTTATAACTTAATTAGATTTGTAGTATTTGACTTAGTTGTAAACAATTCTGATATTAATAAATTGAATTTTTAGATTTAATTTGAATATTTTCCCATTCCCTGAGGATTCGACCCGTACTTGCCACATTCGTGGAAAGTCGGTTTTTATATTTTTGGTTGACGATTTTCCAAATCCTTTATTGAAAAATATTTTTTAAAAATACTATTGCAAAAAGTTCAACCAGCACACAGAAGCCACTAAAGGGACACACTCTCAGGGGTAAAATTATATATTTTTATTAACCCTTGAAATGCTCAAGAGAAGGATAATGGAGGGGAAGGGGTTCACCCCTTATATAAACACAATTAGGGATAAGAGAGAGAGGGGGGACTAGCGGTTGGAGTTAGCCGTTGAGCTATTCCCAACGGCTAGCAAAGTTGACAAAAATGCACCTTATATAGGGCAAAATACATAAAAAGAAAAAAGAAAAATAAAACTGCATATTATTCTAAAATACATTCTAATATATATAACATCTTTAAACTCACGGTGAAATCACTGAAAGTTTGCCAACGAGAAAAGAAAAACGACGTGCCATCAATGCTTTGGTGAAGTCTGCAAGTTGATATTCGGATGTTAGATAAGAAAGCTCAATAGTGCCTTTGAGAAACTCTTCGTGAACGTAGTAACAATCTACCTCTATGTGCTTTGTACGCTCATGAAAAGTGTGATTGTTGGAGATGTAGATGGCACTCGTGTTGTCACAATACATCTTCGATGTGACAGAGACTTTGTTGTCAAAGGCGGCAGCCTAGGCAACATTGGTGCAGCCCCACAGCCTGGGTGATTGGGTTTGGGCGGTGGGGCCCTATTTTAACGCCTAGGCACCGCTTTGACTGGGAAAGCCTGGGCGGTGTTTTTTTTAACCCCTTTTCACTCTCTCGCCCTTTCGTTTCCTTCCTCTTACTCTCTCTAGACTCTTTGCAGCAAGAAGAAGGCTACCAGCCAGGTAAGCGTCTCTCTCTATATATATATTGGTTTCTCTCTCTACCTCTCTCTCTGTCTCTCTTAGTTTCTCTCTCTATCGCTCGGTTTCTCACTCTCGCGCTCTCTTTGGGTTTTCTTCTTCTCTTTCCCCCCTTTTCTTAGCATCTTCTTCTCTTTTCTTTTTCCTTTTATTATAATATACATTTTGTGTAATTGTGTTTGTGTGTTTCATTTTATATATATATATATATATATATATATATAATCTGTTTGATTGTTTCTAAATTACATTTTTGGTTGACTGTTTCTGAGTTATATTTCGGGTTGACTGTTTCTGAGTTATGTTTGTGTAGTCATCCAAAATTTTCACAAAATCCCTAAAATGACAAACCTAGGGAATCTGGGGAAAGAATCCCTCCAAAAAGAAACCAAAAGGACCCCATTTCATATGGGACGACAAACCCGATCTGCGGTCCCATACCGAACGGCAAACCCATTTTGCGGTCCAATACCAGACGACAAACCCAGACTGTGGTCCCACCTAGGATGGCAAACTAGCTTTGTCGTCCGGTCCCATTTGACATGTGCCCCATTTGGCTCGTGGATAGACCTCACCTGAGAGGTGTGTTCTAGTTAAACTCAACCTCGTCATGGGCATTTCGTGTAGGACTCTTCCTGGATGAATCTTATCCACATGAGGATAAACAGAATAACATTTGGAGTAGATTAAAACCCAAAAAACATCGTGTAGGACTCTTCCTGCATGAGTCTTATCCACATGAGGATAAGCATAAATGCATTTGGGCTAGATTAAAACCCAGAAAACCCCTGATTCATATCCCATCCAAGATTCTTATAAATAGGGTCTCATCCTTATAGTCTAAGCAGATTTGAAAGTGGTATACCTGAGTGCTGGTTATAGAGAAGAAGTCTACTTAGCCCTGCCTGCACTCTGAACCTCTCTCGGCATGAGCCCTAAACTGCCATATCTACGAGGAAATGCTGCCGAAGCCATTGCAATGACCATAATACCTGCACGAAGGTGTTGCTGGACTGAAGAGGAGCCTAAAAGAACTAAACGAACCCAAAAGTCTGAAAAAGGTAATTTTCAGATCGATTTGCTTTAATTTTTATATTCAAATTATTTCTGACTTAAATACTCATACATGTTTCATCTCTTTGCATACTTGAATCCGCGATGGTAAGCTTTGAAACTACGAAAATCGAAAGACCTGCCTTTGCTTTACCTTTTTCTTAGAGAAAGGACGGTATGAGCTTGAAACGAGCGTCCCCGTCTTCTAAAAGGCATTCAAAAGGATTTTACGAAAATCGGGTAAGTCAAATCTTGCCCTAGGAAAATTTTATCAACAGTTTTGGCGATCACAGTGGAACCCCGTGTTTTTCTTTTCTGACTTTTTGTAGTTAGAAAAGCATTACCGAAGGACTTTGGGTCGTAAAGGGCTCAAAAACCTTTAACTGTTTGTTTGACCGGACGACAAACCAGCTTTGTCGTCCGTCCTAGGTCTCTTGAAGGTCCGTCATCCAGCCTTCACCTGTCCAAAAGACTTGAGCACACAGAGTCGCCCTGTGCAGATGATCATCGAATGACGAGCCAAGTCAACCGTCTGATCGTTCCATTAATCGTCTCCACCTGTGCAGATCGATGATCCATCTGCAGCCATCACCAAGTCTATCGTCCAACAAACCAGACAACCAACCATTGTCATTTGATGTCCTCCAATACTGGAACGTCCCGCCATTGTGTCATCATGTACGATCTAGAGGTTAAACCTAGTCGTCCAACACCGGACGACCAACATCCACTGTCATCAACACAACAAACAGACGAACCACCTGAAGGTCCCCGTTCCAGCTAGTTGGAAACCAGACAGTTTGCAACGCCGTCCAACCACAATGGACGACGATCTGCTCCATCATTCTTTCCCTATACGACACACCCAACAGTGTTGTCTTTGTCGTCTGCAACCTCTGCAGACGGTTGGTCCTTGTCAAGCACGACAGAACAGGCTGTCTTACGTCCTCACAAGCCCTGCAAGCCAGCAAAAGTCCTAGTTGAGGCTATCGTGTAACTACTGGATGACGATCTTACTCTGTCGTCTGGTAGAGCCTTGGTCACCCGCACCGGCAGAGACAACTGGACCGCCTGAAGTTCCCAATCCGGCACAAGTCCTGGCTGCCCAAAAAGCCTTGTCGTCTGACTACTAGACGACGAACAAGCATTGACATCGTCAACCGACTGCCAAGGGGCCGTCGTCCGACGACCATGCTCAATTTGGTCCTGTCGTCTGCTACACCTTGCAGTCGATGAACCTCTTTAAGGTCGCTTCTCCCTGTTGTTTGGCAACATGCTAGACCAGCTCTGTCGTCCATCCCACGAACGATCTTATACTGAGTCATCCGACCAACTGTCCGAACAGAGTCCCGATTGTCCAGCCATCCCCATGGTTGGCTGTCCTCCTTCTCCCCGGATCCTTGCTCAATGTCGTCTGGCCAACCATCCAACACAGTGAACGACTGTCAGCCCTTCGTCGTCCACGTAGGACGACACTCCAATAGTGTCCTCTATCCCCTTTTCCGGTCGTTTGTACCACCTGCAGACCACCAGACCATCTGGGCAACTCCCTGTCTCACAGGGTCTGCTGCCCGGAGCTCTCAAAGAGTCCATCGTCCGGCATAACTCCCGGCCGCCGAGCATGGTCTGCCCACGGGACGGCAAACCCCTTCTGCCATCTATCTTAGGGTATGTCGTCGGGCCCCATCTGTCATCCTACTCTTGGTCGTCCATCAAAAGACAGTGAAAGGACAACCATTAGAACCTATGTCACACTGACTCTTCTATCAGGGCACCGCACCCGCATTGCACCCGCACCCAGGCGAGTGTGACACTTGGACACAACTTCCTTTGTGTTAGGTGAAGTCAACCACACTGAGGTCCATTTCTATCCAAAAGTAGATTCAGTTAACCGTAATCAAGTCCATTTTTATCTATATTATATATATAAATACATAAATGCACACAAATACATGTAGTGTTAACTTAAAACTATTAAAAATTTTATATATATATATATATCCTCCCCGCACCCCCACACCCAAGTTTTTTTAAAGTGTCGCATCACCGCATCCGCACCCGCACCTATGTGACAGGTTAGAGCCCGAGTTCGACCATCCAACCCACTTTTCGATCAATTTTATCCATTTTAGGGCCCTGTTTTTCTTTTTATTTTCTAAATTTAGGCCTTTTGCATTAGATTCATGCATAAACATTAGGTTTAGGCCCATCACACTTTAGAAACCCTTGTTGGAGAAAGTTTTTGCCACGTAACTAATAGAAAAATACATCTAGCAAGTTAGGGTTTGTTTGGAACACTGCTTGATCTCATTGTGTGTTCTTATTTTTTCTCTCTTAGGAAAAAGGACTTTCTTTTATTGAGAAATTTTAAAAAATCTTGTCCTAGCATTTGTATCTTTAGATCTCCCACAAGTACTCTTAAGTTGTTAGATTTAGTATATCAGTAATGCTACCATTGGAGCTGAATAATTCATACATCAATACCTTTAAGTTGTTAGCTTGGGTATACTAGTGGTAGATTCGAAAAGGAACCCTGAACCCTAGAACCCGAAGAGACCTTGCAGATTCGTGGATACATCTTTCGAGGATAACTAGGGAAACCATTGTTTTAAAAAAAATCTCGGTTACTTGTTTAGGCACGTGTGAACCAATTGCTTGGGGTATGATAAATACCTGATCCAAAACCCGAACATCAAATTCAATCCATCCTAGAAAAAACACCTCTGGAAAATCCTACATATGGGATACCCCATATGATGTCAAACATTATATTCGATGAGGATCCTGAAGACAAGACCCATATTGATGTCCAAGATGAGTTGAATGACTACCAGGAAAAGGAAAAAGCCTTGATGTTCCCCCGAGTCCAACTCATGTTGATACCCTCGTCGGTCTTGTAAAGGTCCCCATGCGGGTTACGAGACGGGTGGTTCTAGCACAGGTTAGTCTACCAAAAGACGAACCCCTAGGACCTAGCATTTTAAATCTTGGTTCGAGGAAAGGCACCATCACCAGTCTCGTAAAGGTCCCCATGCAGGTTACGAGACCAACAACTCTAGCACGGATAAGTTCGTTAGAAGACAATCCTCTGAACTTCGCATTTCAAAGCTCGTTTCAAAGAAGGGGTAGTGCTAGAACATTGGCGTCCTCATTTGTCTTGTAAAGGTCCCCATACGGGTTACGAGATGAACAACTCTAGCATAGATGAGTCCACCAAAAGACGAATCCCTATGACTGCACATTTCAAAGCACGGTCCAGAGAAGGGTACGTGCTAGCACAGGCAAGACAAAGAATAGAGGAAATGGATGAAAGAATGAAAGAAATCCAAGAAAGGTTGAATCATGAACAGGCACAGGTCAACAAAATGGCCAGATGAGTGCAAGAGTCTAAACATGAAGAGGCACAAATCGATAGAAAGGACAGAAGAGCTCAAGAGTCAGATTTAGAAAAGGGTTATAGCCGATACATTGAATCTCAAGTGTCCGACTGGGAGAAGAAAATCCACAAACCCAGGTTGGTTCGCCTGATCCAGTCCACGACATCAAAATCAGATAGGAAGATAAAGTCTTTATAGGATATGGTCTAAAATATGAATACCAGAATGAAGTACATGGATCAAGATCAGAAGGAGTATTCTTTAGAGGATTTCTTGCCTGAAGGATGTGATGAAGATGAGGATGAAGCTCCCCTTAAATTCCTAAAGTTCACTGGTAAAGGAGACCCGGGTACACATATGGCTTTATTCATGGGGAGTGTGGCTAAATAACGAAATAATGATAAGTTGAGGCTCTGGAATGGTTCACCACCCTAAACCTTCAGCAGGTCAGGGAATTTAAACAAATCATAAATCTATTCATGGACCATTTTCGCTTTAACCTTGAAGCCCTCCTGACCATCAGTTAGTTGTACGACCTGAAACAGAAAAGGGATGAGAGGGTTCACGAGTTTAGAAATAGATGGTTGTCCATGGCTAACACGATGAAAGAACCAATCTCAGACTCTCATGCATTAATTATAGTCATGGATTGCTAAATGTATGTATATATATATAGTTCTATACATTTTTGTATATTCGAAGTTTAGGGGTATTTCGATCTTTTCACATGTATAACAGAAATAAGTATTTTTCTATTCTTATTTTTTTTGTTTTTATTTTTTTTGTTTTTACTATATTTATTCCCAGCCAATGGGATTTTTGGGAATGTTGATAGAGTCGTTGGGACTCTACCCAACGGCTAGATTTCTAGCCGTTGGTAGGTCCCAATGTCTCTCTAGGAGCCTCTTGTGTATATAAAAAGGGATCTACCCCCTCTCTCATGTGTAACTCTCTCAAGAATTATTCCCTAATAACGTTAGTTGTTTTATGTGTGTGCTCTCAACCCCTTGTGGCTTATTTTTGTGTTTTCATGTATTGACCCATAAGAGATCATATTTACAAAGTATTCTCTTGCCCATAAGTGGCACTCCAAAAGTATATCTTTCAATTTGTGACATGGATAACTTTTGTCAACCTCTCAGGAGCCTAATTAGTGTCGCATTGACACTTATGTTAACTCATCAAGAAGGCTACCGCTTTTGAGGTAGGCATCAAAAGAGGAGTATATGACGGGTTTTTGAAGAGCAATAGAGACAACATATTCAGGAAGCCAAACCCGTCTAAAGGCCAGGTCAATGCAGTGCGGGCTATGAGACAAAAAGTCCAAAAGAATGGTAACCAGGGACAAAAGGCAAATAACCAAAATGTCACCCCAAAGAAGTTGAATGAGAACAGATATGAGGGCAACCCAAAATGGAGCAAAGATCGAACATTCACCAAGTTCAAGCAATCTCAGTCATAGTAGTGAATTGCTTGTCGACAAAGAACAACCAAAGCAAAACAATAATGACATGGGCATCTTTAAAGAGCCTTTCTCGAACTACACCACTGAAGAAGGGGTCCACGCTACATGGGTTTCTATTATGGCCTTCCTCATTGTAATACCTGTGAATTTTATCATATAAATAAACTTAAAATTTACGTCCTTAGGTTGTTACAAGGATAATTTATTGTTTTAATTGTTTATTTGTACTTGAATCTCGGATATCCTATTTGGATCTTCAATGTCGGATCCATAAATACCTTGTTCGGATCTTCGATAATCCGTTAAGATCATTAGATATCGGATTACGAACCTTAATTTGAATATTTGATAATCAATTTTCAGTCAAGGGGATCAGATTTCTGGCTTTGGATCCACAAAATCCTGAACATCGGAGATTTAAATTGGTTTGGGTCCAATTAGAGTTTCTAATTGGATCTGAGATACGCTGCTTGGAGTCCATACTAGTTGGCTTGGACTCGTAAATATTAAATTTAAAGCCATGGTTCCAAGTCAGGGTACGATAAAAACTTCGGATCCTTGGATCCAGATTTATTTAAGGGGTGTATGAAGCACAATGGACCTGGGATCCATAATAAGTTAGTAGAGATCCATAATAATGTAACTGGATCCACGAAATCTTGTTTTAGTTGGGTTACATTAAAAAAAACTAAAATATTTAATAAGTTAAACATTTAAAACTGGGTCTGGATCCTCGGATGGATAAGGATATGCCCAAAACTTGGACCTCGCTGTGGTGGGTCGCGGGTTGGGGTTCGGTCGAACCAGACCCGCACCTGTTGGTGCATGTAAAAAAAAAAAGGGGGGGGGGGGGGGGGGGGGGTAGAGTTTTCTCATTCTTGAGAAAACCCTCCCCGCCTCTGTCGCCTGCTCGGGTCTCCCCTCCCGTTCGGCCTCGGTCTCCTCTGGCAAGCCCTCAATCTCTCTCCCTACAAGCTCCTCCATGCCCTCACCTCCCTGCGTGTGACCGGGTCGACGCCGCCGGCCCCTGCCGAGCCCTTCTCTCCCTCTCGACTCCTCTTCGCCTCTCTCTCTCTCTCTCTCTCTCTCTCTCAATGTCTCCATGTTCCCCTCTCGGTCTCGACTTCTCGCAGCGGCAGCCACCCTCATCGGAGCCGGCCGACCTCTCCTTCGTTGTAGCAGTAACCACCTCGTCGGAAAAAGGTAGGTTTACTGTTTTTTTTCTTTTGGGTATTCTATGGGTCGAGCATGGGCTGGGGGTTGCTGGAAATCCATAGTGAGGGGAGGATTTGGGGTTTGAAGTGCTTGGGAAGCCCCAAATCGTGAACTTTTGAGAGTAGGTTTTTTGTGTTTTTGCATAAGTATCGATTTCAAGTATGCCTTGTGTTGTTGTTCGAAATTCCTTTTGGGATTTTCAATTCTGATGTAGGATCTGTTGGGATTTCGTAGCCTATCCGTTTAAATAGGTGAAGTCATTGAGCATGACCCCTATGAGTGGGTTTAAGTTGTGCAAAAACGCAGAATCACGATTCTGAGTTTGGGTTGCACACACAGGAAGCCTTCGTTTGGTTCCCTGTTTACCATATCAACAAACGATGAGGGTGCACTTATATATATATAGTGGTTAGTTTTGTATTTTGGCTTATACAAAAAAAAAGTTGTGATTCTGTATAAGGTCCAGACCCTATGTCAGACAACCTTGCACTTGTTTTTGGGCATGCAGCCTTTCTGTTAAATTGATCTCTGCAAATCAAACTCAAGATCTACTTGTTACGTTAGCTGCGATTGGATTCCTATGTAACCTTTACTTTCAGCATGTTGTTCTACTAAAATCTTTATCTGTTGGAAATTCTATATCCAAAAGTTTCTATGTTAGGTTATTGACCAAAAAGGTTTGCATTGTTGAGTCTAATGACAGAAGTCGTTGCTTGCACTCTGAAGAAAAGTTATGAAAGAAATGTCATTTCTTGAAATTGTTGCATGCAAGCAGACTCTACGACTTTCTTTTCAAAATTTTCATGAATTGGCCCATTGTGGATTCAAGATGAACGATAGAGTGTGCTAGTTGTAGGAGTCAGTAAGTGCACTAGATGAAATGTGTCGGGGATTTTACTGCCCATTTCAGAAAAGTGGCAAGTATTTCATATTGTTTGTAGAAAACATTTTTTATCTTACAACTGTCCTCTTCATTTGTGAAACATAGTCAGAGAGGAACATGCTTATCTTGGCCATACCCCAGGCTTATGCAAGACCATATGAAGGAAAAGTTCCTTGTTGCTTGGTGTATGTTTCACATTTTGTTTTCATTATATAGTATAAAGAGCTTTAATATATATATATATATATATATAGGTTTAATATGAAAAACATTGAATCTGCACATTTGAACTTTGTACTACCTGTTTATGCAATTACTTAATGGTTTATAAACTCTTAATACAAAGGAATAACCGTATGTGACCTAATCATGTATAGTGTTAGGTTCAAAATTGAGTAATCATTAGAAGTATACTTGCTAAAATGAATATTGGTTAGTGTTAATTGACTACACTGTTATGTTTTGAACAATTAGTGTTAATTGAATACCTTTTTAATGTTAATAGCATGCCTCGTTAATCAGTTTGTGTTAATTGAATACCTTGGTGTATGTTGATCGGTTAATAGAAATTGTATACTTTGTGATATTCTGATTATCATACCCTGTTATACTAGCATACCCTGTTATCCTCTGATTAGATATAGTTAAACTGTATTGCAACAGTATGACCTGCTTTTACCATACTGATTTTTATTGCACTATTATGAATTGCTTTCACAACTCTGATTTTCTTGAAACAGTAGGAATTGACTTTACTTGATTAAAGTAATATTGACTATGGGTTTTGTATTAGGTTACACCAGATCGTTTACCTTTCCCTAATTGTGAATATTTGAGATACATTCTCTTGAATATCTTGTTCTGATAATATGTTATTGCAAAGTTTGTTTTGGTACAGGTGCATACATGATATGAATGTGTGCAACCCTGAAATTTAATTCCTAGGTCCGACTTATGTTCATGTGGGTGGATGTTAACATATGTTATAAATGAAAAGTTTCATGTGCCTACATTTATTGGACATGTTTGATTATCGTGCATTTATGAATCAGTTTCAAGTACATATGCATACATGAAGTTGATGTGTGTTTGGCATGTACAATTATGAATAAATGTTCTCATGTACTTATGAATTATGGATGAATGCATGTGTGTTAAGTGATTACATGAAAGCACTTGCACATGGATGGTGAACACATGCATATGACTGTGGTAACCTATGTCACATGGGTGTGGGTGCAAGAGCGGGTGCAGGTGCGGGTGCAGGGATTCGGCACTTCCAAAAAACCCGAGTGCGGGGGTGCGGCAGGGGTAAAAATGTAATATATATATAGAGAGAGAGAGAGAAGGGGGTCGGGGGTTCCCCCGGCGCGGGTCGGGGTTCAGTTTTTTTTGCTGGTGTGTTTGTTTGAAGACTTGTTACCCACGTTCTGCTTGTTGTGTACTTTAGCTCAACGGGACAAAATTGATGAACCGAAAGGATTGGCAATCTAATCGACCCAGCCTGTTGTGTTCTGTTGACTGTCATGATTCAATCATGTCTGAAACTCCCTGGTCTTCACGAAAAAAAATATAAGCGAAAGGTTTGACGTGGTTTGTTGGAGAGAGAGTCTTCACGAGGCCTACGACGCCACTGCCTAGGGTTCTTCAAATTTCATTTTATATACAGTTGCACGTAAATGACAGCTAAAAGAAATTTATTGGATTTGACATGTGGAAAAGAGAGGTCTACACAAGGCTACGACTAGAGCACCTCGTAAGGAGAAAAGTGAATACTAATAGCCACCAAGGCTCTACTCTACCACCATCATTATCATTTATTATCATTTATTATGGAGAGAGAAAATCCTTGACCAAAAAGGATTTGGTTGGTTGAAGCATAAAGACTTCAAAAGGCTCTTGAATTTTGGTTTTAATTTTTGAGGAAGATGGATCATCATTTCCAAGTTAACAGTATGTTTTCCAACGTTGTGAATTAATTGTTTGGAGGCAGGAATAGCATGGGATGCCAACAAATCTCGTCAGATGTTGTGGACACAAGTGCCCCTTTATAAAACAAGAGCAGCAGCAGCAAGCAGCTGTCCAGAATTTTTTTTTTAAATTCTGTAGCCCATTTTGTAGGGCAAATTTTTTTAAAAAAAAAAAATCCAAACAAAAATGGACCGAAATGACCCTGGGTGCAGTCAACGCACCCAGGATCGGGTTGACCACACCCGCGTCGAGTCGCGTCGACGCGGATGCGGCACCCTGCTAGCCGAATCCCTGTGACATAGGTGGTAACTCATGCGCATTGTTAAATTGGTTTGAATGGATGTGCATTTGGAAGCATGTTGACTTCATTGCATATTGTTATGATTTTTGCATACGATGCATCGATGGTCTAAATGAATCATCACAGGCCTGGAGAGCTTTGAGCTTTGGTTTGCTATTTCTTTAATGGTTTAAATGCATCACAAAAATCACATTTATACTATGGTTTTAATTGTGTTGTTCTATTGTTGTCACTGATGGTAGACCGTGAAGAGCTGTGTATGCTGATTTGCGAGCTTATGGTTGCATGTTGATTTGCAAGCGTATGTTATTAATTTTGCATGTTGATTTGCAAATGAAATTTTATTGCACTATATTGCACTGTTTGATGTGTTTCCACTGGCTGGAGTCCCGTGATGATTCTCGCAGAGGTAGATGTGAGCTTTTGCCTTATTTTTGCATTCTGAATTGCAAAACTCAATAATTGGCTCTTAATAAAAAGATAATGAATAAGAACAGTGTAATATACGTTCTGGGATCTCTCATCTGAAGAATGAGGATCTTAGAGTTCCGGTCTTGGGAAGACTATGAGAATACAAAAAACTCCGTGTGCTAAATTTGGTCCCCTGAACCCGATATTGAGGTTCCTTCTCCTTGCTATGGTTTTAGGGAGAGTCTGTCACTTTACCTGGGGTGGTGTGTTTATCACAGTTGTGATTGTTTTTTGTACCAAAAAAGTGACACTTGTGAGCGTGGGGTGTCGCTTGTGTCCCCGACATTAGATGTGGAGGTCTAATGTTCCGATAGATGGTGTTGTTTTCTGATATCGGTCAAGGGTTAAGTTTAGAGACCCAGTAATAAAATATAAATTGTGTGTTAAGCTACCCTGAGAACCTAACTTGACCTCGGGGATTTAACCCATTTGGTGTATCCGCGGGCAACGGTAATTAAAAAGAGAAACTTAAATTATATGCATTAAATAGGACATGCATATGGAAAGGAAAATTTTAATGAAAGATAATGAAATATTCATGCATTGCACATAAATCATGCATATTCATGCTATGCATTAGAACATGCATATGCTAGCTGTTTCCTTAATTGTTATATGTTTGGTGGATGCGTGACGTTAACTTCTAATGCATGTTAAATGACCTGTTCTACTAGAATTGTGATTCATGGTATTGATTAATGTTTTTTTATGCCTAATAGATACGCCATGTTGTATGAATGCATACCTGAATTATGTAATTATCATAATTGCATTCCTCTGAACCATTACATGAATTCATATCTATGGTTATGAGATATTTAAATGTTGCTAACGATGTTACCTGTTAGTTAGCTTCTGATACATTATTAACTGTTGTAGCGTAGACTTATTCTTGTATATGTTGAAAATCACACTCGGCACCCGCACCACATACTTGACACATGATATACCTGCAAGAAAAAATTACAGTAATTCCTACTTAGACAGTTGCAGTCTAATTCCGATAAATTTATCATTTTTCAAGTAAAGAGTAGAGTTTATGAGCGACTGCGGGATGAAACTTCGATCGAGATTTTGGATTTACTGTTCCAGGGATAGTTTGAGAAACTCTGATGTTATTATTCATTGATAATAAAATGAAACAAATGTTTTGGTCTTGCTTCCCCGTAATGTTCTGGAATACTTAACCTTATAGCATTACTTGTTTCCGTTGTTTCAAAAAAAAATCCTCAAAATTTAGGTTAAGATTTCGGAGCATTACACTCATAGTTGTTGAAATAAAATGAGGATCTTCGAATCACGAACTTAGATTCACAAATAAAGTGTCTAGAAAGACACTAAATCATAACCCTTAAAAAGGGTATAATAGGAAACAAATAGGAAATAAAATAATCTTTATTGATATGAAAACAACTAAATGCTTAAGAAGCATTTGGGAATACATTACAAGAGGGGTTGCACCCCTTTATATACACTGCAGGGAGAGGGGACTCAATAGAGCTCTAAATAGAGTTGTTGGACACAGTCCGACAACTTTATTGCTAGTCAAGTCTGGACTGAGACTTGACTAGCAAACTCAGTCTAGTTCAAACTGAACTAGACGACTAAAAGAAAAACAGAAAATTACAAAAAAAGGAAAAGAAAAATTATTTTATTTATATATATATAATATTATTATATATATATTTACAATTTTACATTTTAACACTCCCCCTTAAACTTACGGTACAATGAGTGAAAGTTTGTCTAAGAGAAAGTGGAATCGGGGAACAGCAAGAGGCTTTGTAAAGAAGTCTGCTAACTGATATTCTGAAGTAACATATGGCAGATCAATTGTCTCGTGTAGATATTCCTCTCTGACGTAGTGACAATCCATTTTGATATGTTTGGTGTGTTCGTGAAATGTTCAGTTACTGGCAATGTAGATCGCACTTTTGTTGTCACAACACATTTGTGAAGCTTTTGTTGCTTCAGCTCCCATATCAGCAAGCAGTCGTCAGAGTCAAACTACTTCCATGGTCGTGGTTGTCATGGCTCTGTATTCAGCTTCAGTGGATGAGAGAGATACCTTCTGCTGCTTTTTAAACCTCCACGAAATCAACGATTCACCTAAAAAAACACAAAAACCAGTGGTTGAGTCTCTGTTATTGGGATCTCCTCCCCAATCAGCATCAATATATGTAATTAAATCAAAAGAAGATGAGGAGAATAAGAAAAGTCCTCGTGAAAGGGAGGACTTGATGTATCTGATAATACGCATGACTGCTCCCATATGAACAGAAGTGGGGGCATGTTGAAATTGACTAGTTGTGTGAACAACGTGTGCTATATCTGATCTGGTAATAGATAGATAGGAAAGTGCCCCGATAAGTTGTATGTAAGGAGTTGGATCTGCAAGGAGTTCTCCATCATCAATCTTCATTTTAACATTTACCACTTCTGGAGTATCAACTTTCTTATCATCAGTAATACCAGACCTGGAAACAATATCAAATGCAAATTTAGTTTGAGATAATAAATATCCTCTA
Organism: Nuphar pumila; assembly: GCF_984573655.1. Classification (NCBI taxonomy): domain Eukaryota; kingdom Viridiplantae; phylum Streptophyta; class Magnoliopsida; order Nymphaeales; family Nymphaeaceae; genus Nuphar; species Nuphar pumila. Next base: position 134,183,149 of record NC_143254.1, on the reverse strand, counting down.
GGAGAATAAGCAACTTCAAAGCCTAAAAAATATCTTAATAAGCCTAAATCAGTCATTTCAAAATGAGATTTAAGAAGTGTTTTGATCGTTTCAACTCCTTTTTTATCGCTTCTGGTGATGATCATATCATCCACATAAAGAAGAAGCACAATGATTCCTGCATCAAAATTCTTAACAAACAAAGCAGTGTCAGTTAAACAGAATTGAAAACCAAAATCGATCATAACACGACTAAACCTATCATACCAAGCTTTTGGTGCTTATTTAAGACCATAAAGGGCTTTTTCTAAACGAAGGACTTTATCTTTAGGAATACTTAAATCAGGAGGAGGTTCCATGTATACTTCTTCAACTAGCTTTTCATTTAGAAAGGCATTTTTGAGATCCATTTGAAAATTTGATAATTTCTTAATAGAGGCTAAGGCAACTAAGGTTCTAACAGTTGTCATACGAGCCGGAGCAAAGGTTTCTTCGTAATCAATGTCATATTCTTGAGCATAACCTTTAGCTACTAATCGGGCTTTATATCTTTCGAGAGTACCATCACTCTTGGTTTTAATTTTATAGACCCATCGGCATCCTATAGTTTTCTTTCTTGGAGAAAGATCTTGAATAATCCATGTAGAAGCCTTTTCTAGTGCATCTAATTCAGCTTTCATGGCTTATATCCATTTGATATCATTTCTTGCTTGAAAATATGTGGATGGTTCTTCATATGAGTGAATTAATGCAATAACTGCCCTATACGTAGGTGAGAAGGACTCGTATGACACAAACTTTCCTGGAGGCCTCGAGAGTCGAGATGATCGTCTAGTTGGAATGTTAGAATACTTTTCAAGTGCACATGGAGGATTAGACTCTTGTCTCCTGAAATATTGAATACTAGTATCCCTATGAACTTCTTCATCATCAACATTATGATCAACAATTCTTCGATCACCATCAAAGTTACAGTCAAGATCATATTCATCAGGTGTTGATGTTAGATCTAACAAAAACGAATACTCAGTGACTTCCTTTGGTTTTTCAAAATCAAAGAAACTCTCTTTTTCAAGAAAGGAAATATTTCTAGACACATATAGTCTATTATTTTTTAAATCAAAACATCTATAACCTTTCTGATTTTCAGCATATCTTAGAAAAGCACATAGAATCGCACAAGGGAAAAGTTTATCATTTTTGTCGGTAAATATGAAACATTTGCACCCAAAGATTCTTAGTCTAGAGTAGTCTGGAGAGACTTTCATAAGTTTTTCAATGGGAGTGATATTTTGTAAAGAGGAGGATGGCATCCTATTAATGAGATAGGTGGCGGTTAAGGCAGCTTCTGCCCAAAAATCTTTCGGGACATTATTTGCTATTAATAATGTTCTAGTGGTTTCCATAATATGGCGATGTTTTCGTTCAGCCAACCCATTCTGTTGAGGAGTATAAGGGCAAGATTTTTTATGTGTGATGCCATGTAATTTAAGATAATTTTTAAAATCAATAGATAAAAACTCTCCTCCTGAATCTGTACGAAAGATAGAAATATCATTTTGAAACTTGTTTTTGACCATATTATGAAAAAATTGAAAGTGTAAAAATACTTCAGACTTATGTTTAAGAAAGTAAATCAACGTATGTCGGAAAAAATCATCGACAAAAATAACATAGCAAGCAAATCCTCCTTTAGAAATCACGGGTGCAGGACTCCAAACATCCGAATGTACTAATTTCAAGTGGTCTTGAAGAGAAAAAGGTTCTATTATGAAATGGTAATCTTTTCATTTTGCCAATAATATAATCTTTACAATCAAATGATTCAGAGTTACAAAATTTCCCTAGATTTGGAAAATAATGGATTTTGGCTATATGTGGGTGACCAAGTCTCTTATGCCACAGCTCCAACTCAATTTTCTGAATATTATAGCAAAAAGCATTCTTCGGCATTTCCAAAAAATCCATGTAATAGAGTCCTCCTTCTCTATGGACTTCCCCAATCAGCTTTCCTGACTGGCGATCCTTTACCCAACAACCATGAGAAGAAAAGGAAGTATTACATCCATAGTCAGAAATTTGAGACACAGATAGAAGATTTAAATTTAATTTTAAAATATATCTAATTTCTAGGATAGAAAATTTATTTGTTTTATAAATCTTTTCGAAATTTCTTATTCCTTCTATTTCAAGAAAAGTCTCATCGGCTGTAAAAACCTTTGACACACTTGTTTTATTTTTAACACATTCGAATAGACTTTGATTATTTGGGGTAATGTAAAAAAATGCACCAGAGTCAAGGAGCCCATAAATTTTACCTGGATCGGAAAAAGATGAGGTTGCAGCGCCGGTTGAGGCTTCAAATGAAGAAGATACACCTTTGATGAGAGGCTGAAGAATCTCCATTAGTTGTGCCATTGAAACTGATGCATCCTGATCTTTGGACTCTGATCCAGTAATTGCAGCTCTTTTCTCTCTTAGCTCCTTGAGTTTGGAACATTGTGGCTTGTAGTGTCCCGGCTCATGACAATGATGACAAATAACCTTTTTTTTATCATAGTCACTATTCTGTCAGTTAAAGTGAGGAGGTCTATAAGATCGAACATGATTCCCTGGTCTAGACACAGCTAAAACAGAATCATCTTCAGCTTTAGAGGAGCCTTTCCGGAGACGGTTCTCTTCCATTGTTAATTATTCAATAGTTTCAACAATAGAAGGAATTTTTCCCCTCTAAAAGAGGGGCGATTTAGTGGTTTCAAATTCCGGCCTTAATCCAGTTATAAAGTGGTAAAATTGTTCAGCATTGAGTTGTTTCTGACAAAGCTCGATGTCTTCGGCACAATGTCACTTTGGTTCTAAAAGGGAAAGTTCTTCCCAAAGTTCGGACAACCCATTGTAATATTCACGAATAGTTTTGTCTCCTTGGGTCATCATTCAAACTTTTTCTTAGAGGTTGCATACGTGTGCAATATCTTTAAGGGAATACATATTCTTAAGGTATTCCCATGCCTTATCGCATGATCAAACTTGGCAAGACTTGAGCATTTTTTAATGTCAACGCTATTGATAAGCCATGACATTATCTTCGCATGAGATATTCTTCATTCTTTCCATTTCTTCTCGTAAGAGGCAAGAGCCTTGATTTTCTCTTCTTCTGATAAAGGAATCTTTTTATCTCCCTCCTTTTTAGTAAGAGATAGCTTAGGTTCTGAATCGAAACCATCCACAATCCCCCATAGGCCTTTTCCCCATATATGGTGCTTCATGATTGAAGCCCATGTTACATAGTTCGTATCGCTTAATTTCATAGGCATGATGGTGATTTTATCATTGTCATCCATCGATTACAAGAAGAGAGAAAGAGTAGGGATAAAAAAGAAACAAGAAGAGAAATGAGAAAAAAGAAAGAAATACAAAACAACAAGATGTGAAATCTTCCCCAATGAAGTGATACAACACTTCTCTTCAAGTGACGAACACTTTGGAAAAGTGAGCATGGAAACCGAGGCAGCTTTTCTTCAAGATCTAATACTTTCGTGGCTATGATACCATGAAATAAAATGAGGATCTTCGAATCACGAACTTAGATTCACAAAGAAAGTGTCTAGAAAGACACTAAATCATAACCCTTAAAAAGGGTATAATAGGAAACAAATAGGAAATAAAATAATCTTTATTGATATGAAAACACCTAAATGCTTAAGAAGCATTTGGGAATACATTACAAGAGGAGTTGCACCCCTATATATACACTGCAGGGAGAGGGGACTCAATAGAGCTCTAAATAGAGCTGTTGGACTGTGTCCAACGGCTCTAAATAGAGCTGTTAAACACAGTCCAACAGCTCTATTGAGACTTGACTAGCAAACTCAGTCTAGTTCAAACTGAACTAAACGACTAAAAGAAAAACATAAAATTACAAAAAAGGAAAAGAAAAAATATTTTATTTATATATATATATATATAATAATATAATAATATTATATATATATATATATATTTTACAAATTTACATTTTAACAGTTGTCACCATATCCCATCTTGAAGTTTCCACTACGACACAATTCTCTTGGATAAAATTTTCTTCCACCACACCTACTCTCCGATGCCCACTCAGGCCGGTCTTACTAAGCAGCCCAATTTGATAAACTTACGCTCTGAGTTCCTCACCGTGTACCCAATTCTTCATTTGAAGATTTCACTTTTTAGGATTTTCAAACACCAAATTAAAATAAATTTAGAACATCAGGGCTTGCTGAATTATATTATGCCTTTCGAAGGAAATGGATTTGTTTTTTTCTTTTTAAATGACAATTATAAATGTGTACTTTCATTTTGACTTTTATAATTGCAGACCAAGAGTTTAAAGAAGTAAAGTCATAAGTTTCACAGAAGTTCAAGCTTCTGCTGACTTGATCATGACTTGTTCAACTTGAAGCTAAGTCATGTTAAAATATATTGCAGAAAGTGGCTTCATTAGACCAATATTAAGAAGTCATGTGGCACTTGACACCTAAATCCTTCCTATTATAATAAAGAAGCCTACGTGTTCCTATTCTAATAATCAAAACCCACTTAAATTAATTAATAGATCTATCTTAGTTCTAAACTTCTAATATAGAAATTTATATAACTACTAAAACTGCAATTATTCAATTAAAAAATTGCTAAAAACCTTTAGGCTTCAGTTATACTCAAATATAAAACATTACTTTTCATCTAATTTATTGAATCAAGGTTTTATTTAAAATGGGGAACAAAGTTTAATCGACTCTTTACTAACCTTCGAGCTATGCCTTATTCTGATTGAGTATAGATTCCTTAAAATTAGGTTTTTTAACTTGTCCTATATCATGTTCTCTTAAGCAATCAAAGGGTTCAATAAATTTCTACTCTTTCCAGAAGCAACTTCCTTCATGGAATTACAAACCCAAGCTCACCAAGGCACTGCACAGCAAGAAAGCAGGTATAGGCATTCCTAACTAATAAGACTCTTTTCTCATCATCAAGGGAATACATAATTCTTGTTTTGTAAAATTCACAAAGAAAAATTTGCAATTCCAGACATGAGCATGCATGTTTCTCATTTGTGGAGTAGTAAAATTCTTCATATTTATTGTAAAAAGGACTACTTTGCGGTATTTGTCTGATTTTTAGTATGTTTTTAAATACATTTTTCACTTTTAACGAAACCGTTTTTAATTAAAAGAGGACTTGATTGAGGTTTAGTTCATAAGCCAGGAAGGTGGGAAAAGTGGGGGAAAGAGCTTTTCTACTAGCTTATTATCAAGAATCTGTGGGTTGAACATCTAAAGGGGACTAGGGAAGGAATTGATTTTGGAAAAAGATGCCCATTATGTGTTCTATGATTAGTTGAAGTGATTAATAAGAGACACTAAATTTTTTTATGTAATTTACCTAATGATTATTACAACTTATACTCATAAAGTTGATATTTGATGGTTAATGTTTTATTCTTCACATGGTGTGGCTAATATGGCACTTAATAATTTTATTTTTTAAATGTTTTAATCAAACTCCGCCTGTGTAGTTATACACTGCCGGTCCCAAGCCCGGATAAAGGAGGAGGGTTGCGGTAGGCCTGTGACAGCCAGCATAAAAACTTTGTCATATCCTATGAAAATGAACCAATATGAGAATTTCGTTGGGGCGTTCCCTACTGAGCGACGCGTTGTACTCTCTAGGCCCGGAGGCAGTGATAAATGTGCAAGGGTTGCTAGGTCGTCGCCCAGAAGCGACGCGTCACACCGGCGCCCGGGTGTGGTGTCAAATAGGCAAGGGTTCCCTCACTTTGTTGGACGGGTGGGGGTAAAGAAGTTAGTTCAAGACCATAAAATTAGGTTAGCCACTTTGAACATAGGGTCTTTAACTGGTAAGTTGGTAGAGTTAGTAGATGTTATGTGTAGGAGAAAGATTGATATTTTATGTCTTCAAGAGACCAAATGGGTAGGTGAGAAAGCTAAAGTGATAGAACCTTGGGGATATAAGATTTGGTATACAGGAATAAATAGGAATAGGAATGGAGTAGGGATTGTTATGAGTCGTCAGTTTATAGATAATGTAGTTGAGGTCCGTAGGAAGGGTGATAGAATTTTACTTATTAAATTAGTATTAGGTACGGATATTATTAATATTATTAGTGTTTATGCACCTCAAGTAGGTTTAGATGATTCCATTAAGCATCAATTTTGGGAAGATTTAGATGGAGTAGTACAAGAGACATCTTATGGAGAAAAGCTTTTCATCGGCGGTGACCTTAATGGACATGTAGGCATTAGTAGGGATGGATTTGAGAATATTCATGGAGGCTATGGTATAGGAGAAAGAAATGAAAGTGGAGAAAGGATTTTAGATTTTTGTTTGTCCTATGATATGATCTTAGCAAACACTTGGTTTAGGAAGAGGGAGTCTCACCTAGTAACATTTAAAAGTGGGGTTAATACGAGTCAAATAGATTTTTTCCTACTTAGAAAGAGAGATAGGGGTTGTTGCATCGATTGTAAGGTTATACCAGGAGAAAGTGTAGCTACACAACATAGAGTCTTAATTTTAGATCTTAGAATTAGACAATGCCGCAAAAGGGATAGACATAGGATAGATCCTAGAATTAAGTGGTGGGCACTGAAAGGAGCTAAACAAGGAATGTTTGTAGAGCAGGTAGTTAAGGAAGTTGATTGGTGTCTCGAGGAGGATTCAGAATCAATGTGGAATAAGATAGCGGGTGGTATGAGAAAAGTAGCTAAGGAGGTATTGGGTGAGTCTAAAGGCGGTGCACCACTAGGTAAGGATACATCATGGTGGAACGAGGATGTCAAATTAGCTATTAAGGTTAAAAGAGAGTGTTATAGAAATCTAAGTAAGAGTCGTGATAATGAGAATTTGGAGAAGTATATGATAGCAAAGAAGGAAGCTAAAAAAAGTTGTTCGAAACGCGAGGGCTAAGGTATATAAGGAGGTTTATGACAAGTTGGATACCAAAGAAGGCGAGAAGGATATTTATAGGCTTGCAAAGATGAGAGATAGAAAATCGAAGGATTTGGGTATGGTTAGATATATCAAAGATGAAACGCAAAGGGTTTTAGTCAAAGATGAGGAGATTAAGGAGAGATGGAAAGATTATTTTGATAAGCTATTTAATGATAGTCATGCTCAAGATCTTGGAGACTTCTCTATTCCTTTTCATGAGATAAATCGTGACTTCATGCGCAAGATTCAAAAGAAAGAAATTGCAGAGGCTTTGAAGAAAATGAACTACCCTAATACAACCCATAACCCAGACATGTACTATCCAGTTCCTACCCACCTAGAGCCCGAGACCCCACAACACCATCCCCCTTACCTTGGACCTCCTGTCATATCGGTACCACAACGCCGACCACAGATGGCTTTCGCTCATGTACCAGCCAGACCGAGGCAGATTTAGCAGGTAACGGTGCGACCAGAGCACCGACAACAGGTCGTCGGAATTTGCCAACCCCAACAGCCAGGCGAACAAGACCACGGAGATGAAGCAGTTTGAGATGATGACACCTTATGGAACAAGCATCCTGCAGGAATGGTGGAGGCCCGATAGCAGAGAGCACTAGAGCACCCCTCCACGTATGGGGTGAAGTTGGAGCTTCTAGAGTTCGCAGGTCGGTTGGATGCGGAGCAGTTCTTCGATTGGTCATATGTCGTCCAGTTCTTCTTCGACTACCACGATGTCGTCGAGCACTGTCGCATGGTATACCTATCGAGGCTTGGAAATGCTTGGGAGAGAAAGGTTTAGAATGGTTGACAAATCTTTTTAACTTGATTTGGCGAACAAATAAGATGCCTAATGAGTGGAGGAAGAGTACTTTGGTGCCTTTATATAAGAATAAGGGTGATATACAAGATTGCACAAACTATCGTGGTATAAAACTCATGAGTCATACTATGAAACTTTGGGAGAGGGTGATTGAGTCTAGGTTGAGGAAGGTTGTCATGATATCGGAGAATCAATTTGGTTTTATGCCTGGAAGATCAACTATGGAAGCTATACATCTTCTTAGACAACTTATTGAAAGATATAGAGAGATGAACAAAGATTTGCATATGGTTTTTATTGATTTAGAGAAGGCATACGATAGAGTACCTAGGGACGTTCTCTGGTGGACAATGATGAAGAAAGGTGTTTCTCTCAAGTACATTAGTATAATTAAAGATATGTATGAAGGAGTAGTAACCAATGTCCGCACTTGTGGAGGGGTGACAACCAATTTTCCGATAACGGTTGGGTTACATCAAGGATCTGCTTGAAGCCCTTTCCTATTTGCGATAGTGATGGATGAACTTACGAGATCAATTCAAGAAAATGTACCGTGGTGTATGTTGTTTGCTGATGATATTGTTTTGATTGATGAGTCTAGAGCTGGGGTTAATGCTAAGTTAGAATTATAGAGACAGACATTGGAAGCTAGAGGTTTTAAGTTGAGTAAGAGTAAGACTGAATATATGGAATGTCGGTTTAGTAAGCAACGAAGTAGTGATGGGAGTGAGTGAAGCTTGGTGAGCAAGATATACCGGTGAATGATTATTTCAAATATTTGGGATCCATCATTCAAAAGTATGGAGAAATTGATGGAGATGTAAATCATAGGATAAAGGTTGGGTGGATGAAATGGAAAAGTGCTACTGGAGTGCTGTGCGATCGTAGAATGCCATTGCGGTTGAAGGGAAAGTTTTATAGGACGACTATTAGACCCGCTTTACTATATGGTACGGAATGTTGGGCTGCCAAGAGACATCATATTCAAAAAATGAGTGTAGCTGAGATGCGGATGCTTAGATGGATGTGTGGAAATACAATAAAAGATAAGATTCGGAACGAAGAGATACGTAAGAAGGTAGGTGTTGCACCCATTGAAAATAAGATGCGAGAGAATCGTTTACGGTGGTTTGGACATATTCGGCGAAGGCCTAATGATGCTCCAGTTAGAAGGTTGGAGAAATGGGAAAATATATTAGTTAAAAGAGGTCGGGGTAGGCCTAGGAAGACTTGGATGGAGATGATAGGAAAGGATATGAATGCTTTGAACCTCACCGAGGACATGGCGTTGGATAGAAATGATTGGAGGAAAAGGATTCATGTGGAAGACCCAAAATGAATTTCTTTTTGGTTCATATCGCTGACCCCAATTGTTTTGGGATGAAGGCGTAGTTGTTGTTGTTGTAAATGTTTTAATCAGGCCCTTTAGTAGATACTGCTACACATTTTACATCATTGCAATATTTTTCTTCTTGATGCCATGTACTATTTGTCAATTGTTAAATATCCATTCATATTTCGTTATTACTATTTATCAATTGTTAAATATCCATTCAGATTTCGTTATTCCATAATTAAGTTTTTCTGGTACTGCAATTTTGTTACTTAGATGTTCGCTTCTCTTTTCAAAAAAAAAAACTCTTATTTTTAGTTTTCATATTTATTTTGTTTCAAGGTCACAATCTTCTTTCTCAAAGCCAATACATCTTTTGCAACATTATTTAAGAGGATAATGCAATCATGGTTTTATTGTTAAGTTGTAACACACACACACACACACACACACACACACACACACACACACACACATATACATTTTTGGTATTTATGATGTTGTAATAGGAAATACCCATTAGGGGTATTTCAGTCTTTTCACAGTATTGTAATAGGTTGTGCCCATTAGGGGCACAATAGTCTTTTTGTATTTTTCTTTTTATTATTTGTAACTTAGTAATTGAGTTTAGGGTTGAGGGCATTTAAGTAAAAGGCTCATAGAGTCGTTGGGACCTTCCCAACGGCTCTATTTCTATCCGTTGGGGAGGTCCCAATGGCTCTATGTGTTGCTTGTGTTGTGTATAAATAGGGGTGTTTCCCGTCTTACTTTTTTAATGCTTTTCCTAAGCATTCTACTCAATAGAGATTATATTTTTTATGTTCTTGTGTTATTGTTTTGACTGTTTGAAGTCTTGCATGCACTTTGTGCTTGTGTGGTGCCTTAGTGATTATGCACTTTTATTTGTTTTTCCAGATATTTCATTACATTTATACCATAATCCTCTTGGACAACCTTGAATTAACAATGTCTACATTGCAAAGAAAACACTATTTCCCATCTCACAGATGGATAGAAAAATGTCAATTTTAATCTCATCATGTCAAAGGAATTCAATCTCGGCAGTTGCCCTGCACTTAATGCATCGCATATTCTAAAACATATGGGAGAATAAGGCATAATATTACATCCTAGGGAACTTGTAACCACACAAAGCATGTCATACACAAACAACGTGATTAATACAGACATGTCAAACTTTTTCTGTTTTACTCACCATCAAACCATATATATTTTGTAAGTTCATTTAAAATATCTTTAGCCGTGAATGAAAATAGATAACTGGAGACTAAAATATACAGAATATTATTCAAAAAGCAAGGGGAGACAAAACGGCTTACCACCGTGGCCTTGAATAATTAAGAGTTAGGAAACAATTTAATAGCATAGTCAAAAATATCAGTGTCGGTTATATCTCGGTGAGGCTATTTCTCGCGATATTATAGGTTTGGTGATAAATCTCAGAAAAATATTGGGGCTTAAAAAAATATATAAAAAACAAAAATAAGTAAGAAAATATCATGTTTAGATAATAAAATACATATATAATAAAAGAAATAAGTAAAAACGCAAAATAAAGAAGAAAAACACATTTAAGATATAGAAAATAAAAAAAAAGTAGCAATAATTGATAATATCGCGATATTTTCAAAATATTGCAATATTATAGGTTTGGTGATAAATCTCGGGAAAATTTTGGGGCTTAAAAAAATAAAAAATATATAAAAAAACAAAAATAAGTAAGAAAATATCATGTTTAGATAAAAAAAATACACATATAATAAAAGAAATAAGTAAAAATGCAAAAGAAAAAAGAAAAACACATTTAAGATATAGAAAATAATAAAAATAGTAACAATAATTGATAATATTGCGGTATTCTCGTGATAATATCACGATATTTTCAAATTGGCGATATTTTCAAAATATCATGATATTTTACCTATAATATCGTTTGCTGAAAATACAGCGATAATACATAATATTGTTTGCTGAAAATACAGCGATAATATATAATATCATTTGCTGAAAATACAGCAATAATATCGCAATATTTTGAAAATATCACCGATACCTGTGACTGTTTAATAGAGCAAATACTTAACCTAGGTTGTCATGCATCAACACAAAAATAATGTTGTTAGCTTACTTATGTATTTTATGCACGACCTTATTGAAGGGGTTAAAATTGCAGTTGGCAGGTAGAGTTGCATGATCTCAGGTTTAGATCCTATGGAAGCAGTGCACACACATGTTTAAGCCCAGGCAAAGACACATCACGAAATACCAACATGACAAATAACATTGTTTGGAAAAATACAAAGATTAATATATTTTTCACATAATGCTTTGGAGAAGTATTGAATTAATTCTACATGACAATCTCCACACTTTATCAAAAATAAAATAAAAAACAGACAACAGTTATATATTTGAGGCTAACATGTTATTCAGTACAATTGTCATTGGCAATAGCATACGCTCAACCTACCAAGGGGGGAAAGAAAAACAAGATACCAAATTGTGCTTAAACATTGAAATTTACCAGATGATGGCAGCTAGGAACTAAAAGGTAATATACAGTTAGATGTAAGCAAAAAATTATCATAAAAATGAGAGCAAAATTTTAAAACCATAAAAATTTCCAGACCCATATATGTTGAAGGCCATCCACAGCTTTAATTCACCCTCAAGCAAGTCCCTTTGAGAAATAATCATTCAACAAGATCTGTGACATGAAAGCTCTCCTGGTTTAAAAGTTACGTTTTCCACATTTTGTCGTTTATGGTAATCAGTATCAAGCAGGAGAGCAACATCGATGTGAAAATGGGAGAAAAAAGAGCCTGTGCAAAGAAACTATGTGCGCAAGATATCCAACAAGGACTATTCAAAGAGAGAAAAGAAAAGCTAGAACCTTACAAGAGAAAATTTGGTTGCATGCTTTTGTTCCGTTCCAAACCATCCTTCTGTACACTAATATACAAGTAAACATGCCCTTCTGGAACTGACGAGCAAAGCAACCTCAGTCGTATAGCTTAGCCCAATGACATGCTAGATACACTACATAATCCCTCCATCTCTGAAACTCCCATCCCCACAATCTGAACCTGGATCTAGAGGGCAAGGTGAATCGTACCACTTGGAGTTGTCTGGGTAAAACCCATCTACCTGTATCCCAACAAGGCTTGAATCCGGCACCATAGGACCCTCATGCCTTATGGGCTTCACGAGTTTTGTGTCCTCGCAGACAAGAATGCTCTTCTCATCAAACTCACCACACGCTTCTTTCACAGAGTCCAACCATTTATCCGACTTACAATTCTCCCTCAATATATCCTTGCTCCTGCATTCCGCCCTCAGAGAATCCCACTGAGTAACACTCTCGAGGCTCCGCTCAAACGCATCATCGTCTTCTCCATCAATCAATTCGCCATCTCCATGCATTTGCGAGTGGTGATGATGGCCTTCCCACTCTCCCACTAAACCAGAATTGTGGTCACCAACCAGAACCTGTTCAGGGTTCTGCTTGCCTATCAACATCCCGACCTCGTCCTCCCCTATGCTTCTGAGTCTATTGATGATTGCAGAGAGATCCTGCGACAATGAACAAAGCAACTCATGGGGCATCTTTGCAACCTTAGATTCCAACGCCCCAATCTCAACTTGAAGATCCTGAACCTGTTGCAGAACAGAAATTCGCGAACTGCTGCCGGTATCGCCTCCTCTGGCTCCGAAGAAGCCCATATTCTCATCCTTCATACCAACCACCCTGTGAATTATCCTGGCGCTCCCTTCCATGGGGCCAGGCTCGTGACCGGAATGAACTGCGTAAAGCTTGAAGACCGCCATGCCTTCCTCCTGATACACGAAACTCTTCTCCTTCTCGTTGTAATTTGTGATCGGGACGATGGCCCTGATCCTAAACCCGCACCCGCAGCGCTTAGAAGCATAGGGCTCCCTCTTCAAAACTCTAGACCTCTTGGCGTTGGGCTCCCCGGCCCTGTGGCAGGCGTAATCCTTGACCTCTGCCATGAAAGGCTTGTACCTGATATACTTCTGCCTGATGCAAAGCACGACCTTGTGCCTGGCGGCCAGCTGCTGGAGCCTCCAGGGCACCTCCTTCGCGGGGACTTCGAAGGACTCGGTGTACTCGAAGCGCCTCCGCTTGCTCCTGGCCGCGCTGCTGGAGCCGGTGTCAGAGCACACGGGGCAGGAGGCGATGCAGACGCGGATGAAAGACTCGGGGATGCCGTAGAACTTGGCGCCGACGGTCCAGACCTGCTTGATCCGCTCGATGCTCTCCTTGAGGCCGAGGTGCTTGAGATCGGCGTCTCCGTGGAAGCTCATGACGATGTCCTGCCACTGGTTGATGTGGGAGACGTACTGCTGGGCGTTGTTCTTGAAGTAGAGGAGCTCGTTCCCCTGCTCGTCGATGTGGGCGTTAAGCTTCTCCTGGATGCGCTTCCACCCGGTGAGGTAGGCGGTGCCCTCGTTGCGGTCCTTCCAGACGCCCCGCCACGAGGAGAGCACCGACGGAGGGGTGGCGGCCCTGATCTCCAACGGCGTCGCCAGCCGCCCCTCCACGATGCACCGGACCATCAGGCTGTGCGACTCGCGATTGAAGGTGAAGAACTGGGTCGAGATGTGGGACTCCGGGTTCACCAACCCCGGCGGATTCAGGGTTAGGGTTTTGCCGACCCCCTCGTCGGCGGCGTCGGAGTCCATGTTGTCGTTCATAGAGCTCCCGCTGGAGCAGTCAACACCCGCTGCAGCAGCTGCAGCTGCCCCCGCCTTGATGGACTCATCCTCCTCCAACTCCAACTCCTCATGGAACACCACCATCTCCGAGATGGACTGCCGGTCCCCACTTCCTCCTCCTTCTGGTAGCAGCGCGGCCGTGACGCCGAATGCATCCTCGACCTCGTCTTCCATCTCTCTCTCTCTCTCTCTCTCTCTCTCTTTCCTTTGTGGATGTTGGATTGCGATCCGCACCCCGTTCACGCGTTCCGTTCCGCCGCTTCCTCCACTAGGTTGATGATCATCATTATCATTCTTCAATCTCCCCTATTTGACAATGACGATAAGCTCCGCAGCATTTTTATTTTTTGATAGCGTGTAGTATCGATCGGCTCTTCCTGCCTCTTTCTTTCCCTTCCTCTTTTCTCTCTCCTTTGTGCCACACTTTTGATAGCTTTACAATAATAAAAAAAAAAACGACTTTGATTTGCCCTTTTTTAATCTTTTGCGATTTGCACTTCCTAGTCTACGGTAGAGAAAGGACCGTTGGCTTTAGAAAGAAGGAAGAGCAGACGAGGGAATAATGAATAGCCCTTGAAAGACATTTTTTGCCATATCTCCACGCACCACAAAGTCATCGTAGAATCTTCAAAAGAGTAAAGTTGTTGCTGCAAGGATTAGAAGGATTAGACTTTTTGAAGGTCGGTTCCTCAAGATGATAGGTTCAGTATTAGCTTCTCACCTTTTCTCTTTTGAGTTTATTCAATGGTGTCATGTTGATAAGGATTGCAACTATGCTACCAATAGCCTTGCTGGGATAGGATAGAAACATAAACCTTCGTATTAGTTTCCCTAGCGTTCATGATCCCTAATGTTATGTTGTTTGTTTTTAGGAAAATTTTCAAATGCACACCTAAAGTTTTTACAATAATAAAAAACACACTTAACAGAAATTGTTAAACCAGACCTAAAATTTTTTGTGGTCAACTAAAAAGCCCAGAGTTTTACTTCCATCTAAGTTGTTATATGTGTGTTAAAATTACGGCTTTATCCTCAAAATGTGTTTTAACCCAACTTTGTAAGAAATTTTCAAAAACACAACTAAATTTTTAGCGATAATTGAAACCATATCTAAGTTTTGGAAATTTTTAAGAACACGCTTAAAGTTTTCATGGTTAACTAGAAGAATAAAAAATATGCTGAAATTATCATTTTACCATCACAAGTGATTTAAAAAAAAAAACTCTTTTGCGCTTATAAACAAACCAGCATTTTCAAAATTGAAAGTCCCCAAAAATTTGGTTGCTCATGAATTAGACCAAAAAGTTTGGTGCATATATGAAAATTTCACTAAAAATCTTTATATAGGATTAACCCCTAACATATCCAAACCCAAGCCGATGATGTGGTCAAGTTGGTCAAGGTTAGATGCACATAAATAAATATGTCCCATACTAGGCCTGATCCATATTGTCAATATCTAAACGAAATTTGTCTAAGACTTGGGTGTGCTTTTGACAATATCCAAAACTTAAGTATCTTTTTTTTATTGGCAAACATTATGTTTTTTAAATAATTTTTTTAAAAGTTTGGTGCTTCTTTGAGAACACATGCTTAAGGGCAAAATGTGTGTAAAGTAAATCAGTAATTTTACCCAAATAACTCAGCTTGGGTTAATGATAACCCAAGTTAAATGGCCGGAAATGTGTTTCTGGTTAATAGAGCATAAACTTAGGTATGTTTTTAATAATATCCAAAACTTAGGTGTGTTTTTGAAAATATCCTTTGTTTTATTTGTTTAATAAGGGTCAGCCTAGCCCAACTTGTTAATAAAACAAATTTATTAATTTCTTAACCATAATTTCAATCAAAATTTGCTTAGGCCACTTTTGAAAGTGAGAAAGATGTAGTAAAAATGACATGAGATGGAATTTTTTTACCCTTCCAAATGAGAGACTTTTCTCCAAAAGAGTTTTTCTAAAAAGTACATTTTTTTATAGAAAACATTCTTTCAGGAGAGGAGGTAGAGGTCTACCAAGAGAAAATGGTTTGTAACGCCCTGAAAATTTAGAGACTTAAAATTCTCATAATTTTTTTTATTAAAACACAACGAAAGTTATTTTTAAAATAGAAAATCTACTATGATCTTCGGGTCTATCATAAGTTGAAAATCAAACTACAATAATCATTTCAAAAAATTTCATTCTATTGAATAAATATCAGAGTTTATACAAGCCAAAAACACAAAAACTCAGAGACAATTCAAATGAACCTAATCTATACCAAAATTTTAGTCGATTCATCATGTAATGTAGTATTTGTTTGCTGATTTATATGAACCTAAAAAAATTTAATAAAAACAAATAAGACAATTTAATGTCAAAGTGTGTACTAGTAGACCTCTATCGGGTCTATACAGAATTATAAAAATATATCACACCTCTCAAACGTGACATATATGTCACACATCTCAATATGTAATGTTTCACAATATATATAAGACGCATCTGCTTTATGTGTTTTTCAACAATCACAATTGAATTATGCATATAATAACAACCTCTTTAACTAAACTAAATTTAATTACTTACAATTAATTGAATAATCATAAGAAATTGCTTGTATCTCACAATCCTTTATGAGTTATGTATATAACCAAAATAATTTATTCTAAATAATCAATAAAAAATTATTTATATAATCAAATTAAATAATTAATTATGTATCTACATGCCTATCCTAAATGCATGAATCATATTATTATCTTTCAAATTAAGTTGTTTTTGCATTAAATATCATGCTATCAAACATTTCATTGAATTAAGTGACTATCCTGATTCAACACTCGAGTCACCACTATCTAGGTACATTGTGAGCATTCATACCTCCAGGGGGTGTTCATTCACGCATTTTTTTTACATTTTACCCCTTGATAGTAGAGACACTATCACCAGAGTTAGGAAACCTTCGTCTACGTGGTTGGACTACCAACTGCTTTCAGTTGGGCCCAAAAATCTTCCTGATCCACCGTGGTTAAATAAAATGATCAATTGTTCTTAAGATTTCTTGAATATTGAATTTTCATCCTCAAAGGGATCTTGAATCTTGAATTTTTATCCTCACAGAAAAATTTTGTCTAGGCTACCTGGTGTTGCAAATTACTTTTCATAGAGACTACTAAAAATTCTATGGGATTGGTGTTGACTCTGGTTCATATTTTATCGACTTGCTCGTCCACAATTTTTCAATGTGACAAGCTCCAAAATTATTAATGCAACTTTTCTTATCACTCTGAAAACATTTTCTCATTGCATGTCATTTTTACAATAAATGTAACATGCCCAAAAATTTACAATAAGTTGCACTTTTGGGGTCAATACCTATAATTTTTTTTTATGCTATGCAATATGCATTTTTAAAAATAACCATGCTTGTAATACAAATAGCATGAATTTATAATTTATAAAATCTGTGAATTTTTGACATTTATCGAAATGAATAAAAGTGATTTTTTTCTTTATATTAGATATTTTATTAAATGAAAATTGAAGCAAAGGAAAAACTTGCAAGATAAATTTGATTGAAATTAAAGTTATAATGATTTTAACTTAAGTATTGCATTTCAAAAAAAAATGGATCTTTATGGTAAATGGAAATTTAATCCAATTGGATCTTGGATCCAAATAAAGTAATATGGATCTAGTATACAGATTTGGATATGATAATTGGATTTGGATCTCTGATAGATCTGGAATCTAGCTGGATATTGGAGTTGGGTTCTTAGTGATCCAAATAGGATCTGAGATTTATTAGGAAACAAGATTTGATTTGAAAAATAATAAAATAATAATAATGAATATTTCTTTTATGAGTAAGAGGATGGGTAACACGCCCCTAGTGGAACCCACCTAACACAAAAGGGAAAAGTCGACCCCCCTTTTCTTTTGCTTTGACAGGTGAGAAAGAAAATATAGAAAAAAAATCAACAACAAGAAAAGGGAAAGTATTCAAGGAGCATTAAAAGGGGATTTTCAAATTAAGGTATAGAAGAGAACAAATTTTGGTAAGAGGAAAGAAACCACACTTTTTTTTTGAGGAAGACTCATATTGAAAAAAAAAAGACAAAAGGAAATCAAATCCACTATGTATGGTATGGGGTTGCTTTATTCCCCTCCCCACATTCACACGTTTTTGGTGAAGCACAACTAAGTGTAATAGATGCCATGTAAGCATGGCTGGAGAAAATAAGGTAGGTTGAAAAGAAAAGAAAAAAGGTAAGTTTTAAAAAAATAAGAAAAGAGAGCCCAACCCTCTCACACGCCTATAGGGGTTTCTTAACAATTTAGGCAAGTAATGATGGAAGTTTCAAAAAATTTCCAAGTTGCAAATGATTTCCACCTTATATGTGAAGACCCATTATGCACCTATCCTCTCTCTCAAACTCTCATCTCTCTCATCTTTCCCATGCTCTCTCTTCTCTTCCTCCTCATTCCTCCCTTCTCATCCACACACCTTGGAGGTGTTGGATAATGAGCAGGGTCTCTGGATTTTCCCTTATCCTGAATGGGAAAATGAATAAAATTTAAGGAAATTTAATGAAGGAAAATTGATATAAATCTAGAAAAATCAACAAAGATTGACAAAACTTGTATTTACAAAAGAATCCTCATAGGTAGCGTTATTGCTCCTACGAAAGGTTTCAGGATTATCCCTTATCCTGAATGGAAATACCTCGGACAACGAGGGTCAGGTTTATCCCTTAACCTGAAAGGGCATATAAAAGAATTGAATTTTGGGGGGAATTTAAAAGAGAAATTGATGAACATTTACAAAATCGAAAAGAATTTGAAAAATTTGTCTTTACAAAAGAATATCTCCCTCTGCCATTCGCTTGATGCGAAGTGGAGGGGGCTGCATGGGTGAGGATAAGCCTCACCCCTCCCACGGATTGTGGGGGGTGAGGTTATCCTCACCCCCTTTAGTCTACCAAAGATGGGGAACCATCTCTTTTTTCTTTTTCTTTTTTTAAAAAGAGGTTATCCCCTCTGATGAAGACGCCGAAGGGGGGTTTACATGAAAACAACCTATAACAATTGAAAACCACCCGGTTTTCCTAACCAACCTTACCGCCTATTGCTCAAGTGGTCCCCCTGCAAGACGCTCCCATTCACTACATATGGACGTCTGAAGTGGCATGGCAGTTACACTGCCCTGCTGGCTACCATGTCACTTGTTCAGGGGACTTGGTCGGTCGGGGTCACACTCGGACTGAACCGGGTCGGTCTACCGAAATAGATATTAAAAAAAAAGAGTTGATTCGGCCTGGGTGCGACCCAGACCGAAACTGACCCAGATAAAAAAAAATTAAACCGGTTCAGGTTGAGTCGGTTCAGACTAAACTGGGTTCAGATCTGGTCAGTTCAGATCAAACCAGTATGAACCAAATCAGTTATAGCTGAACCATTTCAAGTTGAGTCGGTTCAGTTCAAACTGATTTGGATTAACCCAGGTCTGACTGAACTGGTTCGGTCTAACTGGGTCTCGATTTTCAGACCAATTCTGGATCCAGTTAACCTGAATAGATCTAATTAGAACAAGATCCAAAAAGATCTAAGTCTGGATCCAGACTGACTGTTCTAGATCCAGAACAAAGCTGGATCTGGTTTGGATCAGTTCTGGATCTAGATCAGAAATGAGTCTGGATCCACTTAGACAGTTCTGGATCCAGATGAGTTATGAATCTAGATTTAGTCGGATAGCTTTAGATACATATCATCATTGGACCTGAATTGGGTTGGGATCATTTTTTAATTTAAAGAATAAATAAAAAATAACCAAAATACCCTTAGGAACCCAAGGGTATTGTTACACAAGGAACAATTTGCAAAATAATTTTTTATTGTCATACAAGGAACCGTTCTTCTAGGAAGAGCTTCGACGAAAGCTCATTCTTCTTGTGCCCCCCCCCAATATTTTTTGTTAGGTCATCCCATCATCGATGACCCTTTTATAGGGAGAGTATGATGAACTCGCTTCTCTATGACAATTCATCAACCTTACCCAATCGGTCACCTTTCCATAGGAGAAGCCTAAAGTTAGGGAGTTTTAATGAAAACTTAATTTCTCTTCGAAAGTTTGTTTTGCGAAAACCTCCTCTTTAGAGAAGAGGGGAGTATTTTTTAATACCCGTTCAGATAAGGGTCAAGCATGAGTCTCTTCTTTGGGGAAAGGAAAGGAGAATTTAATCACGGATATGTCAATCGGATGTCAAGCGATTTCTTTTACCTAGGATTTCAAGAACATTTTATCAATTTGCTATAAAAAATAGTTGTTGATGTCAAAACTTTTATAGCATAAAGATTTACCTCAAATTACCTTCAGTATTCTTTTCAAAAGGATAAAACTTTTGCGAAGAAAGAAGAAAATTCAAGCTTTGTTTGTTGGTCAACTAAAAGAATGAAGAAAAATCCTTGATATGACTAGCAAGAAAAATTCAATGATGCTGAAAAGCCATAAGTGAATTGATATTGATCATAGCTATGACACATTTTTAAAGACCATTCTTCTAGTAATAAGACAGTAGATATATCTTGAGCGAAAAAGAATCTACTCAATTTTAATATCTCTCTAATCAATCATTCAAGTTATAATTAACTATCTGCAAAAGGGTTCTCTCAATCATCATCAAGTTGAAGATTGGTGAATGAGTTAGACCCCCGGGGCTAAAAGAGACTCGGATCATCTCCAAGTTGAAGGAGTATGTGACATGTCCTTCTAGGGAAAGTTCAAATCATCGCCAAGTTAAAGGTTGATGCAGTGAGCCTCCCGCCAATCCCTAAAAGATATTTGATCACTATTATCGTCAAGAGATTTTCAACCCAAGAGACAATATTATCAATTCAATTCTTGGGACCAAAGAAGACTCGGATCATCTTCAAGTTGAAGGAGCATCTGATGTGTCCTTCCAGAGAAGATCAGAACATTACCAAGTTGAAGGTTGATGTGATGAAATTCTTGCCAAATCCCAAGAGAGCTCATTTTTCATGTCTCAAAAGAGTACAAAAGATCATCAAAAGATTTCAATCAGAGAGACAATTCTATCAATGTAACTCCTGGGACCAAAGAAGACTCAGATCATCTCCAAGTTGAAGGAGTATGTGACATGCCATTTTAGAGAAAATCAGAACATAGCCGAGTTGATGGCTGATGTAATGAAATTTTTGCTAAAACCCAGGAAAGCTTAATTTTCATGACTTAAAGAGTGCAAAAAGATCATCATGGGTAAACCCCAAATATCAAATTATCAGATTTGCCAAGAATTATCTTTATTCATGTGAATTTTTTTTATCAATATCTTTTCATAAGTTGCTTTTATGAAACTGAGAACAAAATTCTTTTTTTTTATATCAAGAAAATGGATAGCTTCTCTGAAGAAACTCAACAGTAATAAATTTGAATTCGATTCTGAATTCTACGGAGTTAGCCTGTTTGGAGGTAACACTCTAGGTAGAAGAGGAAATATTTTTTACACAAATGTGCTCACATTTCAATTATTTGTGAATCAATTATAATTTTTATCATATTGGCAATCTTTTTAAGTTATCTCGACATGAAGTGAGAGCTTGATGTCCGTTTTGATATATTCTGGCGTTGTTGTTATCCCTCTTTAGGACTTGATAGCAGGAGTTTTCAAGATCCTTCTCTTCTTTTTAATTTGAGCGCCTTGGCTCTTAGATTCGCACACTTCCCTGTGTTCCCCCACTGTCTCGCCATAGACAGTTTATTTTTTTGTTTTTTGGTTCAAGGTTGAGCCACCATTTATAGTTTTTTAACAAAAGGTCATTTCAAAAGCTATTTAGTCCTAGGAATGAGACGCCTAAGATCAATCTCTTTTCAAAGCTTTAGGGAACCCCATTTTTTGTCTTTTGCAAACTCCTCTAGGATTTATTGTGCAAAATTCAAAGATTTCATTATGGTTTCTTCTCTCGAGGACTCCACTTAAGCCTTCTCATGTAGATAAGGGTCAAGCCTGAGCCTCATTTCGATGAGGTGAATTTTCTTCTCCATTTTTCATTCCATATCTACCACTATCACCCGAATAAATTCTTTTCATTCCCAGTCAGATTTTTCTAATTAGGGCATTTTTATATCCCAAATTTGGTGTATTTTTCTTTTCCAAAAAGCTCAGATTTCAATCGACTTAGTAGCAAAAAGAGACATCTATAAACACCTCATATTTTTTACCTTGGCTCATAAACCCTTTTCTCTCACCATTGAGACCCGCTCTCTAAATCCTTCAGAAAACCAGTTGGTTGACATCTGAGCCAGGGCTATTCATAGCCCGAATTTTGCCCCAAATTTAAAATATTTCAAAATTTAATCTCTATTTTGGATAAATTTCAATCATAAATTTTTGTCTTCGAATAGAAATGTTCAATTCTTTGTCTCCGCCAGGGGTCTGGGACTTCAAATCCCTCATCTAGGGTTTGCATTTTGCATATCAATTTATATCATTTCGCATCATTTCATGTCATTTCAACGCATTACATGTCATTCTCTAGATCCAACACTCTGGTTTTTCAAAATCTTACAATTCAGATTCGATGTTAAAACCTTTCTTTCAAAACCCAATTTAAATACCTGGGTTTTAGATCAATATTTTGCCATTTTTCAACCCTTGGGATCTTATATTCCTTATTTTCAAATATTTCCCTTAGAAAGTGATCTGGATTCATCTTAAAATCAATCTTTAATTGATCTCAATCCTCATATGAGACCCATCTAAGTGGTGTCACTTTTGGATCTCTTCTTTCATCCAAATTTCAAGCTTTTAGTTGATTTAGGACTATGTCTTTTCACCTTTTGAAAATTTTATTTTGGCTTTAAAGCAAAAGAAGCCTTATCCCTAGTCCATTTCCTTCATTTTGGCCAAAATATCAGAGTTTCAGTCAGACTAAGACTCTATCGCAGAGTTTCAGTCGGATCAGAACTCTATCTTTCGTTTCTATTTTTACCTGTTTTCAAGAAAATCTTTTATTTTGTCCAAAATTTTAGACTTTTAGTTGGACTAGGACTCTATTTCAGAGTTTCAGTCGGATTAGCATTCTACCTTTCATTTTTATTTTTACTCATTTTTTGAGAAAATCTTTCGAAAGAGATCAAAATTTTAGAGTTTTAGTCAGATTAGGACTCTGTTCCAGAGTTTTAGTTGGATTAGGACTCTAACCATGTTCATTTTTTGAGAAAGTATTTAAAAAACTTCATTTATCCTTCAAAAAATTAAATTTCAAAATTTTAGGACTCTACCCTAGAGTTTCAGTCGGTCCAAAACTCTACTATGATTTCATTTCTTTACTCTTATTTTACTTGTTTTTTGAAAACAGATCCAATTCTCAGAGTTTCAAAATTTTAGTACTCTATTCTAGAGTTTCAGTTGATTAGGACTTTAACCCTTATTTTGTCTTTTTGTTTATGTTTACTAAAGATCTTTCAAAAACCTCTTCATTTATCTTTCAAAACCTAAATTTTAGAGTTTCAAAATTTTAGGACTCTAGTCAAGAGTTTCAGTTGGTTCAAGACTCTAATTTTCTCGAATTTATTCTTTGCTTTTATTTTTCATCTATTTAAAAACTCTTTTTAATCTTTATTTTAACCTTTTCAAAAACTCAAATATGGGGCTGACACAATTGGTGCCACCTCTATGAGAGTTTCAATTCGTTTAGGACTCTAGTTGATTTATAACTTCAACTTTTATCTTTTATTTCAAACCCCTTTTGAAAACCATGTTTTTAATCCCGTTATTTTCAAACTTTAAAAATCATTTTTTGAAAACTCAAATGGGGACCATAGTAGGTGGCACCACATTTAAAAGAGTCTATGTTAGTTCAAGTTTAGTTAATGTCCTAATTGAATTAGAAGATCAAAAAGATCAAAATTGATTTTAGAACCTAACCTTTATTTTCACTTTTTAAAACCTCATTTTTAAAACTTATAATTAAAGCTTTAAAAACCAAATGTGGGCCCATAGTAGGTGACACCACATTTGGACTTGTTTTAGGCTAATTAGGATTCAATTAGGCTAATTAGCTAGTGTCTTGTTAGGTTAGAATTCCAAGAAAAACCACCCCCCTTAATTGAGTTAATTAGAAGAGTTTTGAGAAAATAAAATTCTCAAAAATTAAATCTAATGAAAACCTATAAATAGAGGCTATGAGGATCAACCTCCACATGCTTTTCTCACCCTCTCTCTCTCCAAAAACCATGTCTCTCTCTCCTCCTTCAAGCTCTCCTCCATTGTTGCAGCCCCAAGGTATGCTTTTATTCACTTTTTTATTAATTTTATTGCTTGTTTAAATAAAATAACCATTGTTGCCCCCCCCTTAGTGTTGGATCTTTGCTTTGTTTTCATTTAAGAACCATTAGCATGATTCAAGAACATGATCCAATGTTGTATTAATATGCTTTTCACATTTTTAATTCATTGAAATAGCTTATATTATTATTTTTTATGTTTATGCCAAATAAAAGATGAGATTTGATCCCTCTATAGATTGAATTCCTCTTTCAAAGGCTAAATCAAACTTTCAACCACGTATCCTTGATTTTTTTATTATTTCATCATATCCATGATTGTTTTAACTTATTCAAGCATCCAATCATGATTCATTATATGATTTCTATATTTTTTTTATGATTTTTCATGCCTAGATTAGGGTTATTCATGTGTTTTATCGGTAATATACGTACCTTGATTATGACCACACGAGAATAATGTTATTTCATGTATATTTTTCTGTTAATAAAATTTGATTTTTTTAGGGTTGAATCATATATTTGTCGGTGACTTTTCATGAAAAATTTGAATTATTTTGAGTTCTGTAACTCTGCTAAAAAAATCAGAAACCGATCTCTAATCCTTATACCGTTAAAATGCTATATGGAATTAGGGACGGTTTGTCAAGATGATATCTCCCTTATCGAATATCTGATCGACAATCCGTAAAAACAAGTAGGTTTTTTATGATGTCTAGTATATTTTGTGAAATT
This sequence comes from Nuphar pumila, assembly GCF_984573655.1. Classification (NCBI taxonomy): domain Eukaryota; kingdom Viridiplantae; phylum Streptophyta; class Magnoliopsida; order Nymphaeales; family Nymphaeaceae; genus Nuphar; species Nuphar pumila. Next base: position 134,158,244 of record NC_143254.1, on the reverse strand, counting down.
TTTAGATTTCTCTATGGCTGTTTGCTATTTTTTCTTTGTCATAAATCAGAATCTATTTCACAGTAACCATTATGCATTGTTTAAGCCTTAGCTTAACTTATGCAGATCGTATCTCCCTATCCGAAGATCATTTTTCTGATTCGTAAGATGTCATAGATTCAAAAGCATGTCTAGTTTTATCAATATGATTTTGGTAATTTTTCAACTCTGTTTGCTATTTTTATTTGAACCAAAATTAGAATTGCTTATTTTGGAACCGTTATACGTTTTTTACTCAAACTGAGTGTAGTCTGACCCTCTCAAATTATTATTTTCAAGTAGCGATTGAACACCACAAAGCAATTGCGGGCATTGCTGCGAGGGGGCACCATGAGACCATATAATTCTAGGTTGTCCTGTGGAACTCTGATGGAACATGTCTTTTCATTATTCATGATTTTATATGGCAATGTAATAAATTCAAGACAATGTTTTAACTAATTTGTCTAATGGTATGGAAGTTTTATTAATCACCTGTAACTCGCCTTATATATTTAACTAAAATTCTTGTAAGCAATTTCGCTGTGATTTAAAAAAAATCATAAATTCTTGAGTTAAATATTTTGGGGCGTTACATAATTGAAGTATATATTTACTTCATCACATATTTATGCATCACAATAACATTTACTTCATCACATATTTATGCATCACAATATGCATTTCAAATCATTTAAACATAAATAATTATAAAAAATGATGAAATATTTGTATCAACAAAATTCAATGCATCATATTATGCTTTTTCAATTATGAATGGATTTTAAAAGAATTACAGAGCACTAAATTAACATTCATGGCTTAATCATAATCTTGTGTGCATATGCTAATCTTAGCATACATATTATATATAAGTCTCATAAAATTACTTAATTAACTTAGGGTTTTGAACCTATAATCACTAAAAATAAGTGATAGATATTTTAAATTATGTTAGAAAAAATATTGTCAAAACCTCAAGGCTAACGATTTTATTTAGCATCCTTCACAGTATATCTGATTAAATTTTAAAAATTAAATAATAATTTAAATAAATTCATATGAATCATTCTAAGATTTCTTTTCCCCATTTTAAGATTTTCTGAAATATCATAAAGTACTTGCTCTATTTTAGATTGTAGTTTCAAAAATTATTTTAAAAATTTGGACAATACCTGTTCTATTTTTTAGCAATAATGTCTCTAATTTCACTAAAATTTAAACAGTATCTAGCCTATATACAGCCTATTTAATTTAAAAAATTCATAAATTATTTTAGAAATTTTGACAGAACCTTTCCTATTTTATTATGAAAAATCCAAAAATTGTTTTAAAATTTTTAACTGAACCTACCCTATTTTAGTATAAAAAATCCAAAAGTCGCTCTAAAATTTTTGGCAAAACCTTCCTTATATAGGAGTATAATTGGACATAAATTTTGACATAATTGGCCCATTTTGGTATATAAAAGAAATCCTAAGGGTTCAAGAGAAAGTTAGGAGGTTCTATAAGTCCATACGAAGGCCCAAATGAGTTCTATGGATACATACCTTGTTTTGAAAATTTAGATAGTGCTTTTGCGGGCTTTCTAAAAAACTCTGACAGTGAGCAGAGATTTTGAAAACACTTTCACAGTAGGATCACAAATTTTTCTTCAAAAAGACAGAGTTTCTGCTATCGAACCATAAACAAGGTACCCTAACTAGGCAAGTAGGGTTCTAAGGTTTCTAGCAAAATAAACTCAGAAAATAATAGTGTTTGAGTTCAAAAATTAGGAGAGAGAGAACTGGATTAGGCTAGAGAGAGGATTGTAGTGAGAGAAACATACCTCGGGAGTATTTATAGCCCCAAGGGGTATCGCCCGACTGGGTGTCACCTTCAGAAAAGGACATTTAAGGGAGGCCATCTTCAATTGGTTAGTTTGTGATATTTTTTTTATTTCGTTATACAATTTTAAAAAACAAACCAGATATTTTTCAATATTGCATTTAAGCACCTAAAATTTTTACCATTTTGCCTATGGTCAATTTAAATATTTATAAGTATACTCCTGAAATATGGACCCGGATAAATATTTAGATCCACTAAAAATACATATTTGGATAATATCAAGTTCCAGTTAGATAATATCCAAATCCGTTAAAGAATCCATTTTATTTTTTGATATGGGTTTGGATCAATATTCAGATCAGATAAAAGATTCAGATTCAAATATCATTTGGATCCAGCTTCTGGATTTTAGATCATGTTCATATCGGGTTCAAGATCTATAGGTTTGGTATAATGAATTTTTTTAATATTTAAAAATTACAATTATTACAGGTTCACTCCCCACCACCTATCTCACCACCACCACCACCACCACCAATACGTCAGTGGTGTCGCCCCCTCTCTTGCTCCTTGCGAGCACTACCACTGTGAAGATGGCGGATATTTGAACAGGCAGGTCAGATACTACCCTCCCTCTCTCTCTCTCTCTCCACATTACACACCTTTTGTGCAACATGTAGAGGATGAGGATCCCAGATGACATTGCAAAAACAACTTAAGCAAAATCTCCCTTCTGCTCCCTCGAATCCCATCTTTCCTACCCACCTCATTGGTCCTCTCTCTCTATCTCCTCATATATTATCTCTCTCTTCGCCATCCTTTTGTTTCTTTGGGTAAAGATTGTATGGAGAAGAGCTTCATTTTGTGGGTTCTTGTTTAGGCTGTCAAAGAAAAGAATGAAGGGTGGGAAGGAAGAGGGGAGAGGGGGAAATTTTGATGGCCCCCCTCAAGAGAGTCATCATAGTCCTCTCTCTCCCAATGACACATCGGACAAGGCCCCCCCCCAATGAACAAGATGGCTCTCTTGAGAAGCTCAGCATCCCCTCCCAATGATTTAGCTCGTTTGTCGGGTGATGCCTATCCCCCTTCATAGCAACAGCCGTGAGGGGGCGGGCATCGACCAAAAGACATGCCGCCAGTGGCGTTCTTGGTGGAGGGTGGAGGGGGCGGTGGCAGAGGACAGTGGTGAGTAAATAAAATTCATTTTATTTATCTCATTCTACACAAACAAAGTGAAAATTTTTAATTTTAGAAAAATTATCATATCAAAACTTCTTACAGGCAAATTTTATTTTTTTATGAGAATTTTTCTCACTTCCAAATATGCCCTTAGAGTCATTATATTCGAATTACTTAACAACCTAAATCAAGTTTCTTTTTACATATGATATGGGGATAAACTCCTTGGGATTTGAACTCTGCGTCCCCTCAGTTATGATAGTGCGCCCTAGCCATCCAACTATTTCATTAGATCCTAGCTTAAACCATAACTTAAATTTCTCAATTATTGCCACTTATCAAGAGCACACATTAGTAAAAACCTAATAATTTAATCACAAGCAGACTATATCATCTCAAGTTGAATGACATGGCTTGAGCAGTAACAAAGAAATATGTTCCAAAAAATTTGTTTTTTTGATTAGTATGGTTGTTAAAGTATTAGGGATTACACAAAACCTACCATGCTTCCTTTTTCTTGTTCTCTTTCTGTCTCACTTTTTTATTCCTTTTTTTTTGTAACCTCTATCATTCACAATATCAAAACTCCCTTAAATGTTTTTCTCTTCTTTTTCATTTGACATTTTATTTTAGGTTTCATATTGAAATTGCAAAGTCCACTCAAAGTAGGTTATTCTGTTTCTCACTCCATATCAGCCATACGTAAGAAAGGACTACAAAAAACAATAACCCTAAGGGCATGTATGCTTTGGTCGCAAGTGAGAATGAACAATCACAACTGAGAAAGTAGAAGCTATGATTATTGGTGATGCAGGGGCATAATAGAAGACCCAGGTCCATAAATGATCTATTTGGATTCATTTTTCATTTTTTTGGAACTTGGATCTATATGAGATCTATACTTAATTAAGAAGTTAGTTAAGATAGGGACGCATCTTAATTAGAGTTTATCACTTACGTATTTGTCTTGATTAGGAATTCTTTTCTATAAAAAGATGAGAAATCTATATGTTTAGAGCAGTTAAAGATTTTTTTATTTTTTAGTTATTTCAATATTTTGTTTTTTAGTTTTTCCTAAATATACAGTAGAGATAATCACAAGTTGGTAGTTTCTCATAAATTCGGCCATCACAATTTAAATCAATCTAGCATAGAAAGGTACTCTAGACCCAGAATTGTGAGACCATTGACTAGCAAATTGTTAAGTTTATTGTTGAACTTCACTGTTGCCTTTTCCTTAAACTATATAATGTCTTATTCACATCCTTAGAGCAAGCTTTTCAATGTGCACTAGATTTTGAAGCAAAACTGGAACCCACTCCAAACCCCCCTTTTGAGCCTAGCAAAAACGAGATCCAAGATAAATGCACTCTAAGTTTAAATCCAAATCCGATTGATCCAATCCCAAAAGAACCATTTCATGCATTAGCACTTATCCAGATCCAAATTTTACCAGTAGCCACCTCACCTAAACCAAATCTGTCCCAGAACCTGAGCTTGTTTGGGGGGCATCTAAAACAGTATATGGAGTGCATAATGATAGAGATCCAAGTTATCTCTTCATGGACTTCCTCACACCGGATCAAACTCAAACTAGATCTATTTGTTCTATTTGATCCATATCAACAAAAAGATGCAGTTGAAGACTATGGATGGTTCAAGAAGAATATTCTAGGTTTTCATATACATATTAGAGTAAATCTTGCTAGGTCCACAGAGTTTTTGAAGTATGAAAGATATCCAGTTATATATTTTGGGCTCATAACCCACAAGGTGGAAAAAAATTGGAAAAGGCACAAGCGAGATTCAGACTTGAGGGCAAGTCTTCTCCAACCTGAAGAGAATGATGTGGGAGCGCAGCAAAAGATCCGAGTCCATAAAGGAGATCTATTTTTTATTTTTTTAGATTGTATTTTGGATATTGGATTTTTATGAGATTTGTATCTAATTAGAAAGTTAGTTAAGATATAGACTCATCTTAATTAGAGTTTATCACTTACGTATTTGTTTTGATTATGAATTCTCTTTTATAAAAAGATGAAAAATCCATATGTTTAGAGGAGTTGAGGATGAGATAAATTTTAGTATTTTTTTTTATTTTAGTTATTTCAATTTCTTGTTAGTTTTTGGTTTTTCCGGCTTCTCCTAGATATATAGTAGAGATAATCATAAGTTTGAAATTTCTCATAAATTTGACCCTTTCGATTTACATCAGTTGGTCACAAGGTCAATTGCATGACCAACTTCCATAAGATTCAAGGCAAGAACAATTACAGCTAGCAGTTATAATTACAACTTGCACCTTTTCATGTTTCACTACTTGAGAAAATGTTGCGATTGTGATTTACAGTGGAAGGATCTTGAGAAATCCAAGAATCACATGGCATTGAGAAATTTTAGTAGTTAGAATTCTCGCTTAAGTATCTTTGTGTACCAACAGCTATAAGAAAACAAAATTTTAGACGATTATACATTCCAACGTACTACTCACATAACATGGCAATGGTTAATGTGTGTTATATGTACAAGGTTAACCATAGTTTTTGGTAAGTTAATTTGGATTCCTAAGAACTCATGTATTTTGATAACCAATGAAACAAAGTTTACAATATCGGAATTTGCATCTATCATTTTTCCAATTGGGGGGGGGGGGGGGGGCATGAAACTTAAACTTCACCCCTTCATTTTTTTACATAATTTTCTGTCCACAATGTTAAAAATTGATCATAGAAGTATATGAGGGTCTATTTTTGTAACTGCTTAATTGAAATTAGGTCTCTTTGTGTTGAAGCTATGCGTCGTCTAGACATTTTAGTGCTTGGTAAATGGCTAGGATAATGAAAATTGAGAAACCCCTTTTACTAAGAAAATGTCGCAAAGTCTTCATTTGCAATGCATAAAGAAATCCATTGTTAAAGAATCTGATGTTATCTAGGATGAACAAAGATGTGGTTGAACCACACAATTAATAGAGGATAAATATCTTCAAGAACTATCAACTTGAATTTTCATAGTTGCAGAACACATGCAATTATTAAACATTTTGGTTGATTTTTATAAAAGGTTTTGGGTTAAACATCAAATTTGCAACTTTGAATAGTTGTTGCAAAATTGATTTGTTTGTCATTGACATGGTCCTTTAACTTACAACACAGTAAACTATTTGTATTAATTTTAAGAAAGGCGGACACTTGGAACCTATTGGAGGAGTGCGGAACTTTTTTTTAGGGTAGTTATGTAATTTTACTTTAGATTCTTTGTTATATTCAACTATATTAGTAGACTCATTGTAAAATTCGTAGACTCTTCCTATCTATGGTAGGGGTGGCAAAACCTGACACGACCCCCAACCCGCCTCTTAGGCGGGTTCGGGTTGGGCTTAAGCCAACCCGTTTAATAAACGGGTCGACCCGCCTAACCCATTTATTAAACGGGTCGGGTTCGGGTTGGGGGTATGCCAACCCGCCAACCCGGCTGACCTGTTTAATAAACGGGTTAGTCGGGCGGGTCAACCCGTCAACCCAACCCATCAACCCGACCCGCGAACCTGAGAACCCGTTTACCCGACCCAACCCATTTATTAAATGGGTTGGCGGGTCGTGTCGGGTTACCCGTTTATTAAACGGGCCGGGTTCGTGTTTGCCACAGCCGACCCGTTTAATAAACGGGTCGGGTTCGGGTTGAGGTATGCTGACCCGCCAACCCGTAGGGTTGACCCACCAACCCCACACGATTGGTGCCACATCCTCTTGTATTGTGTATCCCATTCAAAGCCATGGACAGAGACAGTTTTCGTAGAACCATGTAAAATCATTGTTTTTGTGTGTGATTATTTTCTCTGTGCTTGTTTCTTAGATTCATTGGTAGGTAGAAGGGTCGTTTCCTAACACCTAAGATTATGCCTGTTTTATGAGAAATAAATGATCAAATATGAAATTAATTATCAAATAACAAGTATACTGGTGTAAAGTAGTCTTAGATTCTCATGCGTGAAAGATTCTCTTGAGGGCCCATTTTTTTTTAGGACACTTTCACGGGAGATTAGTGCCACCGTGCATGGGTGAAACAAACACCCAACATAAACCACCAAGTATTTCCAACAAGGTTGAGACACCGATAACAGAGCTATACAAACCTCTATGACTTCCTCTTAGCATAAATTGCATTCTCTTTGAATAAGAGGCAGGATTTAAAACAAAAAAATGGCAAACATAAGTACATAACAACCAAGCCCAATGAAGTGAATGAACAGATGATCTGTTAAAAATTCTACCCAACATAAAAGATTCAAAGTTCAAGTGAAATGAACTTGAAGTATCACCCTCTTACGAATTCCATGTATATGCCTCTCTTTTTATTTCTAACCAACCCCCCAATGTTTGGTAAGTTTAGATAACTAGATTCGGCATCAAATTGCCTTCAGTTACTTTGTTATGGGCCAACATGTGCAGAACATTTAATTTATAAAGCTACAGTAACGGGAAAATTTAGAGTTCCCTAGGCCCATTTCAGTGCAAAGAAATTAAAAAACCATTTGAAGGTTCCATGAAGTATAAAGTACATGACCATGTATCAATCACGGCGTTGGGTGTAGTCTAGCTAGTAGACCATAATAGAAATCTCCCTAGCTCTTCCACCCCCAATCCCAATGTACTGGTCATGGAATCTTTTTCGTACATTTGTATAATCATATACGTTACAGGAAAATAAAATAGTGAAGCCATATCACATCCACTGTTTTCCATGGCTAGGCTAGAGAGTCAAATACATAGGTTTAGGTTTTCTTCCCAAGAATAATTACAATTAGGCACTGAATTACTTGTTCTCATTCATTTATTATTTCGTCAACGGGCATGCGTTTTCAAACATAATGCAGAGTTGCAAAGCAAGCAAAAAGGTTGCTTGTAAGAGGAGAAAATGAGAAAAATCAAACGTTCATTAATGACACCCTCAAGCGTCAAACAGGAACCAGCACAAGTCACATGCAGAAGAGACCATATTCAACAAAACTGGGAAAGTACTCCCAATGTGGGAGATCAGTAATAATAAAATCACAAGAAAATATATCCGGCCGTTCAAAATTAAGGACAAAACAAATGGACCAGAGAAGCAACAAGATATGACCAAGATAAGATAGCAAAACAAGCAAACATGATTAAGTGGGTTCACGAAAACCCTCTGGTTGTATGCAATTGAACGCACAACTGGGATAAAAATGATAACAATTTAGAAAATAGCAAGAATCGGAAAGTGAGAAAACGTGAAGCCAATGGGGGCATTCCAAACATTCTTGTGGTTGGGAAACTCTCCAAAGCAAAAAATGAGTTTGCGCTCTTGAAACCTAGTTACATTACCCAAACGCTTTGGAGGACTTGGCATTCGAGAAAGTGAGCCGATGGAACAAGGCTCTTATTATGAAATGGTTGTGGTTACTCATCTCAATCGACAAGCCTTGGACTAATATTTTCAAAGCAAAGTACTCGCTACATTTATGCTCATCCGAATGGGAGGGTGGGTCCAAATAGTCTAATGGGTTCGGGATTTGGAAAGGTTGGATCAAGTGCCTTTTCGATTTTGTTGAGGCAATACACATTGGCTTGGGTGATGGTTCACGTATTAAATTTTGAAAAGACACATGGTTAAAGGAGGGATGTTTGCCTGAGCTTTTTCCGTCTCTTTACTATGACCCATAACAAAGAAGCTTCCGTGCGTTCTTTTTGGACCCCAAACTTTGGATGAAAAATTCTTTTAAGGAGAAACCCACCATCAATTGTGGCTGAGAAATGGATAGAACTTATGCAATTGATTGCGCCTCTCCACCCAAATCCGAGTCTTGATAATCCTATATGGAACCACACCTCAAATGTGCTCTTCTCAATTGACTCATGTTATGGAATGCTTGGCCCCTACCTTGTTCAATGGCTGCCCGATAAGACTCTTTGGAACAAAGCTTTTCCAATTTGAAGGTCCATCACAGCTTGGTTGATTCTCCACGATAAGCTACTCACTTATGATGTTCTCAAAAAAAGAGGTTTCAGCTTGCCTAGCCAATGTTCGTTTTGCAGAATGCATAAAGAATCGTCTTTCCATATTTTTTGGTCATGTTCTCTCACCAAAGAGTGCTTTGCAAGGATTTGGCAATGTACTGCAACTAATTGGAATATGCCAAGCGACCTTCGGATTGTTATTATTGCACCCCACATGTATCGATTTGATGCCAAGCTCTTGTTCATATGGTGTTGTTTCGTGCTAATCTTATGCCGATGTGTGTGGCTCCATCGATAGCATTTGCATACTTATTGAAGCGGTCAAGCGTGAGCTGCTTCTACGTCTTTCCTTCAAGGGAATTGATGTACCTGATTTTGTGACGATCTCTATCTCTGATTTGGGTGACAACTCGTCACCTTTCTTTTGTACCAAGTTGTATATTTTATCATATCAATCTGAATATTTTCCCTTCAAAACAGAAAAAACGTGACCCATCCACACAATGGAGTGGACTCCCAAACCGGATGCGCACACTCATTTCATCAAATACCATGTTTTTTTTTTCACAGAAAAGAAGTGAAAAGAAAATTTGAAAGAAAGTGAATCATCAAATACCATGTTACTGTTTGGAGAACTATTAACATGACAGTCTAGGTCGACAACCCAATCTAGGGTACATTATACAGAAAATGATCATGCCATAGCATCTAAAACAATAGCAGAGACACACTGAAAATACCATTGCAACCAACAAGAAAGACAACGGCGTACACAATTCCCTGTTACATATTGAACATTACCGGCGTTGCACATTGACAGTAGCCTAGTTAAAACTGTCACCTTTTTGAAGAGACAAACCCCCGATTATTACTCACCCACTAAACCTAATGTGAGCAACCCTGCACCCCACACCCACAAAATTTTCAAGGCGAGCTGCCAAGCTAACGTGCAGCTGAAACAGTGCGTGCGTACGTGAGGTTGGATGGCCATAATGAAGCGTACGTAACATCGAGAACACCACTGAAAGAAATCATGCGCTCGTACGCAATCATCGTGACGAGAGGGAAGAAAAGGGTACACACAAAGCACAACTCAGGAAGGAAGAGGGGGACTAGAATGTTAGGAGTAGGACTAATAAGAGCTTAGTCTGCTAGGCAATCCATCAAGATGTGACTTCCCATTACCGATAAGACAGTTTTTTTTTTTCTGCAAAGAAAGAAATTTCCGGTTCGTGCAACCGGGGACCGGTACAACACAACAGTCCCTTTTGCCCTTCACTAGCTACTACTACCCTACCTATCTTTTCTCTCTATTTCTTCAATTTTTCTGATTAAAAAGGTTAGATGGTTTGAAACTTTGAGCACCCCGTTAGGAGAAGATGAAAAACATGATATATGTAGACTAATTAAGGATGAAGAGATGGCCTAAAGAAGGAAGATTGGTGTTTCTTAATTGGAGAGGGCTTTGGCGGAGGAACTCATCGGTGGTGCTTTGGATCTGTGCCTATTCAGGAGTTCTCTAGCGAGTGCTTGAAGCTCACCACCGGCAGCTTGCTCCGATTGATTCCGGCGAGCGATTTCGGCTTGCTGCTGCTGTTGGTGGTGGTGCAGCTGCTGAGTCTGAGACCATGCAGGGTCGAAGAAGTTGGACAGATCCAGGTTGGCGATGTTTGAAGTGGTTGGGAGGTCCGGAACTAAAGGTGGCTGCAGAGGTGGGAGAGGGACCTGATGCGTGAGCTCTAGGGTTGAGAGATGCGCTTGCATGTATGCCAATTCCGCTTGTAGGTTCACAACCTGTTGATTTTTTTTTTTACCAACAAATCCCTTTATTGTAATATGCATTCATGAACTAGCTCCACATGCAAACAGAAACTAGTATATATGATAAACAAGCATTGGATTTGTGATCTGAATCTGAAGAAAGGAAAGAGGAGGAAGGAAGGAAATATAGGAGGTAATTACCTGCTGTTGGAGGGCGAAGATGTGCGCGACGCAGCCATAGACAGGGTCGCGGAGGCGGGCTTGGGCCTCGTAGCAGATGGTGACCACGGCGTCGATGCGCTTGTGGGCGGGGATGTGGAGGAGGAGCTTGGACACGTTGCTGGCACCGAATACTTTGTGGACGGCCGCGAAGTGGGCGGCGCCTTGCTCCGAGTCGAAGTATGGCGCGAATACGCACGCGCTCACGCACTTCCTCCTCAAAAACTTGCAGGCTCCGCACGGCCCCCCTCCCCCTCCTCCATTACCCCCACTCATTCTGCAAACAAAGGGAAAAACGAACCACAGATTAACCCTCTCTCTCTCTCTGTCTGTCTCTGTGGGGTGGAAGAGATCACCCTTTGTATAAAAAAGGTTTTTGTAGAAAGGGACTCTCTCTCTCTCTAGATCTCTCAATGTGCCTTGTGCGTGGGACTTCTGTTTTTCTTTTATATATATTATATATATATATATATATTTTAAGAAAAATTTCTTTTTATTGCAAAATTTACGGCTTTCAATCTTTAAAGCCACGCCAAACCACCACCACTACCACGTCTTTAACTAGCTTGCGTGAAGCAAGCATGCGAGTAGCAGCTCCCCTTCTCTCATAGCAACTCCCAACCGCCGCCTCTGCATGCCTGCGTGCGACTCTCCCACGCGGGTTCGCTCGTGCGGGCCAGCTGTATATTGGATGTGGGACGCGGTGTTCGTTCGCTACGAGCTGTGAGTCCCCAAGAGACGATGGCTCGCTCGACGCGCTATCGCTGTTACCAAAGCCTACCTGCCTCTGTACGACAATCGAGTATTCTAATATTATTCTATTTTTAACATTGAGCTAAAAGATGTCATTTGTAGAAGAAAAGATTAATGTAATCTCCAGGAGAAGATTAAAAAAAAAAAAAAAACAATAGTGACAAACATCTCCTCACACAAATCATAGGGTTATCATTATTATTATTATTATCAAAATAGTGCTTCATGGAACTAATTATAAGACTTTCCCCTTTCTCCTGGTGAAATTTTCTGTGATTTCTACCATCCCCACGTTTCGATTAGCCACCTGCTGGTCATACTTCACAGCCAGCTCAAAGCTGGTTTTTCTTTCTTTATTTTATTCTTAGGTTTGTGAAGAGAAAATGAGCCCTTATCAGTCAAGTCTTACCCGACCAGCTGGGGGCAGGTGAAGCAGAAGCCGGGTGCGCCGAGCCGAGTAAAATGAAAAAAGAAAAGAGAACCAGGTACCCGATGTTGAGGTGGAGGGTGGAGCCACATGCGGCTCGTGTCCTTTCTTCGCTACGTGGAAGCACCGAAGCTGGATGTAACGGACGCGCCGAGATGATGTCACTGTGAAGGACCCCACGCGCCGTTTCTCTCTCTCTACTTTAAATTTTTTGCAATTTCTGAAAATAAAATTATCTTTTTTGGGAATTTTGTAATGTTTGCTTCCCATCCGAGAAATTGTGGAGGAGTGCATGCATGCAACAAAATATTAATAATAAAAACCGAAGGCAGAAGGGGATTGAGATTTTCTCTCTCCCTCAGCCTCAGGCCTCAACCCAACCCAACCCTTCTTCTTATTCGGTACTTCACCTGAAAGCGATTGGAAACGGCGCCTAGACCGCGCCGTCCGGGTCTTGTCTGGTCAGTGTGTGAGAAGAGGAAACCCAGGAAGGACTGACTCCCTCTTCTCACCTTTGTTTGACCGGCACACGTTCCCTCCCTTCCTCTTGTAGTCTTGCCCTTTGATAATACGGGCCGTCCACTTTACGCTCTCAAGTCGCCCTTCCTTTCCTTATTATAACATGCGGACAACCATGGCCCTTTTGTCCAATGCCAAATTCATGAACTTGGTCACTTCCCAAACACAAGACATGACACTTATCTCGTCTGGTACAGAAAAATAGTTGTGGGCCCGTCACACAAGGAAGGTGTGTCACTTGTATCTTGATCGCTTTTCTTTGGCTAATGAAAGCAAACGCGAGAAGAGAAGCGCCAAAATAACGTTAATATGAAACTATCATCACTTGAAAATCTGTTGTTGGGGCATTATTGTCATTGACCGAAGGGACAAGAGGACTTGGGTAACTTTGCTTTGGGTAGCAGACACACGAATTGGGTCTTGGAATATGGTGTTGAATTTGTGCTCTTTTACACTCGTGCGTGGACAGTGCATGGGAGTCAGGGACGCTTTCTGTTTGGTTTTTTCCAAGTGTGTAATAAATCGGGTACTATATTTTATCGGCAATATCTTCCTGATTAAATAATGATATAATTACATTGATTCAAATTTACTCGGGATAGAGAACTTTTGTTTTTTCATTTTTACGTGATAATCAAGCTGGGGTTGCACTACCAGTATTACTTATCAGATTAATAACAAGGGAACGACTAAGGATCGTCGGGTCAATTATCCTTCCAAACACAAGTTAGTACTCTTGTTACACCTAGTTGAGGAAGGTCATTTGAAACGCATATAAAGTTGTATGAACCATCTAGTATTTTGTAAGCCGAGAATCCCTAAAAATAATGAGATTCCTCACTTCCCAGATTTTTGAAACTACTAGCTGAAATGGAAGAAGCCATCCTTGATGGGTCATCAAATCTGAGAATCGAACAAATGCTTTTGACTACCTCACAGGATATAAAGATATGCGAAGATGCTTCTTCACTCTAGCAAAGAACACGAATATTAATAGAGAGGCTTTCTTGCATCTTTAATGAATGTAAAAGCTCGTCATCAATATTGCAAGGTGGTTACGGCTAACAAATTTTAAAATGATATTTATTTCATGCATTAATCATCACAAAATCGTATGCATGCAATTTGCATGTTATTTTTAAATTTACCAATGGTATAAATTTGAATCAATAAAAGGTCATGGATGACGAGGTGTTTCAATGAAATTTAACCCTTTAGATGGATTTGTCTTAGCCTTTTTTTTTTTTTATAAGAACCAACCCTTAGATCTTATTTTTCGATGAAACATTTATTTTTTAAACCATGAAGTTCGAGTGTTTTTACATTCGTTGATTTGTGAATCGCTAGAAAATCCTACACATTTTTTTTTTTTTATGATGACGAACCCTTACATGGCCCACCTCTGAAAGCTATGGACACTCAGCCGAGTTTGATCCGGAGTCTTCAACTCAACACCTTTACAACCACCCCCGCTGGCCACGCAGGCAACCCCTGCAGTGGTGAAAATTCTACACAAGTTAATTAGATTTCATTAATCTAAACAACGATCTTCACTAAATGGACCATGTAGATCACATCTAGGAGACTCAGCCTGCAAAAATGAGATCCTAGAGTGGGTATGATGTAAGGGGTAAATGGATGACTAGATCCAGTTTCTAACAGCTCACAGCTCTCCTTGTATATGACCAGTACATTTATTCTGAACGCTTTGAGTCCGTTAAAGCGTTGCTTCATATGTAACAGGTAGGACCCTATGGCTCACCCGCGTCACATGCATTTTATGCAATATGATTGCACCTAATTAATCTGGCCTTGGCAATTGGTCTACTCGTAAGACATTTCATCCGCTTCCTTGATAATAGGTAAATAAAGCCAGCTATTTAACCAAAATTTGATTTGAGTATCATTAATTGTTGCGAGCATACTCCCAATAGAAATGCACACGAATTGAGTTCGAGCCGAGCCTGAACTGTTCAAACTCAGCTCGGTTCAAAATATTTTTGTCCAAGCTTGGAGCCGAGCTTTAATGGCTTTGTCCGGACTCGGCTTGGTTCTGAGCTCGAGCCGAGCTTTAAGGAATTTCAAAAAACATCATCTATTTTTTTTTTTAAAGGTGTCTTTTGAGCCCTAACCTCTCTCAAGTTTTCCAACTGACCCACCACTAAGTCAAAGCATACAATTTGATCATTAAAACCAAAATTAATATATACATACTAAAAGTACAAGAAAAGTAAAAAAAAGCGAGATTCAAACTATGAACCTTTTGATAAAAACCCAACAGCCTGATTTGTTAATTATTTTTGCAAACATAATATATATACTTGTATTTGAGTCTATCAAGCTTTATCGAGCTCGGTAGGCTTATGAAGCTCGGCTCATTTGCTCGTTTGAGCCCTAGAACCATGTTCAAGGTCAACTCATTTAGCGCATGGACTAGCTTCGGGCTGAGCTCTAGCCTGCTCGGTTCGTTGTGCATCCCTAGTCAAGTAGGGATGCACACAAGAGTCGAGTTCGAGCTGAGCCTGTGCTGTTTGAACTCGGCTCGGTGCAAAATATTTTTGTCCAAGCTCGGAGCTGAGCTTGAATGGTGTTGTCCGGATTCGACTCGACTCTGAGCTCAAGCCAAGCTTCAAGGCATTCCAAAACAAAAAATCATCTTTTAAAAATATTATTGAAGGCGGGTTTTAAACCCTAACCTCTCTCAAGTTTTCCAATTAATCCACCACTAAGCCAAAGCATACAATTTGGACATTGACACCAAAAATAATATATAAATAATAAAAATACTTTATATTAACAGTAAGAAAAGTGAAAAAACGAGATTCAAACTATGAACCTTTTGATAAAAAATTGCCTACCCATTACAGTAACAATAACTTGTTGAATAAAATTGCAAATATATTATATATATACTTTTATTCGAGCATTATTGGGCTTATCGAGCTTTATCGAGCTCGATAGGCTGATCAAGCTCGACACATTTGCTCGTTCAAGTCTTAGAACCATGTTCAAGCTCAGCTCATTTAAAGCACAAACGAGCTTCAGGCCAAGCTCAACCCAGCTCGGTTCGTTATGCATCCCTGCTCCCCAACCCGTATACTTAACACATTAGCTACAATATTGCACGAGTTGATGTATGCAGCACATTGTTAAGACTATTTACTTTTACTTTGTTTATGCCTTATGCCTTGATGACTAATGATAACACATAAGCATTGAGGGGCTAGAGGTAGGAGAAGAACAATTATTCATTTCTAAAACCAGCATTCTTAAGACCAAAGAGTCGAGTGAAAAAAAGTGGGAGAGTTCCTGGTCCTATAGCTAGATAACCACAACACGTATTGGAAAATAAAAAAAAAGAAAAAGAAAAAGAAAAAGAAAAAGAAAAAGATCCCCATATATTACCTCTCTTATAGCTATATACTCAAAACCTGTTTCTTACCTCTAGTTTTGCCTTACAAAATTGGTCAAAAGTGATGACTTGGACAAGGCGGAAGTGGCAAGGTAATTATGGTAGGTGTTACAAGAGAAATTTTTTAACTTAAGCTTGCACAACCTAAGTTCTCCAGAACCTAATGGAGACTTAGCAACCTTCCTAGCCAACAAGGAACCCACCAAAGCTTCCTCAAGAGGGGTTTTTCCTCTTTTCTTTTCATGGGAACTTTTTACACTTAACCAAAATATAAAGTACAAAGTCATTCTTCTTCCCCCTTTCGAAGAGTCGAGCAACTTACCCCACGTCACAACAGTTCCGCCCGAAGCTGCGCACTTCAGGGGCGAGGTTTCTGCATGCCTCGCCCAACTTTTTCAGCTCGAAGTCCATCTGCCGCACGTCTTGCGGTTCCGCCTGAAGCCCACTTGCCGCACGTCTGACGATTCTGCTCGAAGCCGTGTGCTTCGGGGCGAGAACCTACATGTGTTGCCTCATCCGAACTCTTCCTGCCTGAAGTCTCGCCCTCCGACTCCTCCAAAGTTGTGGCCGATGAACCGATCGGCCACATGTTTGTCACATTTGAAAGTGACTTGGCACCATCGTTCGCAACAACTTCTGCCAAATGGGACTAACCACTCTCACCCTCTGACTCCTCTAGAGGTGTGGCCGATGAACCGATCGGCCACGTATTTGTCACATTTGAAAGTGATTTGGCGCCATCACCCGCAACACCTTCCGGCGAATGGGACTAACCACTCCCACGCTCCGACTCTTCCATAGGCATGCGTTGCCGTAATCACTTCCTTGCGATCTTCGACTATTTCTCGGTTTGGGTCTTACAGGCCTCCCTCACCCATCGAGCTCGACATCTTTGTCGATCCAGTTAAGTAAGAATTAACTAACTCTTCAAACTGCCAAAGGGTAGCATCACACTCTCAAGTGTTCTTAGTTTCGGGTAAGTCTTTCCACTTGACTGAGAACTCACGAAACTGGGCTTTCTTGTCATGGCCCTTCCACCTATGGCCAAGGATTCAATCTACTTGTCGATCAAACTGCACACTCACGTTTGGTGGAGCTCGACTGGACACTCTTCGTGTCAACTCCTCACCATCATCATGATAAGGCTTCACAAAGCTTACATGAAAAACTGGGTGCGACTTAATCCTTGAAAGTAACTCCAACCTATAAGTCATAGTGCATATTTTCTTAAGCACTTTGAAGGGTCCATCATATCTTGTAACTAAGCCACGGTGAACCAACTTGTTGCCGATTTTCTTCCAAATTTGAGGGCTGAATTTAAGCATCACCAAGTCTCCTTCCTTGAACTCTAATTACCTTCTATTTCGGTTAGGTGCTTTCTTCATTCTTTTGACAGCTTTGGCCAAACAGTCGTGTGCCTCGTCTATAGCCTCTCTCCTGTCACGAACAATTCTAACTGCTGTAGTGCACTTTTCCTATTTAGTCAGACCCAAGTCTACAAAAGTGAGGGGTTGTTGCACCATCACAGTTTCAAAGGGACTCCACTCAGTACTACTAAATGAACAAAACCAATGTTCTGTTCTGTCTTTTTTGTTCATTTCATCCACTCCTAAATAAGCTATCAAATATATCCTTAGGAAACATAGGCAATTGGTGCTTAGCTTAACTTATACAATGTAAATGCTCGTTAACTAGTAACTAATATATTTTACATAAATTTATTGAAGTATTTGGCTTGTGAACAATAATTAAGTTTAGAGTTTAAATCCTAATTAAACGTGACTTTGAAACTGTCACGAGCCTATTTCCTTCAATGGGCTAGCGCGACGCGACAGTCCCTCCTCACTGCCGCAAGCCTACTTGTCAGCTCGCTTGCCGGTCACGGAAGCTTGTAATCAGAGAGCAAGAGAGAATTGAGGGAGAGAAATTGCAATCACAAGAAGCAATCACAACGAGGGTGAACAAAAGAAAGCTCAACACATTTACTTCATTCACAATTTTGCCTGCAGGCTATTACAGTTCAAGTATATGGGCTGCCCCTTCGGGGTATTGATTCACCTAAACCGGGCAGCTTACATCAAACTCAACAAAAGCAAAACAGACTCTAAGCGCAACTGTACAATATAAGTCGCAAGGGAACATGCTCCCCCCTTCAAATCATGCGCCATCCTCGACGCCATCTGTTTCGTGGTAAGCCCTGACTTCAGCCGGGTAGCGGCTGTTTATTCGGAATGCAGGCTCCCATGTTGGTTCCGTTGTTTTCTCCCACTGCACCAAGTATTTCTTCGCTTGCCCCAAGTAGTTGACCTTGTGGTGCAGGATCTGACTGAGGTGCTTCTCGACCCGTTGTGCTGTCGGGGCCCTCTGCATGATGGGAGCGTGTTGTGACACACTGCGTTCCGGGTCTCCATCATTTGGATGAAACTGCTTGAGGTTGCACACGTGGAACACCGGGTGCACCTTGAAGTATGGGGGCAACTCCAACTTGTATGCCATCTTGCCCACCTTCTTTGTGATGATGAAGGGTCTTTCATACTTTCTGAGTAGTTCGTGGTGCCGCCCACGGAAGATGCCTGTGCGACCAGGATATAGTTTCACCAACACTTGGTCCCCAACTTGGAATCCCGCGGGCCGATGATGCTTGTCCGCCCACTTCTTCATTCTCTTTGCTGCCTTGTGTAAGAATGCCTTCGCCAACTCATTCTACTCGTGTTAGTCACGAATAAACTGATAGGCAAAGGATGGCCTTCCCTTTTCTTGTGCGACAAGAGTGTGCGGGGTCAGTGGTTGCTACCCCGTGGCTATCTCAAACGGGCTGTGGTCTGAAGACTCACTTTTCTGCAGATTGTAACAAAACTGTGCCACATCAAGGAGCTTCACCCAATTTTTCTGATTGACACTAACAAAGTGCCTAAGGTACTGCTTGAGTATCCCGTTGATGCGCTCTACTTGCCCATCTGTTTGTGGATGAAAGCTTATTGAAAATAGTAAATCAGAGCCAAGTAGCCGAAATACTTCACGCCAAAACTTGCCTGTGAAGCGAGCATCGCGATCACTCACAATGCTCTTTAGTATGCCCCAATGCTTCACCATATGCTTTACAAACAACTCTGTAGTCTTCTCTGCAGGGTACTCCTTGAAAGCTGGGATGAAGGTGACATACTTTGAGAAACGATCCACCACAATAAAAATAGAACTAAGGCCCTCTACCTTTGATAGAGTAACAATAAAGTCCATGGAGATGCTATCCCAAGGACGTTCTGGAATTGGTAGAGGCTCAAGGAGACCAACAACCTTCTGTTTTGTCCCCTTATTTTGCTGGCAGATAAGGCATGTCTGCATAAATCCCTCAACGTCGTCTCTCATCTACAACCAATAGTAGCCGCGCTCAAGGAGTGCTAAGGTCCGCTCCTGACCAGGATGGCTGACCCATAATGTATCATGGCACTCCTTAAGTAGTTCTCGGCGAAAGCTTCCCCATCGCGGCACGAAGATGCGTCCCCCTTTTATTACGAGGAAGCCATCTTGTAGCCAAAATCGTCGAGTCTTCCCTGTTTGCGCCAGAGAAACAAGGTATTGTGTAGTCGGATCCTTCTACGTACCTTCACGGATGCGGCTCAATAATGCGCCCTCCAAGTGCACTTGAGAAGGCTTCATGCGCGCAACTGCCAGTTCAGCTACGGCTCAGGGTATCCACCACAACATTGGTCTTTCCAACCTTATACTCTAAGGCAAAGTTGAACTCAGCCAAAAACATCTGCCATCAAGCTTGTTTAGGCGTCAACTTCTTCTGCGTTTGAAAATAGCTCATTGCTACATTATCCATCTTGACGACAAACTCAACACCCAAGAGGTAGTGCCACCAGGTCCTGAGGCAATACACAATGGCAGTCATCTCACGTTCATGCACAATGTAATGCCTTTCTGCATCTTTCAGCTTACGACTCTCATATGCGATCAAATGACCATCTTGCATAATAACTCCGCCAATGGCAAAGTCTGAGGCATCCGTGTGGACTTCAAAGGGTCTCGAATGATCAGGCAGTCGCAGCACTGACTCCCTCACTAAGGTTTTCTTCAAGCCATCAAAGGCATCTTGGCACGCTCCTATCCAGAGCCATACCTGATTCTTCTTTAACAAATCTGTGAGGAGCGTAACAATGAGAGAATAGCCTTAAATGAAACACCAATAATAGTTTGCTAAACTGAGGAATGACCATAATTTTGACACTTTGCTTGGCGGAACCCATTTCTGAATGACCCTTATCTTCTGCCCATCCATACACAACACACCATGCCCCACAACGTGGCCAAGAAAGCTGATCTCCTCTTGCCCGAAGAGACACTTCTCTCATTTGACACAGAGGTCATTCTTCTTCAGCACCTGAAACACTGTTCGCAAGTGCTCGACATGTTACTCCATGTTGTTGCTGTAAATCACGATATCATCCAGGTAGACTACCACGAACTTGTCTAAGGGTAGAAGATCTGGTTAATTAAAGTCGTGAACGTGGCTGAAGCATTTGTCAGCCCGAATGGCATTACTAGAAATTCGTAAGCACCATAGCGGGTGACACAAGTTGTTTTCGGCTCATCACTTTCAGCAATCCTCACCTGCCATTAACCCGATCACAGATGTAACTTGGAAAAGATACGGACACTGCCTAGCTGATCGAACAAGTTCACTATCAGTGACAATGAGTACTTGTTCTTTACCGTGACCTTGTTCAAAGCACAGTAATCCACATATAACCGTTTGGAGCCATCATGTTTCATCTGAAAAAAGACTGGGGCACCAAATGAGGCTTTTGATGGATGAACAATGCCTGCGTCCAACATCTCATCTAGCTGTCTACGCAGCTTCTTCAGCTCAGCTGACCCCATGCGGTATGAAATCATTGCAGGAGGCTTTGCTCCCGGGGTCAACTCAATCTTGTGGTCGACCTCACGTCTTGGAGGAAGACGCTTTGGCAATTCCAGAGGCATCACCCCCCGAAACTTCTCCAATAATGGGGCTAAGGTTGGCGGCACTACTGCTTCTACCTTACCTTCTTCTGCGCGCACTGCCACAAAGAATGTCTGCTCTCCATGCTTGACACCCTTCTTCAGTTGCATTGCCGATAACACCGAAGGCTTGCCTTTTTGCGTAAGGCACTGCACTGTGTAGGACAGGTCTGACCCCATGATCGTCAGCATGTTAAATTTTGGTAGCATTATAACATTCTCGCTTCGCAGAAACTTCATACCCAAAATCATCTTGAAATCATTCAGGGGCACCACAGACAAGTTGACTTTTCCGACCCAACTCCCCACTTGAATAACCACGTCTCTTGCTTTGCCAAGGATGGGCTTGGCCTCAGAGTTTACCGTCTTGATGGTCGTCTGCTTTGGCACAGGCTTCAAGCCCAACCGTTCTGCCTCTTCCCGCGAGACAAAGTTGTGTGTAGCCCCAGAGTCTATCATTGCGGAAGTAGACTTTTCATTCATAATGACTTCCAAATACATAAGTTTCTTACTGACCTGTATGTTCTTAGCCGCGCAACTTCTAGCCGCGTTAATCGATCGCATGACCCCCATCTTTGGTTGCATCGCTTCATTGTCACTGCATTCAATATCGCTGCATTCTTCCTGTGCAGCATTGGCTTGCCCATCATCCTTTACGAGACACTTTGGGCACTGCCTGGCGATATGTCTATCGCCACAAAACCAATATGTCACAACCACACCCTTGTTGCTGTTGTTATGCTTTGTGAAGTTCTGTTTCTTTTCGGATTGATGGTGTGTCGACGGCTCACTTTTATCATTGCGCTGCTCATCCTTCTTGGCTCCGTGGTCAGGCTTCTTCCCGACTTTGGTTGATGGGGTGAAAGGCTTGCGTTGAGTGTCAACTAAGCGCTCGGCCACCACATATGCATCTTCCAAAATACGAGGATTGCTCCTTTCCACTTCAGACTGTGCCCATGGCTGAAGTCCCACAATGAACCAGTTGAGCATGTCATCTTTTGGTATGTTAGGTATCTCTCGCATAAGCTTCTGGAACGTTCTGACATAGTCTTGTAACGAACCAGAGTGTTTGAGCTCATGAACCATCCGATACACCTGTCTCTGCGCATTTCTTGGCATGAAGTAGTTGCACAGCTCCATTTTGAAGTCATCAAAGGTGTCTATCACACATTGACCCATCTTCATGTCACTACGCTTCCGCCTCTACCAAGCGATAGCATCTTCATCAAGTAAGGTCGTTGCAGCTTTAATCCTCAGATCTTCAAGGGTCACATTCTGGATATCCAAGTAGTTTTCTACTTGGAACAAGAAGTTTTCAATGGCCTTGCTGTCACGAGAACCATTAAATTTCGCGGGTCTTGGCACATCAATCCTTGATGACCTCTCACAATTTTTGCCATTTAGGGTCACCATCCGCTACAATGTACGGTTCTTCAATTGAAGCTCTCCTACTTCAGTCTGAAAGTCGGCCACTGTAGTCGTCAATGAAGTGACCTGTCCCATTAATAAGTTTACATGCTCTTGCAGGCTCGCCACCACATCATTCAGTCCACTGAATGATTCACATGCGCGTGAAATCACTTCCTCATGCGAAGTCGCCTCTTCCACTAGCTTGTTAACAGTTGCAGGCAACTCTTCTTGGCCTCGAGGTGAACCCATCTCCTCAGCTTCAGCAACTGCCTTGCCTTTGGTGTTGCTCAAGTTTTGATAAGGCACCACGATGTCTTGCTCACAAATCGCAACCTGTCGACGTGTCTGTCAACACCGACTCCAGAGTTCCTTCCCCAGCACGAGAACGAGCTCTGGTACTACTTGTCACAGACCTATTTCCTTCAATGGGCCAGCGCGACGCGATGGTCCCTCCTCACCGCCGCAAGCCTACTTGTCAGCTCGCTTGCCGGTCGCGGAAGCTTGTAATCAGAGTGTAAGAGAGCAAGAGAGAATTGAGGGAGAGAAATTGCAATCACAAGAAGCAATCACAACGAGGGTGAACAAAAGAAAGTTCAACGCATTTACTTCATTCATAATTTTGCCCGCAAGCTATTACAGTTCAAGTATACGGGCTGCCACTTCGGGGTATTGATTCACCTGAACCGAGCAGCTTACATCAGACTCAACAAAAGCAAAACAAACTCTAAGCGCAACTGTACAATGTAAGTTGCAAGGAAACAAAAAAAATGTATTTATTTTATAAATGAGCAAGTTTGAGCTTGGCCTTCTAGCTTTAGAAAGTGAGAGTAGATCATGCCCAAAGAACCTTGAACATAAAACTGTCCAAGGCACTTTGGATGCCATCCATCATCAAAGTAAGCGGAACCCAAGAAGTATACAAATCTTTTTATTTTGGACATTTTAGTCATCCATTTTTTAGTGGTTGATGCCGTTCATCTATACTCCAAGGCACCTTGGACAGAAAACAGTCCAACAACCCTTGGACCTGATCTGCTCTCATTTAGAGTTTAAATTCTATTAAATTTTAACAAATATAATTGTTTTTTTTTAATTTTTCATAAACAAATCAGCTCAAGCTCAACTTATTTAGCTCGTGCTTGTCATGAGTTCAAGCTTAACTAAATTCATTACAAAAACAAGCCAAGCTTGAGCACACTATGTCAATTTCGGCTTGTTTACCAGACCTAGAATCAGTTTGATTGGTCAAAGAGGATGGCCCACTCAAGCTGTGAGACACATCATGGCAATGGTCACCCCTAAGAGTATATTTTCGAAAGCGGATCAAGTCATGCTGAACATGAGCGTTTTTGCTCATGCTGACATCGTGGCCATCCGATTTGCATTTTAAAAAGATCAAAAGTAAACAGACGGCTACGATGTCAGCATGAGCAAAAACGCTCATGTTCAGCATGACCTGATCTTCACCCTATATTTTCCCGTGGAATGAAAAGGCCCTTTTTTATCGAAGCAGGTTATATGTCCCCCCCCCCCCCTAACATGGCAGTTAGCTACATCTCATGTTCGAGGGTCCCAAAGAGCACCACGTATGTAAGCATGTGCATCTCGTATCCTCATGTTTGTCAGCATTAATTAGCATTGGAGTTTGATGCGATTGCAAAGACTTAAGTACCCTCTCCTCCATTGGTGTAAAAAAAATGACAATTCTTGAAAAGGAGTGGTTGTAAAGACTTAAGTGCCCCGAAGATGATTATTTAAGACCCAGTCTCTGCACTGCAGGATTATCCGAGAAAGAAATCTCCCCAGGAGGAGGCCATGAACATCAACTCTCTCACTCTCTCTCTCCCTTCTCTTTCTGCTTCTGTGCACATCCAGTAGAAGATCCTACATTACTCCATCAAGCACCGACTGACCTGCACATTGACTGTTGTGGAGCCTGATTCAGAGTTTTTACCCTTACAGGAGGAGGGTTTGAGGGCTCCTCCCAGCGTGGGTAGCATCATTCAACTAAATGAGTTGTAGATCCTGATTTCGAGTTTTTACCCTTACAGGAGAGGGGTCTGGGGGCTCCTCCCAACGTGGGTAGCATCATTCAACTTGAAGAGTTGTGGAGTCTGATTCAAAGTTTTTACCCTTACATAAAGGGGGGTCTGAGGGCTCCTCTCAGTGTGGGTAGCATCATTCAACTTGAAGAGTTATGGAGTCTGATTCAGGGTTTTTACCCTTACAGAAAGGGGGGTCTGAGGGCTCCTCCGAGCGTGGGTAGCATCATTCAACTTGAAGAGTTGTGGAGTCTGATTCAGAGTTTTTACCCTTACAAAAAGGGGAGTCTGAGGGCTCCTCTCAGCGTGGGTAGCATTATTCAACTTGAAGAGTTGTGAAGTCTTATTCAGAGTTTTTACCCTTACAAAAGGGGGGTCTGAGGGCTCCTCCCAGCGTGAGTAGCATCATTCAACTTGATGAGTTGTGGAGTCTGATTCAAAGTTTTTGCCCTTATAGGAGGAGGGTTTGGGGGCTTCTCCCAGCGTGGATAGCATCGTTCAACTTGATTCGTTGTGGAAGTTGATTTAGAGTTTTTGCCCTTATAGAAGGAGGGTTTGGGGGCTCCTCCTAGCGTGGGTAGCATCATTCAACTTGATTCATTGTGGAGCCTGATTTAGAGTTTTTGCCCTTACAGGAGGGGGGTTCCGGGGCTCCCCCCGGTACGGGTTCCGGGTGTTGTGGTAAAAAAATGCACAGGGTATCGTGGTGAGAAAGACATATTTTTGTTCCAAGCAAGGTTGAAAAAAATCAATGAAAAATCCAACAAGAAGCATGCCAGAATCAAGATGTGGATGTCAAGCGAGAATGGTGTTGTGCAACTCAAATAACACAGAATAATAAGGGTCTGGTTTTTAGTTAAAATGGAGAATGAAATGACAATAGAAATCGCTGAAAATTTATAGAAATAAACTAGACTCAATAACGAAGACACCACTTTTTACGGATTTGGAATATGATCTTCGGTTAGAGAGATATGGCCCTGACAAGTTGGTCCTAATTCAGGTAGCGATTTACAGCGATTTGCTTACTGAAGACACTACAAATCGCTATAGCGATTTGCGGAAGACCTGAAAATACTACAAATCGCTGTAGGAAAGCCCGATAACACTACAAATCGCTTTTGGAAGGCCCCAAAAAAATTTGGTCCGGAGGGCGCTGCCCCCGAGGGATTAGCGCCGGGTGGGAGCCCTCAGACCCCCCATTCTGTATGGGAAAAAACTCTAAATCAGGCTCCACAACTCATCAAGTTGAATGATGCTACCCACGCTGGGAGGAGCCCTCAGACCCCCCTTCTATAAGGGTAAAAACTCTGAATCAGACTCCACAACTCTTCAAGTTGAACGATGCTACAGTCAGTGTGCAGGTCAGTCGGTGTTTGATGAAGCAATGTAGGATCGTCTGTTGGATGTGCACAGAAATAGAGAGAGAAGGGAGAGAGAGTGAAAGGGTTGATGTTGATGGCCTTCTCCAGGGCGAACTCTTTGCCTCCCTTGATTTCTTCTCTAGAGAGAAAGAGAGGGTTTTATAGTGTTTTACGGAGAAAGAAGAAGAAGACTTTGAAGAGTCAACATCATCCTCAACTTTCTGAACGGAGGACATGTTTGTCCTTTTTTTGAACGGAGAAAGAAGAAGAAGACTTTGAAGAGTCAACATCATCATCGACTTTCTGGATGGAGGACATGTTTGTCCTTTTTTTGAACTGTTTGTTTTTTCTTTTTTGAATGAAGGGCATTTTTGTCATTTTCTCAAACCATCACTTTATGAGAAAAATAGCAAGAAAGGGTACTTAAGTCTTTGCAACAACACCATAGTCCGATGCAAAGTTATGTCAACATACACGGGAATACGAGCCCCATGTGCTTGTATATGTGGTGCTCATTCAAAGCCCCAAACACAGACGTGGGATTCAGTGAATCATCCGGGGGGAACATACACCACCCTCTCCTTTTTTATACATTTTTTTTAACTGGGACGCAGTGTATGAAATAGAACGTTGTCTGCCGCGTCCAGAATACCTCATTATTTACGTTTCACTCCCTGTTACCAAAAAAACAAGATAGGGAGAACAAATAAAAAAAATAAATAAATACATCGACGGGCTCTTTCTCCCCTATGCAGTGAAGGGGGTGCCGAATAAGGAGTATGTACGGGTGTCGGGCGACGTCGTTGATGGGCTAATTGGTGTCGCCGAGGCGCTTGACGATGGTGGGGACGAGGTCGTTGAGGTGGTCTCCGATGGAGGTTAGGGACTGGGGGGGGGGGGTTGCCCTGGCTTACCCTGAAGTTGTTGTCCCTGAGCAGATCAAGACAGCAGTCGATGAGGGAAGTGACCTCGCCGGAGGAGATGCCCCTTCGACAGTTCTTGAGGTAGCGGTGGAGTCGCTCCACCCCGGCCATTCGCTTGTTCGTGTCCTTCAACTGCGCCATCTCCATCTCCATAGCCCTCCCCCCCGCTCTCCACCCTCGGGCTACTGTTTCCTCCTCCTCTATGGTCTCCCTCCCCTCCAGCCAACGCCTGGCCAAAAAAAAAATCAAATAATTAAAAAAATAAAGGGAAAGGGAGAGTGAAGCAAATTTGAAGTAGACAAGGATTAATATATATATATATATTGTATATGTAAAAAACTTTTTAGTAAAAGTACCCTCATTCTTTGATTTTTGGTTTATATATAAATATATTGCATTTTGGCTTTTGGTTTTATGAATATGAATTTTTGCATTTTAGTTTTTGGTATAAAAATATAAATATGATTTATTTTCTTGCATTTATAGTTTTTGGTTTGTATATAAAATGAATATATTCAATTTAAGGTTTTTGGTTTGTATATAAAAAATATGAATTCTCATTTTTTTCTTAAATTACCAAACTTAAACATTTTTTTCATACTTGGATCCAGTTTGAGATCTATATTTAAAGCTAAAATCCATAATTTTTTGATAAACTTTCATAGTTAGATCTAATAAAACATTACTTAAAGCATTTATATATAAAAAAAATACCAATTCTTATTTTTTTGAAATTACCTAAAGTTTAAACATTTTATAATTTTTAGATCCAATCCTATATCTATATCTGATGTTAAAATCCATAATAAACATGTTAAAACATTCATGTGGTCGAGCAGATA
Source organism: Nuphar pumila (assembly GCF_984573655.1). Taxonomy (NCBI): domain Eukaryota; kingdom Viridiplantae; phylum Streptophyta; class Magnoliopsida; order Nymphaeales; family Nymphaeaceae; genus Nuphar; species Nuphar pumila. Next base: position 134,130,554 of record NC_143254.1, on the reverse strand, counting down.
TGATTCAAAATAAAGTAATCCGACGTATTATCCATGATTGTCAAAGTTATCAGCACATTGCCACCAAACAATACATATTTGAAATACAACATCAGACTACTACAATCTAAAAAAATGTTGAACTTGGTAGAGTTGTTAATAAGTCATCGAATATACTCTTAAGGGACTGATGTGTATCATAACTTTAAAAGGTAAGCCATTCCAAATATGGACCTCCTATTTCTGAAATTATAAATATGGGCCTTTGTTTTCCTGAAAACCAGTGACAAACAAGGGCGTGAGAAATTTTCACTTTCCAAGGGACAATACAAGAAACAAAAAAATGAATCACATCATACACGACAATAGATGTTGACGTGAGGTGTCAAATGGACCGTTTTCAGGAAAAGTTTTGCGCATATTTGAAAATTCAGAAAAGTATAACCTATTTTTAAAATTATAAGCAAAAGGTTGGAACAAAATAGAATGCCCTTTCGCTCTCCTCCCCCACACCCCAAAAAAAAGCAATCATGGATTCTTAGTCGGTAGCATTACTGAAAACCTTCACAAGACCTTACTCGTCCACTGGGGCAACCCAAAAGTTTAAAGGGTTTGTTGCATATGCTAAATGCAATCTTGGTTCTTATGAAATTGAGTTAGGCATTTTTACTTTAGCTGATGCATTTTTTAGAATGGAGCTTTTGTAGTCTAGAGTAGTATTTTGCTCGAGGACTAGCAAACAATAAGCATGAGAGAATTTGATAATGTATGATAATGCATCCATTCTTAATACATAAAATCATGCATTTAAGCATCTTTTATTGGTTTATATTTCATGCTTATGATGTTTCAAGGTTAAAGAAGTCACAGTTCGAATCTTGTGAAATTCAGAGTTAAAACGAGGAAGTTACAACCGTCTTACGGTTCTGGAGCGAATCCCAAGGCAATTCGGATCTTGATCCAGTCCAGAACACATTAATTGGATCTTGAATCCAATTCTAATGTGTTCAGCAAACACTTTTAAACCAAATCCATTTCAAAATTTTAGAAAAATCCATTTTGAAAATGGCGCCTAGCATTTATTTTTATTTTAAACCTCCTTTTGAAATTTTATAAAAATTAGGACTTAATAGTAATTATTTTCAAAACCCTTATAAATACCCACATTAGGGTTGGCGTGAAAGGGTCTTCAGCCCATTTCACACCAACCTCTTCTCTTATTCTTCTTCTCCTCTTTAAATTCTAAAGAATTTCTCTTTTGCCTCTTCTTTCTCCATTGAGTCTTCCCTGCCTGCACCAGAGAAACAAGGTGTTGCGCCTTCGGATCCTGCTGCGTACCTTCGTGGATGCGACTCAACAAAGCACCCTCCAAATGCACTTCAGAAGGTTTCACACGCGCAGTAACTAGTTCAGCCCTGCGGCTCAAGGCGTCCGCAACTACATTGGTCTTCTTAACCTTGTACTCTAAGGCAAAGTCGAACTCAGCAAAAAACATCTGCCATTGAGCTTGCTTTGATGTCAGTTTCTTCTATATTTGAAAATAGCTCGTGGCAACATTATCCATCTTGATGATGAACTGGGCACCCAAAAGATAGTGTCACAAGGTCCTGAGGCAATACACGATGACTGTCATCTCACGTTCATGCACCGTGTAACACCTCTTTGCATCCTTTAGCTTATGACTCTCATATGGGATCGGATGATCGTCATGCATAATAACTCCGCCGATGGCAAAGTCTGAGGCATTTATATAGACCTTAAAGGGTCTCGAGTGATGAAGCAGTCGCAGCACTGGCTCCCTCACTAAGACTTTCTTCAAGCCGTCGAAGGCATCTTAGCGTGCTCCTGTCCAGAGCCATACTCGATTCTTCTTTAACAGGTCAGTGAGGGGTGCAATAATAGGGAAGTAACCTTCAATAAATCGCCGATAGTAATTCGCCAAACCAAAGAATGACCGCAACTTTGGCACTTTGCATGGCAGAACTCATTTCTTGATGACTCTTATCTTTTCCCCATCCATGCGCAGCACACCACGCCCCACAACGTGGCTGAGGAAGTTGATATCCTCCTTACCGAATAAATACTTTTCTCGTTTAACATAGAGGTCATTCACCTTTAGCACCTGAAACACTGTTCACAAGTGTCTGACATATTCTTCCATGTTGTTGCTATAGATCACGATGTCATCTAAGTAGACTACCATGAACTTGTTTAAGTAAGGGTAAAAAATCTGATTCATTAGGGTCGTGAACATGGTTGAAGCATTCGTCAACCCGAATGACATTACTAAGAATTCGTAAGCACCATAGAGGGTGATGCAAGTTGTCTTCGACTCATCACCATCTGCAATCCTCACCTGCCAGTAACCCGATCTCAAGTCTAGCTTTGAAAAGACTCGAGCACTGCCCAACTAATTGAACAAGTCTGCTATTAGTGGCAAGTACTTGTTCTTTACCGTGACCTTGTTTAGCTCACGGTAATCCACATACAACCGCTTGGAGCCGTCATGTTTCATCTGAAATAGGACTGGGGCGCCAAATGGTGCTTTTGATGGACGAACGATGCCTGCATCCAACATCTCGTCCAACTGCCTGCACAACTCCTTCAGCTCAGCTGGCCCCATGTGGTATGAAACCATTGTGGGAGGCTTCGCTCCCAAAGTCAACTCAATCTTATGGTCGACCTTGCGTCTTGGTGGTAGATGTTTCAGCAATTTCGTAGGCATCACCCTCCGAAACTCTGCCTACAGGGGGGTAGAGTCTACGACACTGCTGCTTGTACCTTCCATTCTTCTGTGCACACGACAACTAAGAATGTCTGTTCCCCATGCTTGACACCCTTCTTCAATTGCGTTGTCGATAACACTGAAGTCTTGCTTTTCTGAGTAAGGCACTGAACTGTGTGTGACAGGTTTGACCCTATAATCGTCAATGAGTTAAACTTTGACAACATCATCACATTCTTATTGCGCAGAAACTTCATACCCAAAATCATCTTAAAATTGTCTAGGGGCACTACAAAGAAGTTGGCCTTGCCGACCCAACTCCCAATTTGTATAGCTACATCTCTTGCTTCACCAATGATGTTTTGATAGGGCGCCACAATGTCTTGCTCACAAATATTGGCGCGTCTATCGACACCGACTCCAGAGTCCCTTCTTTAGCATGAGAATGGACTCTTGTACCATTTGTCACAGACCTATTTCCTTCAATAGGCCAGCGCGGTGGGACAGTCCTTTCTTACCGCCGCAAGCCTTCTTATCGCTCACTTGCCAGTCACGGAAGCTTGTAATCAGAGTGTAAGAGAGAAAGAGAGAATAGAGGGAGAAAAATCACAATCACAAGAAGCAATCACAACGAGGGTGAACAAAAGAAAACTCAACGCATTTAATTCATTCACAATTTAACCCGTAGGCCTCTTACAGTTCAAGTATACGGGCTGCCCCTTCGGGGTATTGATTAACCTAAACCAGACAACTTACATTAGACTCAACGAAAGCAAAACAGGCTCTAGACGCAACTTTACAATGTAAGTCACAAGGAAACAATTATATTGCTCAATCTTAATGTGATTCAACTTTATTAGGTTTAGTTTAGATTTAGACCCGGCCCGATTCAGATTTGTTGTTTAAAATTCAAAACGAATTCATATGATCTTGGTTGCCCGACCATGCCAGACCAGGCTCATACATGCGTTGGTTCAAAACTCAATATGTTTGAGAGCCTTGCATTGGGACGGAAACACGGTTTCAGTGTGTTGCAAAAATATTGACTTTCCATTCCAATGTGTGATTGAGAGATGGAGTTGCCAAAAACATCCTCCTGGGAATGGTATTGAAATGTGGTGTTGAGGCTGCCAACACCATTCTCAATGCATTGTTTAGAATATGAGAGCATTGGGAAACCACAACACAACCTCCGTTTCGAGGGTCACAAACATAGCCTAAGTTGGTCTGGCTCCAAAATCTAAATTACCCTTTCTTAAGGCTTCCATATCTGATTAGCTAAACATGTAAAATCTAACCTTGGCTTTTTTCACATCCAAATTCCGAAAAATCCAAATCTTCTTTCCATCCAAAACCAGGCAACATGCAGATCAACATCTCCAGGGAAAATAACTAATTTGATCCGAGTGTGGTAAAGGCTTTTCTGTCTTCTCTATTCCCGAAACCCAACTCCGATCCAGATTCAAAATATCGCTTGCGTTGAGAATACGAAATTCTTTCACTATATTAACGCAATAAGAATACTTTTGATACAACATATTATGTTATATTTTATCTTCCTATAAGCTGATTTCCTATAAATCCCTTAGAAATAAAAGTTATTTACTTTTGAAGCGGATCCCCCAATTGGGCTTTGTTGTCGGTTTGATCTTTGTTCAAATGCTTCTTCATCCATATTTTTCGAATAACGTTAATTTGAAATTTCAATACTAAAAGGGGAGGTCCCAAAGGAAGGCCAGCTGGTCAATTTGACTCTCTATTCAAAACTTAATAATCTAACTACTCTATATAATATTTTTTGAAAGAATACTCTAAATAAATTCACGATAATTAATAAAGCAACAAAATATAAGTTGACATATCTAGCTATCAATTTTTGCTTTTTTAGGAACTGTTTTTCAGAGCAAAACCCTCTCTCTCTCTCTGCACACACGCGTTCAACAGTTACTAAAACTTTAAAACTGTTCCGCCAAAACTCTCTCCCTCACGCTGCACATGCGCATATGTATGTTTACCAGGTCTTCCTTAAAACTGCTATCCCAAAATCTCTCTCTCTCTCAAACGCATACATACGTTTACCACTTCTCTCTCTCTCAAACGGCATCTAGCTCTCTCGAGGGGTTGGGGGTTGGCGAAGCATCTGCCTTGCCGATTTCCTTCCCCCTTCTATCTCTCTCTCACGTTCAAAACTGCCCAGAAACTGATCTGTGAAGCCCCAGCTGATACTCTAAACCAAAGAACGTCCCAAGCCCAAACAGCAGGTTCAGGTAATCGTTCTCCCTTGCCCTGTAATTGCATTCTTTTTTGATAGTGTGTGTTTTCCGTTATGGTTTTTAATGTATTTTGTTCAAAATGGACTCTTTCCTAGGCTGTGGTTTAGTGCAATAACTGGTATTTTCAGAATACTTCTGTATGATGAGCCAAACTCAAGCATGTGAACAAACCGCTCACTTTAGTGAAAAAATGACAGGACAGCGTTTTGTAGCCAATGCAATTTATTTTGGCATTCGCTGGTACCAGGTGTTTATCAACTCCCCGTTGGATAACTGATCACGTGTGACTCGAGTAGCAACGTCTAAAAGCCTTTCAATTTTATTTTAAGATCCATATCCTAGGATACTCAATCGCATTGTGGTTGGGTGTTAGACCAAATCTAATCCAGTTGTACCCGTAGATCCCAATTCATTCTATTTACAACTATTTATAATGCAGTCCTCAATTTTTGCCTAAATGAGAGAGAGAGAGAGAGAGAGAGAGAGAGAGAGCTTAAAAAAGCAAATCTTATAATAATGGACCCTGCAGTTACCTTGTGTATTTAGCATGCTAGCAATATAAAGGGTAGATTTTATGAGAAATGATATCCATTCAGGAGAGCATGCATTTCATATAGATACTGAAAGTCTAAAGCCTTTTCTCACAATCATGTTGAAGAACCCTGATTCAGATTGTTGAGGTTACTTAAATTTTTTTTTTTTATCTTGATAGGCAATCTGGTGTTAGTCAGACCCCTAACAGTTATACAACCGTACCATTGGGATTTAAACTTGCAACATCTACACTAACTGCTCCTAACAGACAACCGGAGCCCCCGTTGATTACTTAAATTCTTAAAATACGGAAAAGTTCTCCTTTAAGCACAAGTGAGCTCTATAAAAATAATGCACACATCACCGTCTTGTTTGTATTGGTTTTTAGAATATTTCTATGAATAAATCTCTCACCACAACATAACTTTATTCAATTTTATTGGATAGTCAGGGTGTATCACGATGGACTTTTTAGGAGTATCCGTGCGAGTTGGTAGTGCATGGTTGGGCTTTTGTTTGAAGATAGGCATAATTTTAACCAAATCAGAACTAGCTTGAGCTAGCATAGTCGGAGACAGTCTAGCGTAAGACCTTGGTTGAGAGATCCAAACTTGATTTACGCTTTAAATCTTATCACAATGATGTGTTAGTGCAAATGACATGACTAGATTGGATTTTTTTTGGGGGGATTTCTAATTTGGGTTACTTACCTTGTTTTTTGCTTTAATGTGTTCACGACTTCATTTCTAGTTATATCTATTGTTGTTTATGATTGAATTTTTGTTTGTTTCTACGATAATTGTTTTTGTCCAATTTATGATTTTGGGTATCACTAATTGGGTTCTAACTTCTTTTCTGGAACAAACCTTTTAAAATTTTCAGTGTCTTTTGGCAATTCTAGTTGGTCTGTTGTTTCACTGCATTTCTAAATTGGCTTTTCTTTTTACCATTTTCAGGTTTCTTTAGTCGGGAGTATAAGGTATTGGTCTCCTTTTTCGGGTTTCTTGATAATGATTGAGGAAATTTTAGAGCTTAGCTGCTGAACTCCTTTTGGTTTTTTGAAGTACCAGCAATCCTTTATACTTGTTTGTGGTGGATATTTCAGATTTCATTTTTTCAATATCAGATTTTGGGGCAGTTGTGTAACTCATATAACTAAGTGAGTGGCAATTCTGCTAGGTATTGTATGTTTGCTTGTGAGTTGGGAAGTTCTATCTTATGTATATAGGCATTTTTTCTTGGGGAAAGAGGAAACTCTTATGTGTTTATTCAGTGTACATTTTTCCTGCTCATTTGAGTGGATAGTCAAGTCGGAGAATAGGTTGTCTGGATTCCTATAATAATGGCAATGGCAACCAGAAGGCCAACTGTAAAACTACGGGGAGATTTTCACAGTTTCACTTCTGTGTTAGCATATGCGGTAATTGAGTGGCTGTTGATGTTTCTCTTGTTCTTCAATGCTCTACTCTCCTATGCGATGACAAAAGTTGCTAGAATGTTTGGTTTGCAAATCCCGTGTTTGTTATGCTCAAGGCTTGACCATATCGTGGGGAATGAGGCACCGGATTTCTATAGAGAATTGATCTGTCATGCCCATAAACTAGAAATCTCCTCATTGGTTTGTTGCCGGATTCACGAGAAACTCTCTGATATACACGGAATGTGTGAGGACTGCCTTGTTTCCTTTGCCACAGAGAAGAAATCAAGTGCAGAAAAATATCGGTTGCTGATTGGGAAAATGGGAATGGATTTTGAATTCTGGAGAAGACATCGTCATAATTTCCATCTAGATGCACCTATGAAAGATTTAAGCATTTGTTCATACAATGAGATGGATGCCAATGTTGAAGAATTGCGAGATTATATTCCAAGTTATGAGCTTTCATTGGAGTCGAGGGGCATGAGATACTGTACATGTTGTGGCATGGCCATCGAAACTAATCTAAATTCAAATAGCATACTCAATGCCAGTTCTATTGGAAACAAGGTTGGCATGCTTGACATTTCTTCCTCTTGCTCTGTACTGTGTCATCACCATGATTTCTTGAGTAAGAAAAGCGGAAGGTCATCTGTAGGGAAGCACAAGCATGAGCTTTTAGCTCATTTTGGGTACTCAAAACTCGATTCTTCTGATTCAGAGTCCGAAGAATCTCTGTCAGATGAGGATGATGCACTTTCTTCTACTAGAGAAATGTTTGGTTACAACAATGAACCATCATCATCTTTCTCTTCAGAAAATTCTGACAGCATCAGGACCAACATATCTTCTGCGAGCGAAGTGAGCGTCGACAAGCTGGGAAGCCTGGGAACTTCCACAAGTGGATTGAACCTCAACAGTCTGGGAAGAAGTCTGTCTACAGCATCTGTTGCTTCCTTTGTGATCTCTGATGAACAACAAGAATGCAAGAGCTATGATCATTCATCAGATAACTGTTCCATAATTGATGTAATTGAAGGGTCTGATGTGAAGCAAGAGGAGAAAGTTTTACAGACAAATGTGATAGAAGCAAGTGAGTGTGAGCATGCTTCAACTTCAGCACCTTCTGTCACTTTCGGGCATGGCCTTGATCAACTGAACTGGCAGGAAGTCTCAGAAACGCTACAGCATCCCTCAGTATTGGAGTTTTTCACCCCCCGTGCAGTGCCACCATCAGAAAAGGCTTCTAAAGTATTCTCAGATACAACACTTTCATCCCCTCTATTTGAAAATCTTACACTAAGCCCATCAGACAAGGCTTTGAAAGAGTTTCCTAGAACAGCTCACCCTTATGCACTAGATGGATTTTTCACACCACGACCAGTTCCATCATCAAGTAAGGACGCAGGGGATCTTTTAGAAGCAACATGTTCGATGCCTGAATTTCTAACTCCATGTGCAATTCCATCATCAAACAATGGTGTGGAAACCCTTTTTGGAACTTTACATCCTTCCCCACGACCTGAAATTTTCACCCCACGTGCTGTTCCATCATTGGACAAGACTCTGAAAGGCCTTCCAGAAAGAGGGTACGCAACACGTTCAGTTCCTTCTGCAGTTAGAACTGTTGAAGCTCTTTCAGAAGCAGTTCATCCTGCTAGTATTTCTGAATCATCCACACAAGCTGCAGTTGTCTCATCAGAGTCTGCTGTGCAAGTTCTTGGAGAAGGATTCCTGTCAAAAAGTAAGTTTCAAAATCTTCTATGGTCTCTTGATAAATGGAGGGTCTTTAATTTCTTAAGCTTACTGGTTTCATGCTGCAGGTATTACTGAGGCCACTGCAACAGATATCTGTTCTTCTGAAATGACAACAGAATCAATATCTAATATTATAGGAGTAAAAAAGAATGAAGGATTATCTAGATTGAAGTTACTTAGACCTAGTGCCTTAAGTAATCAGACAACTGATGATCCAGCTCTTCTTATGTCTGGTTCTTTGGATTTAAATGATGCAAACAAGCTGGCTGTGGGTAATAAAGTAAGTCATCCACGTGAGTCCCTTTCAGATGGTGGCGGTAGAGAATCCAGCAGAATTCCCGAGGATCTAAAACTACTATTGGCACAGATTTCATCGTTACGAGAAATGATTGATATAGCTATGACTCCAAAAGTTCAAGTTGCTAATGATGAATTCAGGACATCTGATGCACCTAACCCCAATGGACTACAGGCTTTTCACAAAAGGCTCTCACCTGAGACAAATGAGTCGGGTGCAGAGTCTTTGGATGGGAGCATTGCGAGTGACATTGAGGGAGAAAGTGTGGTTGATTGCCTGAAACGCCAAATTGAATTGGATAAGAAGGTGTTGTATGCTTTATATAAGGAGCTTGAAGAGGAAAGGAGTGCTTCTGCTGTTGCTGCAAATCAAGCGATGGCAATGATTACTAGGTTACAGGAGGAGAAGGCAGCAATGCATATGGAAGCTTTGCAGTACCAGAGAATGATGGAAGAGCAAGCAGAGTATGACCAAGAAGCTCTTCAGAAATTGAATGAACTCCTTGCAATGCGAGAGAAGGAAATGCTGGACTTGGAGGCAGAGATGGAACCTTTCATGAAAGGATTTGAAAGTGAATATAAGTTGGAGCAGAAGGTTGAGGACTTGACACAATTAGAACAGGCTGGTTGTTCTCATGATGAGGTGACTGGTGATTCACTTGCTTCTGATTTTCCTTCTGTTGAAAATTTTGCAGGAAGAGATTTTGCATCTTGACCAAAGATTGAATGATTAGAGGCACTTGACGCAGACACTCTTAATTCTCTCAGAAGTGAAAGCGAAGGATTGGACCTCATCCAGGAAATAGCACATCACCTGCAAGAATGCACAGAATATGGACCTGAGCAGCAGAGACACCATGTTCTTGATTTAAAGTGATGCAGAACGTTAGTTCAGAGTCAGTATTTTAAGAATTTTGGTTTTTGGGTAATGGGAAATCATAATGCTTTTGTGTTGATGCTTGAAACCTTTATAATTTTGGAGACTATGTTAAATGCTATATCTGTTACAAGCATCTGATTTATGTTCTTGATAAGTTTGTTGTTGCAATTTTTATAGGATTTTACAGTCTCTGCCCTGTAGTAGATGTAGTTTTGTTTTACTTTAAAATGATTTGATTATTTTCTATCACATGATTTAACTTGTTGATGCTGCACTTCAGTTTAAAGCACCTCATCTTTCCACAGTTGTCTACCTTTCCTTTCTTGGTTTCATATATTTAACTTCTGTAAATAGGGCTTGTAAATGAACCGAGCAGCTCGTGGCTCAGCTTGAATTGGCTTGCAAGAATCCTCTTCATGTTCATCAAAGTGGGCTCAAGAGCCAAGCCACAAGCAGCTCATTCAGCTTAAACGATTTGAGCACAAACAAAGGGAGTTCAACTCTGCTTTGTTTGGCTCATTTACTAGACCTATCTACGAAGTGTTCATTTCAGGGAATATGTCCAACATTAAAAAACCAAATTATTGCAAAGCCCGTCCTTTACCCGGTAGTGCCTTTGTTTACCTTATGCCAATTTGAAAGCAATTCTGTGATTTCATTTCAGTTGCAAGCATCTTTACTGGAATTCAGTCTCTAGTTGCACACTTTCTTCAACAGATTCGGAATTGATAAAATACAACTTTGTGCCCAAGTAGCTTTTCTTTAGCTTTACACGATTTGATAGTTACCTTGAAGTTTGGATAGATTGTCATATGAGGAGATCCTTGGCTTTTATAGTGGTCGAGCATCAATTTTGTTTCTTGAAATATGCTGCATGGAACTTGCGAAAAGGCAGAAAGTTTTCTTTCTCTGTACTTTTTTACATGTATGCATGTCTTACATGGATTAATTCACTGGCGCAGATGAATGAATTGGGAACCTGAAAAACGAATACTGAAGATTGTGAGGGCCAGTAAGGTGCAGTTCTCACTGCATGTAGCCACAACTATATCAAGGCAAAGTTTATAAGGAATGAAGGATGTGGTGCCTGCTCGCTTGCATTTCCCATTGGTGCATGTAATATGCTTCAGCTAACTACAGCATACCATTTTTTTGTTTTGCATGTGCGTATCTTGCTTTTGCATTTGCAGAGTAAGCGAGTTTGGTTTCTCCTGTTATTTCCAAGAGTGCTGTGGCTATAAAAGGGGTGATCCTTTTTCTTTTAGTTTGCCAACTATTGTTTGTTATTTACATTCAGAGAGGCCCTTCTAGCTTTGTAGATTTGTTAAAATGCTTGGGTTTTGTTCTTGTTGCACACCTGTCTATGCTGCTTTTATAAAAAAAAGAACGACTTTGAAGAGATTCTTGTTATCACTCTCTAGTTGGCTATTTTGGTGGGAACTCTTTTATTATGAAACTTACATATGAAACTTTCCTTTTCTTATCAGCTATCATGCCTCCCTTCTTCTGTCATAGCGGAGGAAGAGCTTCATGGGATATCTTTCTTTTGGAAATCTGCTTGCTCAAGCAGCCAAGCTACTCTATCAACCCTTTTTTGTTTTGGCAATTTTATATGGAATTGAATTTCGTACAGCATCAGCCTTACAGCTTCCTACTCTGTTTCAACAAACAACAGATTCAGCTTTCTCTTATTTTGATTTTGTATAAGCTGTGTAATTACATGAACTTCATACTTTCGCACTTATACTCGTCATCGAAGTGGAAATATGCATTCACGAGCTGTGGAAGAGCAGAGAGCTGCTGGAATCAGACTACAAAGCTAATCCTGTAAGATATAGCATCCAGACGGGATAACAAATTCCCATGCTAGTCAGATGGTGAACCTAGTTTTACTTCAAGTAAAATGAACTTTAAAACTGTATTATGTTGACTAATAATAGCAATGGACTGCTTCATTAGTGTTTGTCACTCTCCTTCCATGATACATGCAATGTTTATTCACCTTTACATTAAGAGAAAATATAATAATATTTTCTCTGAAATAATTCATCTTTGAAAATATATTAGACTTAGCTAACTATATAATGAATTTGTTTGTTAAAGAAAAATTGAGACAAGGTATATAAATATGTAAATCTGCAATGCGTTTATGTATTGACTTTTGCATTAAAAAAATGTTGTAAAGTCCTCCCCTCATTTTTAATTTAAATTTAACAAGCCTAAACCAGAACGTTCATCTGCACTTGTTAAGATTCAATATCTGTTTGGTTATGACTTACGACAACCAAAGCATTCAATTGTCATGATATATATATATATATATTGATAGGCAAGCTAGGGTTAGGTACAGACCCCATCAGTTTATGTACCATCGGGTTTTGAACTTGCAACGTCCAAACACATGGTGACGTGCACTAACAGCTCCTACCAAACAAGCGGAGCCCCCGTTGGTGCCATTGTTATGATATTTATTACAAAGAAAAAGGAAGAATGGAAAAGCTTGGGACTGCAGAGTTTCAACTACGGCATGAACCTGCAACAATGGTCGCCCGTTATGCTGTACACGCTTTGTTGAACGAGTGGAATTTGTAGCAAAGTAAATCGAGTTTCAAAGATGTATAATGTGACAGTTCCTCCACCGGCACTCCGGCCTATACTTGGTCATACTGTTATGCAAACCACAACAAAAAAAAAAAACGAAGCAAATCACAAGATAGAGAGAATAAAGAAAACAAGACACGGGATTTACTTAGTTCGGCACTCAGGCCTATATCCACGGGTGAAAGGAGGAGCTCTTCAAACCCTAATTTCCCATACACCTGACACTGTTGTACCCGTCTCTCAAAAGAGACGGTTATATATATGATAAAATCATAAATCTTACAAAAACTAGACATGTTCATACTTAGGGTTGTCAACAGGTCAGGGGTCAGGGTTGACCGGTATCCACCCATATAATTAATAACCGGGATCTGGGTTCGGGTTAAGGTAATTGTCGGGTCAAGAATAAAAAAACCATATCCGAATAAATAAATTTTTTCAAAATCTCAAACCCGGATCGACTTATTAACTGGTCGGGTCAGTGGCAGGTCGGGTTGAATTTGAAACATAGATTTAGGAACTATATAAGTACTTTTTTTTTTTCGTCACAGCTTAAAAAAGTGTTGGAACGTGCTTTCTGTGTGAAGTATTGGCCCTTCTTTCACCGGGTCTGGCACCCAACTCGATGAAAGAAAATAAAAATCAGTCTCGGACCCGAATCAAGTCGGGTTTAAAAGAAGAAATTCAAACCCGCTAAAAAGTTAATTCAGGTCTTAATTTTTTTTACCAAAGCCAGGTATCCGAAACAAACCTGACCCGTTGACAGCCTCCGCTATCACCACAAACCTCATTGAAAATGGTTACCAGAGTATTTTCTATCTTAAGAACTGAAGAAGACGCCCACAGCACAATTGAATACCAGGTGTACCTGACCTATAAATTGCACATTCTACATATCTTTTCTTTTCAATGAATTGGCTTTGGGTCTAGACGCCTTTGCACATAAAAAAAACAAAAAAGGGAGGACGACCTTAATTATAGCATACATCATTAAAAAAGTCAAAGAGGCAGATGGTTAATTACAATGTATCGTGTAATGATGAGCATCAACATCTACATTCTCAATTTGTAGTTTTTTATGTTTGAAGTTGAGAAAATAACTCAGCGTCCATCAGGCTCAACCAAAACCATCAATGACGTAGCCCTTGCGGCAATGAAGTGGGCTTCACTGTTGGATAAGATGAGGTAGAAGTCAAAATGGATTTATATATTGAAATAATGACATCAACAAAAATCTCTTGTAATAGTAAGGGTATGAGCATGGTGATGTTAAGACTGGATTGAGCTTGTGATCCTATAGGCCCTTCTTTCCTATTATTGGACCAAGTTGTATTCAATTTCACCAAAAACTCGTGACATTGGAGAAGATACGACATGGTGCAATTTCATTTGGCTCTTGATAGAATGGCCTCCTTCCGCTCATGTGGGGCCAATAATAGAGAAATCGTTTATGTTGAATATTCAATATCATCATTTTTTTGTGATATTGAATATGACTTTCCTCCTCTCCTCCATGGATACTCATCCCTTGGATGTTTTTGCTTCTGATAATGTCATTGGGAGAGCAAAAATTTGTTGTGAATTTAGTAGGTATGGCAATTGAGCTTGATATGAAAGTAAGTTATGAGGCACTAGTTGGACGTTCTTCCATTAAAGTGATAGTTGCTTCAATTGGATCAAGTTTTTGGTGCAATGAGCTGTGTGCCACATTGCTCCCTAGATACAACCGGTCCATGACTTGCATTGGGTGAGGACCACCTTTGAATAGTCTATTGACTCGAACCAATCTAGTTTAACGTCCTTTTTGTGGTGGCTTAGTGAATGTGAGTCTCCACTGCTTGGTTGGAACTCCCATATGTCGGTATTGGTAGGCCTCGGTGATCCTTCGTTTTGTTTGCGAACCTCAGTAGTGATCCTTCGCTTTCTGCCTAGAGCCTGCAAAACCAGACCTGACCAACCCTTTCTGGGGACTGCCCTCGTGTCAATTTGGGATTGGATAGTGATTGGAACTTTTTATGAACCACAAGTTCGACTTGTGGAATCATCCTAAACGGTTTTGATCTGATCCGACGGCCCAAGGCTGCCCACTTTAGGTGGGTTAACAATAAAGAAATGTCAGAAATATGCATTATTTTTTATTTTTATCATAAAACTATGTCAAATCCCAATCGTTTCAAGCTAAATCGAGCAGAAGATGAGGCTGTCTCAATCGTTTTCAGAGTGGGAAAGTGGTACATGACTGCTAGCTGCTTAGAATTGGAAAAGCTATGCGATGGCTCTACGGAATAGGTAGGTCCTAGTTTTAGAGATTGGCTTTGGTTGAGTTGGTCAATGATGTAGAAAGGTATCTATCAACTTCCCTTCTCTATCTTATCCATGTCCAATTCCACGCTCATGTTTGCACTTCACCTGTTAACTTATCATTGATCGTACGAGTGACATATAAATTGTTCCTGGTAATGTAACTCCTCTCGTCATGTGCATCATTTTATTAAGATCGTATCCATTTTTTCATGATGAACGGGGAAACCACCCTCGGGATATAAGATTAAGTGGTGCTCGCTATGCATAAGATTGCTGACCCGACAGTATAAACTCGTTGGCGCACCCCTAGCCCACAGAAAGTAAGGGTGCCCCTGTACATCCAAAGATTTACCTTAAAAACTTGGATCTCGCATCTGACCTTAATGTAATGAGGCTTCAATATCATCAGCATTGGATATTTTATACGACCTTGCATAACTTTGATGAAATTCATAGATATAATTCAAATATGACCATGATTATGAACTATTGATCTGATATTGATACTGCATGCAAGTAAGGCTTATGCATTTTACCAGTTTTGGTTGCAGGATGAGCTCATCTAAAAACTTAAATTATAAGTTATGTCATTTTGGATAAAAAAAAACTCAACATACAAAATTTGGTTACAATGCCTTAGATGACTCACATATTAGGTTAGGGGCAAATTCTAAGTGAGTAAGGGTGATGCAGTGTGCCTTTTTTTGTTTTTTATACAATAAGATCTTCAGAAGATGAGGCGTTTAGAGATGGACTTACTCACGATGCCAATCACCCAAAGAATCAATAGAAAACTATAGAGCATTCGACACACATGCTTGCAGTAAATCCAACATTGTCCTATATTAGTTAGGCAATTTGATATACACAAGAGTAGGTAGCTTTATTGAGAGACAATGGTTGATAACCACACTCGTTAGTAGTCTTGGGGACATGATTGACTATGCAAACTTTGGTCTTACACAATCGTTGTGTTCTTTTGTTGGTACCATATGTCTACGTACTGAGTGAGCATAGCTTTTCTGATGCTCATAAATACAACTAGCATGAACGCATTATATTTTAAACTTCTAGTACATCGATCTTTCAATATCGTTCTAGTTTTTTATAAATTTTATTTTTTAGGATGTTTATAATTATTGTGTTTTTAATTTGTTTTTGTTATCCCCAAAATCTCTACATTTTTTTGAAGCTATATTTTAATTAAGAATATTATCTAATGAGGGATGACCATGTTAATTAAAAAAATATGGTTAGAGGTTAGCATCAACTAAGACTTTGTTTTTTAATAGAAGATTGGAGTCTCAATACTATATATATATATATATATATATATATATATATATATATATATATATATATATATTGAGTATCACCTTAAAGAAGAGTAATAAAAATTATTATGGGCAGCATTGTGCCATGCAACCAAGAGGCAATATCAGGTCTACCCTATTCAATATGCTCCTAAACCTAAGGTGAACACACACGCTTGAGCTTTGTTTTGTTTTAATGGTGGTTCAAGTTAAAATAAGTTGATTTAGCCTTGTATCTTATTTTTTGTTTCTTTCTTTTTCAATCAACTTAGATTTGAGAGATTTGGTTGTCAAAATGTACACTTTCTCTTTTTCTTGCTTGATGTTATTATCAATTTATATATATTATTTATTCAAATTCATACTTGAATCCTATACCTATATTTGGCTCAGATTATAACACAAAATCAAATAACACTTGACATTGTCAGCTTGCAGAAGCCGTAACTTAACAATTGTATATCAAGATTCAATGAATTTTGAAGAGTTGAAAACCTTATTTAATTTTCTAAATTTTGTCTTTTATATCAAATCCAAATTCCTTTTCTTTTATCTTTGAAATTGCATGATAATTAAATAGTTTCTATTTTAGAAGATTCGATTGCTTATTTAAATAAGTTTGATCTTATTTCTTATATTAATTTAAATAGTGTAGATGATTGTTAATTATAATTAAATTTTGTTTGTAATTGCAAATGTAGATTATTTAAAATTTGATTCATCTAGATATATTTAAATATTTCATATAATTATTTATTGTCTCATATTAATTTAGAATATTGTTTTGATCATGAAAATTTCACTTGTATATTTAAATTGACATGCTATATGGATCATATATAAAAGTATATAGCTTCCCTCATAATTATGATTATTTTAAATAAATAAAAGTAAAAAATAAAAAAGATGTAATTATTTCTCATAAAATAGAGCATTGAAATTATATACTTAAATTCTAAACATATATAGATATGTCATACATGGTTGATAATATTCATCTTATATTAAAACTTAATAAGGTTTATAGGTTAATTTTTTGTATCCTAACCTGTCACGTTTTCCAATATTTGCACATTTGTTAACACTCGTGTCACTATGACATAGGGATCATGAAGATCAATAATTTTCAGACCTGCAAGTCTCATACCAAAAATGCAACTACAAAACTAAATTATCTAGAAATAGCTGAAATCAACTAAACATATGTAAAATGCTATTATTTGATGGCTGGATGGTAAAGTCACAATATATTGCCGAAGGGTCTCAGGTTCAAATCTCATAAGGGTTATAGCCTAGGTTCACTTTCAAAAGAAAAAATAGGGAAGAATCTAAATGTTTCGGATCATGCCTAGGTATTGCATAACCGGATCCAACACACACTTGCATTTTAGTGGAAAGACTATTCATCATCAGCTCATGTTATTAGATCCAAATTCGTTAAGACATTTAATGGGTAATGTATCTTTTGCAAGGTTGCTGATGTAGAGCATCCAGATATTAGCAAGGAGTAGAAGATCTGATCCGGATTGCAAGATCGATGACTCTATGCCAAAATTGCACCCATTTTGGGTCCATTTGGGGTTGAGGGGTATTTTTGGTCATTTTATGCATTTAATTTTATAATTTTTTTGCTTCATTCATCTTAAAAAATATATTGTCTTGTGGTTCTATTTTTATGATTGTTGGAATCTTTCTTGTAATTTTTTGTTTTATTTAATTATTTTTTTAGGTATCGGATTCTACGTATCTGGATAGTTCTGATGTTCATTAAGATTTATTTTGGGCACTAGTGGGTGTATAGAGATATTTGGGTAATATATATATATATATATATATATATTGTAATTTTGATTTTTTGATCTAAAGTCAGTTGTTAATGAGATCCAGTTTGCAAGTATTGGATCTTGCAAAAGATCCAATACCTCAAACGTTGATTTGGAACTCTGTCAAAGAGAACCAATCATCATTGTTCAAGACATAACTCTCTGATTCTGAATCAAAACTCTGTGTATCATAGTTTTTTGGAAAGTTATAGAATACGCCTATAAATTTTGTGTTCTGATCGTTTCCTGATTCCAGCTTTTACTCCATCGAAAATGCTCTGGAACAAAGTGGATAGTCACGCGGGTGACTGCCCAGGATAGTACAAGTTCGGCCCAATGATTCAGTCATATCTAAGCCATCCAAACTCTGATCAACCTAATTTGTGTTTCTCTGAAACCAAAACAATATTTCTTAATCCTTTTATGTTCGAAACTTCGACAGATTCCTTAAGGATCACTACCGTTTCGGTCTGTCTCAACTGTGCTATTCCAAGAGTGACAGGTTTCAAAACCAGTCATCAGTCTTCTTGTCTAAGCTATTTTTCGACCACCCGTGGTTAGAAAATTAGAAACTTAGGTTCTTTGGATAGGCAAACGTGTGACCTTCATCTTTTGTGTTGCCACAATTGACATATTAAGCGAATAACAGAGTCTAAATGACTCTGAACTGAATCCTATTAGAATTTAGCCTACTTATTTATAGCTTCTATGTGTGAGGATCTATTTGGATCTTAGATCGTGGACCGACCCACAGTCGGTACCACATCATTTTTTTGGTATAAGAGCATATATATATAATATATAATATATATAATATATATAATATATATAGTCCTCAATTGATTTTAGTATAGTTAGTCATTTATTTTCGAAAAAACCAAAAAAAAAATATTAGTTTTTTCAAAGTTTATTTTTCATTTAGGTTTAGTTGCTTCCGCATCGTACACGTGCTGTGTACTCATGTTCGCAAAACTGAATCTAGTTTGGTTGTGTCTCCATTAGTTGCTCCCAAAACTAAGACAAGGTCAGGTCAAAGCACCTATGATGGCGTTCATCCATGTGTTAAGCGGCAACCTAAACACCACAATTGGATAGTTTACATGTCAGATGGGTCCCACAAATTTTTAGAGCCATTCATCTTGTAGATGAGCAACATCTAAAGCACAGAAAATGAATGACTGAAAAATAAGAAAAATGGTGGAGTTTTGGTTGTTGTTCATCTTGTGAATACCAAGGCACCTTTCACCTGGTACGGTCTCCCCGTAACTGACAGAGTCAGTTTTGCCACATCATATAGGGTGAAAGGCTTAACACAAGAGCATTTCTAGGAAAATTCAGCACAATAAATAGCCCTAACTTATTATTGTGTATTAACTCAAGCTAAAGCATAACCCAAATTATGATACCTTATTATTATGTATTATTATGTATTATTATGTATTAATTGAAGTTAAATCATAATTCAAATTAAAATAATGACCTTTACTATCATGGGATTACTTTTTCCAATAAGTTAGTATGGCGTGACGGTCCTTCGTTGCCACCGCAAGCCTTTCTATCGCTCTGTCACGGGCATAGAATGCATCGCAAACCCGCGACGCACCAAGCTGCCTAGCCTAACAACCAAAGGCTGCATACCAACATCTTTCCATGTGTTGAATCATTTTCATTGGCCCTGCACACCACCCCATACACAGCTGCCTAGCGGAAGCTGATCAAGCGCATTTCTAAATGCACATTTCATGTAGTTCATGCCGCTTAGTGCATAACCGTCCCATACCAGCTATCACTTCTGAAAGAGGCACAAACTTTGCCTTAGCCTTGCATGCTATGAAGCATATTGCAACTCCATGCACATGACATACCAAAACCTCGCCACTGAAGGAACACAACCTTGAGGCCCCAGTCTGAAGACCAATTGATGATTGAACACCATAGCGAAGAGCACCACCCAGACACATTCGCCGATGCCTAGGCATTCACTCACCTATCTCCGAGTCACCATACTCGGTTGGAATCACCTAATGTGATCCCTAGGGGAATTAACCCTAACCCACACGCACCCCCATGCATCTAACCATTACAAGTGAGATAATCTTGCAAGCCAAGAGGTCCTTAACAAAATCTCTAAAGGCAACATCCTCTGATCTGCTAGCACTGCTTAACCAAACAACGCTCCATGTTTGTGCCGCCATACAACGATGCACTAATGATGATACTGATGCCTATCACATGTTGTACTACCATCGCACATCACCAATCAAGCGAACACATACCGCGCATTCCTACACCCAGTGTATTTCTCACTCAGTAGAGTTTCACATTGCACATGCCCCATTCTGAAAGATCGGCCCGGGACATTCTCCTCCACCCAAAACCATTATCGTCCTCGACAATGCTGGTGCAGGTAAGAACACAGTCTTTACTGATATGCCAGTTTCCCTTTGTACTTATCTTGGTTTACTCTTTTTCTTCAGCCTACTCAACTTATTCTGGATTATATCCACCATCGCTGCAACCTTTAACACGTCAAGTCTCATTCCTTAACGCATCTCCGATCACTTAGACAACAATCTTCTAAATTATCAACATCAAGCATTCTCTACTCGTGAGACCCCAGTGCAGTCTAAAAAAAAATAGGCCATCCTCTCCTGCACGATAAACTTGTCGTCTACATGTTCATGGCTGGAGTGCCTTCCAACCTCAGCAAGGGCAAGTCCAAGCCCTTCATGGTCCTCACAGAGAAAGATGACCACCAATGCGTGCCATAAGGATATCAACTCCCTTAAGCAACAACTTATGGTTTTCCAATGATCCAAACTAGTCCTCAAGTGAGGGACACCTTCTTGCGTATCACCCCAAAGTGGTCCTTCAAAACGTCTTCTTAGGCACTCATTCTCACATGGGCTCCTTTGGCCCAACGCTGGAACTCTCCTCCCGAAGCCAACACACTATACTCTCTTTAAGAGTCACCAAATGTTTCCGCAAAAACCAACGAGCCACAAACAATAAATTTTTTTGCACACACAATCCATTCTACCAACTCAATGGACCAAAACAACGAGCATTCTAATCAACATGGGCCCTTCGCTAACTCACAACCTTGGGAGAGTATCTAGAAGTTTAATTGAGTTTCTCATACCCAAATGTGCAAATCCATCTGGCTGAATCTAACATGCATTCTCTATATGCACAAGGAAAACGCCATGCTCCACCTGTAAGCTTAACACACAACTAGTAGGAATCGTTGGCTTATCTACGTTCTCTTAGCCAACTAAATAGTAACCTTACACTTCTGCTTGTCATCGACAAGATGCTCCATACCATTCTGCCAACATGTTGCTTCTGTACTTTGTCAACCGTACTTCAGCTGTGAATATTTCTGTAATCAAGATAAACCATCATTGTCCTCTATAATGTCGCACACAATAAAGAACAAGGTTTCAGTGAATCTTTTTGCTCTGATGCTAATTTATCACAGGCTTACTTTTTCCAATAAGCCAATACGGTGAGACGGTCTTTCCTTACCATCACAAGCCTTTCTATCGCTCTGTCACGAGCATAGAATGCATCGCAAACATGCGATGCGCCAAGCTACCTAGCCTAATAGCCAAAAGTTGTGTACCAACATCTTTTCATGTGTTGAATCATTTTTATTCGCCCTGCACACCACCCCATACGCAGTTGTGTAGCGGAAGCTGATCAAGCGCATTTCTAAATGTGCATTTCATGTAGTCTACGCCGCTTAGTGCATAGCCGTCCCATACCAGCTATCACTTCTGAAAGATGCACAAACTTTGCCTTAGCCTTGCATGCCATAAAGCGTATTGCAACTCTATGTGCACGACATAGCAAAACCTCGCCACTGAAGGAACAAGACCTTGTGGTCTTCAATCCAAAGACTAGTTGATGATTGAACGCCATAACAAAGAGCACCACCCAATCATTCGCCGGTGCCTAGGCATTCACTTGCCTAGCATCGAGTCACCATACTCGGTTGGAATCACCTAATGTGATCCCTGGGGGAATTAACCCTAACCCACACATACCCCCATGCGTCCAACCGCTACGTGTGGGACAATCTTGCAAGCCGAGACGTTCTTAACCAATTCTTCAAAGGCAACATCCTCTGATCCACTGACATTGCTTAACCAAACTCCGCTCCACGTCTGTGTCGCCACACAATGATGCACTAACGACGATACAGTTGCCTATCGCATGTCGTGCTACCACTGCACATCACCGATCAAGCGAACACATACCTCACGTTTCTACACGATGCATTTTTCACTCAGTAGAGCTCTGCACTGCACATGTTCCATTCTGAAATATCGGCTTGGGACATTTACAATCAAATGTTTAAAGTATCAACTTTCTTTCTTATGTGCTTGAATGATCTTTTTTTTTTCGATTTAAAAGGTCAATACAGAAAAAAAAAAGAATCATATTTTCCAAAATAATACATGCTGATGTGAAGTCCCTATTTTGCAGGTTCCACGAAACCCATAACCCATTTCGCAATCATAAAAGTCAGGTCCATTTGGAAATTAAAAGAAAAAGGTTAGCCCTTAAATAAATATTTTCCTTGTAAACAATTGTTGAAATTGTTGAAATATCTTCCTTTCATGGAAAAATGGATTCTTGACAGATTTTTACACCTTACCGAGAGTACCCTTCATGATGATCATGGGTTTGGTATCCTACGTTCCTACCCCTTTACCTGCACTGGCAAACCCACACACACAAAAAAAAACCCACCTAGGGTTATCGGGTCAGGGTGGGTATTGACGTGGTCTGATGGACCTAGGTTCAAGTTTTAGGACTTAGGTGAGTTAGGTTAGGATCAAAAGTCAATTCGGGTAACATGATAGATTGGTTCAGACAGGGCTCGGTAAAAAATCTGCCGACAACACAAATTTTTTTCAAAATTTAGAAAAAGATTTTGGACACCTTGAACTAGCTTAAGCTAAATTTTCAAGGTCAGTCCACCTTGAACTGGCTCAAAAAATCTTCTCAAAGTTGACTCCCTTAACCCCCACTTTCCAGAGAGGGGGCACGACCACCCTGCAACCCCTTGCCAACTTAACGCAAAAATTAAGAATTTATATCAGGCTCTACACTCGTCCAACAAAATATTAGTTAGATTTAAGGTTTTTGTGTTTTTTTTTTTAAATTAAGAGCTAGGTATTTGATTTTGGTTTTCTTAAATAAGATGAATATTTAATTAGGTATTTTTATAATTTTACTTTTAGTCAACATTAAACATGAGTCCAAATACTTAATTTTAGTTAAAAACTTCAAGTTTTATGAGTTTTTTGTTGAGTTAGCATATATATATGTGTGTGTGAAATTTTTTTTAGGATTTAGGATTTTTAAATAGCATGAACTATGAATATTTCATTAGGTTATAGTTTTTTTTGTGTTTTTTTTTTAAATTAGCATTTAGGTATTTTTGTGTTTTTTTATTCAACATTAAATTTGATTTCACATGCTTGATTTAGTTATAAACTTAGAATTTTAAGAGTTTTATTTTTTTGATTATTATATATATATATATATATATATATATATATATATATATATATATATATATATATATATATATATATATGAATGATCTTTGTTAGAATTTAAGATTTAGGTTATTTATTTTTTTAATAACATAAATATTTAATTAGGTTTTAGGTTTTTTTGTGTTTTTTTAACGTGCCCTAGTTTAGACCACTGCTTCACCGTGTATCCATGACCCCCCTCCATGTTAACTTGCACCGGTTGCATTGGGTTGAGAAAGGAGCCCTAAAGGAAGCAGATCAGGTCACGCTAAACATGAGCATTTTTGCTCATGCCGACATCGATTTGCATTTTAAAAAGCTCAAAAGTCAACAAAACCAGGTGGCATTCATCCAAAATGCAAAGAGCCGGCCACGATGTCGGCATGAGCAAAAACGCTCATGTTCAGCCTGACCTGATCTGCTTTCGCCCTAAAGTAACCTATATTTGACTTTAAAAAGTGTCCAAATTTACTTTAGAGACGAAACTCATAGCTTGAATTTTTATTTTTTTTGGTCTGAGTAGTATTAGGGCTATCCGCATAACTAGACATTCAAGTTGGGAGAACTGAGTAGCACGCACGCACGCACGCACGCGGAGTCGCAAAGCCCATCAATCTGCGGATGGCACCATCCCCTATCATATGATCTCATCGTGTGGGAGGCACGAATTGATAGGGTCTCCCACGTGCAGTCTAATGATGGGTTGCACGTGCGCACTCACCATCATCATCTCTCCTCATGCATGGAAGTGTGGAATCGGGAGAGGGACCATTCACTTTTGGGTCTCTGTTAGGCAAAAGAGGATCCACCTCCTCCCTCCCTCTTCTTGGAAGTAGGAAGACCACCGCAATGATATTACCACTCGCCACCCAATAGGCCCACACCCAGCAACTAGGACACCACGTCAATGAGCAGACCCGAGTCGTACAACCCCGACTCGAGTTCTTCACCCAAATGCTTAACTTTTGGCAAAAGTCCACAGCAGGGTTAGTGCCTGCCTCCAAGTTTACCAACGGGGACTCCAAGTGGTTGTTAGTGCACGTCTCCTTGTTGTTGTGGTGGGACGTGGCAGGTTCAAAACCCAGTGGTACTTTGAACAATAACGGGCGAGGTTCTGCCTAACCCCAGCTTGCCTTTAATCAAGTTAAAAGAGGGAGGAAAAGCTAAGCCAAAAGAAACTTTTTCTTCCCTTTTCAAGGGAGTTTTAAACATCACAAAAATGGGGGTGAGCATGGCTGGGACCTCCATGGCGCTGCCACGTGGACACTTAGGGGAATGAATAAAAGGGCATTCCAACCCCCAAGAGGCTAGGGTCAAATTACATCATGTTGAGAAAGAGAGCCAGCCCCACCACCAAAAAAAGGGTTTTGTAATGGAACCCTTAGATGACTTCCACCAAACTCGGCCCAGATTTCTCCCTCTCATGATCTGAACCACCAGCATGTGTGGGAGTGGGACACACCTGAAAAGTCAAAACAAAGACGGCCCCCCCGCAAACGCGAAGAAAGGAAGCTAATGGGGTTTGACCAAGTGGGGGGGGGGGGGGGGGTGAACCAACTTTTTAGGTCCACGATCTTCATGTATGCTGTGCACCTCGATTTGATATCTATCCATGTGAGCTTCCAACTTTCAAATGGCTACCTAATTTGGGGTGGTAATTATTATAAATGATAATCCTTGAAGCTTCGACGACTCGTGTAAAGAAGAGATTATGATACCACCCGTATCCCGACATTATTACGAGCTTAGGACCTCTTTGATTCGGCTGAACCGCATCTTATTCTTATGGTAAGCACGCATTTATTATCGAGATTGGTGTGCATAATGAGTTGGTGGGAATCCAAGGTCTGACGGGCCCAACCAAGCGCTGGTGCGATTCAAGGTGTATGTGGACCAACTGTACTTGTATCGGCGGGGGACTTGAAGTTGCAACCAACCAGGACCAGACGTCACGATCCCCCAAGCACAAAACAAAAGGCAAAGGGACAGAACAAGGTGTCGGTTTGCAGTTGGACACTTGGGACACCACATGTGCAGAGTTCCCCACTTTTAACCCACACCCTCTGTCTCTAGGCGCACGTGCTAGGCAACCAATCGAACGGTACTGCGTGCCGTAATGCACAGCCCGAAGATGAATGGGAACGGACTCAATACTAGACAATTTTTTACACGTAATGAACATCCAAAGCCGAGGCTCCCTTTCTTTCTCGCTCTTCTTGGCACACACACACACAAGACACGAATACAACGCATACACATACACATATATACACGCGCTTATACACTTCAGAGGCGCCTTTTTAATCCTTAGCCCTGCAACTCACCGCCCCAGCCCTCCCTCCTTCAACCCTCTCTTTCTCTCAAGCGCTCGCTCTCCACCACCACCACCACGGAGAAACTCCCATCTTCCGCTTTGATCACAAGAAGACTGATTTTGATTCATGGAGACATGGGTGGCGAAGGTGTCGAGCACGTTGAAGAAGGTGGTGCTGAAGAACAGGCAGCTGCTGAGCGGGGGTCCGACGGTGGGGGTGCTGGCCTTCGAGATGGCGGGGCTGATGTCGAAGCTGCTGCAGCTGTGGCAGTCCCTCACGGACAAACAGATCGCTCGCCTCCGCCACGACGTCATCAACCAGGAGGGCGTCCGTAAGATCGTCTCAAACGACGACTCCTTCCTTATCGGCCTCGCCTGCGCCGAGATCGTCGACGCCCTTCGCCTCGTCGCTCTATCCGTCGACCGCCTCGCCGCCCGCTCCGCCGACCCGGCCCTCCAGAAATTCTGTAGTTTCTTCCGCGACTTCGCCGACTCGTCGGGCTCCATCGTCGACACCCACGGTTGGGTGCTGGCACCGAAGGATATGGATGCCAAGCTCAAGAAGGCGGGCCGCTACGTCGCCCAGACGGCTCGGCTATACAAGGAGATGGAGACTCTGTCGGAGTTCGATGGCGCGTTGAGGAGGCTGCAGACCGGCGGTGGTAACGAGAAGAAGGCGACGGATCTGCGGGAGAGAATCGATTGGACCAAGCAGGAGGTGAGGTTCCTCAAGGACACCTCCCTATGGTCTCGCAACTACGACTCCGCCGTTGCCCTCCTCGTGAGGCTGGTCTGCACCGTCGTCGCCAGGGTCAAGGTTGTCTTCCGCCACGGCGATCCGGTCCCTGCATCTCCGGTTTTCCCCAGAAGCTCCTCCGTCTCGGCCGTGGTCTACCCATCATCCGAATCCACCACCAATTACCAGTTCGCATCCGGACCGCTGAGGCCGACGACTCCGGCTCCGCTCGAGGAGCCGGCAGCCGAGCCGTCGGGTGATGGTCTCTTCGAGACGTGCTCCAAGCTGCTGGAGCCGCCGCCGTTGACTCTCGGCTCAGCCGCGCTGGCTCTGCACTACGCGAATGTGATCATCGTGATCGAGAAGATGGCCCGGTCGCCCCACCTGATCGGGAGCGACGCGAGGGACGACCTGTACGGGATGCTGCCGGCGAGCGTCCGGGCGTCGCTGAGGGCCCGGCTCAGGTCGTGCCGGACCACCAACCTGGAGGGCGGCTTCTGCGCCGCCGACCCGGCGCTGGCGGAGGAGTGGAGCGACGCCCTCAAGAGGATCCTCGACTGGTTGTCACCCCTGGCCCACAACATGATCCGGTGGCAGTCCGAGAGGAACTTCGAGCAGCGCCGCCTGGTTTCGGCCACCAACGTGCTGCTTCTCCAGACCCTCTTCTTCGCCAACCAGGCCAAGACCGAGGCGGCCATCACCGAGCTTCTCGTGGGTCTCAACTATATCTGGAGGTACGAGAGAGAGCTCAACGCCAAGGCCTTCTTGGACTGCAATTATGCCATCGCCTCCATCTGAGTTGAATTCAAGCCAATTTCCACCGTTAATTATATATATATTATTTATTCTCTTTTGCCCGCTTTTTGTTTTTTCCTTCTCTCTTCCCTATATCTTGGAAAATCTGTTATAAGAGCCATATAGGTTGGTGGTGAGAAGACATATGAGATGTATCATGGATAGAGGATCTTGATCTTTTCGTTCTTGGCTTTCTTTCTTTTGATCTCTTTCTGGGTTGTGATGCTAATTTTGATGTACATAGAATTTGCACGGTTAGTTCCCCTCATCTTGAGAAATAAAATTAATGCTGAAAGGAATTTTATACACTTCCATCTTGGATGAATTTCTACTCCTCTCTCTCACTCATATGCAAATATATAGTTTCAGAGCTGTTTCATAATTTAATTTGCTGAGTCGGCAGCTCTTTTCTCAAGTATGAAACCGAGCATGGACCAGCAGTGGGGCAAAATCGTAATAAACAAGAATGTTGTCAATTGCAAGTACCCCTTTTGGGTGTTGCGTGTTCTCCCCCGAAGATGCTCTTGCATGTTCGGGGGTCTGAATGAGCGCCACGTATATAAGCACGTGGGGCTCTTATTCTCGTGTGGGTCTGCATCACTTAGCATCAGAGTCAGGTGCGGTTGCAAAGACTTAAGTACCCTTTTCTGCTATTCTCGCTATGAAATGATGGTTCGAGAAAAAGAAAAAAATGTCCTCCATTCAAAAAAATGGAAATGACGGTTCGAAAAAAGGACAAAAATGTCCTCCATCCAGAAAGTCGAAGATGATGTTAACTCTTCAAAATCCAAACGTTCTGTTTTTGCCCTAAGCAGTAAACTTTTGTACCATCTGCTGTAACAGGAGTTCCCTTTGACGACACACCCTTTACCGTCGTCTGCTGCCACCAGAGCAGCCTTTGTCGTTGTCTCGAGTCCATGTTCTTGCCTTGGTTTTTAGCTTGTGTTACAACACATTGCCCCCTTCTCGTTCTTGCCTTGTGTTACAAAATATTTCCCAGGTTCGCGATCAATTGGTTCGATCATTGGTGGGCGTCATAGGGGCATTTGTCGGCCATCTCTTTTTATAGTCTTCTCTTCTTTTTCGTTGTCGTTAGGCAGTATGGAAGAAAGCAATGACGCACAAACATTCCAACAAGTGCCATTAAGACGTCGTGAGTACCTTTCCATGTCATCATGCTATTGTTGAAGAACATATGTCATCGTGAGTGCCATTAGAGCATTGTTTTGTTATTGCAGGTGGATCTTGTCCTTTCGATAGTTGGAAAATGAAAGATATTTGTAAGATGCTGGGACCTGTTGACAAGAATGCTTGTTTACATATGCGAGGAAGGGCCTCTACTCCATCCGGTATCGTCCATTAACTCAGTATATGTAATGTATCACAAATTGCGATTGTAGTAACATACTACCGATTTGTGAGATATTGTTTTGTTTGTTAATATCGATTTGTAAGCTATTATGATGAATTTTCGTATCGATTTGAAATATATTTTGCGATATGTATATCGATTTGTAAGATATTATGTGTTTTGTAGTGTTAATTTGTAAGTTATTATGTTGAATTTCCGTATCGATTTATAATATATTTTGCGATATATATATCGATTTGTAAGATATTATGTGTTTTGTAGTGTCAATTTGTAAGCTATTATGCTGAATTACCGTATCGATTTGTAATATATTATGCGATATGTATATCGATTTGTAAGATATTATGTGTTTTCTAGAATCAATTTGTAAGATATTTGTAGAAAGGCTTTTAAAACATGTGTGTGCAGAAATACATTATTGCGCGCTTGCGGTGGCGATTTTCGTATTCAAATCACTGCTCATTTATTGATTTCTATTGAAATCGCTTCACAACGTCGTAGATATAATTAAATCGTTGTCACGTGAATCAGTATCGTCAACACACATATACGACAAAATGTTTCTTTTATTGGCATGGTAAGTAACAACTCAATGCATAGTATAAGCAAATAAGAAATCGTGGTTGCTTTTATACTGTGATTCATTCAATCGTTTCTTTGACTTGCTTAACCTTATCGGTATCCGTTTAACGTAAAATGATATCTTGCTTATGACAGTGGTGAGCTTATCACCTGGTTGCAGTGAAGATGATCTATCTCAATCATTGGAAAGTTGTGGAGAAGTGAACATGTGCACTAATGATGCACATGATAAGAAGGGTGCAAGCATTGGATTCACTCTTGACTTAAATGTTCTAGCAGAAGAAATGCAATTCGATAATGAGGTAGACGATCATGACAGTACACTTGATAAAGGTGCAGGCACTGGGAATGTACATGATATTACACTTGACTCTGTTCCTGTAAAAGGAATGTAGTTTAATAATGAGGAAGCTGCATATAAATTTTACAATGATTATGCCTTAAAACTTGGCTTCAGTGTTAGAAGGTATTATTGGTCAAAAAATGTACAGGGTGTCGTGGTGAGAAAGACATATGTTTATTCTAAGGAAGGTTGAAAGAAGTCAAGTGAAAATTCAACAAAAAGTAAGCCAGATTCAAGGTATGGATGTCCAACGAGAATAGTGTTAAGAAGACTTTCAAATGAGAAATATGTAGTTCATACTTTAATCAGTAATCATAACCATGATTTATCTACTTCATTTATAACTCCTATGTTAAGGTCACATCGTAAAGTAACTGAAGCGCATGCTGCAATTGCTGAAATAGCTGATAGCGTCGGCATTACACCAAGGAAGATATACAATTTGTGCATGCACATAGATGGTAGTCGCGAGAATGTGCCATTCACACCTATGGATCTAAGAAACTACTTGAGAAGAAAGAGGACAGATAATATGAAGAATGGAGAAATATGTTCTTTGGTTGATTACTTACACAAGAAATCAAACATTGACCCTTGGTTTTTTTAGTGCAATGCAACTGGATGAAGATGAATATGCTGTGAATATGTTTTGGGCAGATTCAGAGTCAAGAATTGATTATAAATGCTTCAATGATGTGCTTATTTTTTATACGACAATGAAGATTAATACTGAACGGTGGCCATTTGCGCAGTTTGTCAGAGTGAACTATCACTCACAGAGTTATATATTAGGCAGTGCTTTTTTGTATGACCAGACCAAGGAAAGCTTTGAGTAGTTGTTCAGAGTATTTACATAGGCAATGAATGGAAAGAAACCTGAAGCTATACTTACAGATGGTGATCACGCAATTGCGGATGCAGTGTCTCATGTATGTTCAGATGCACATCATCACCTATGTTTGTGGCATATCTTTCAAAATGCAGTAAAGAACATAGGACACATTTAATCAGAAGACAAAGTTTGACAAAAAGTTTATAAGGTGTGTACTTGAGAGGGTAAATGAGGTCACATTTATGTTTCATTGGGAGGAAATGATTCAGATATACGACCTTAAAGACTGTCTGTGGTTACAAAATGTATATACAGAAAAAGAGAAGTGGGCATTAGAATATAAAAGATAATACTTTTGTTTAGGTATGATAAGTACAAAGAACTAAATCTATGCATACCACACTGAAGAAAACCTTGTATTCATGTTTAACAATATTTCACTTAATGGAACAATATGAATTATTTGTAGACGATCTTAGACAGAATGAGCTTGAACAAGATATGAAATGCTTCAATACATGTTCTGTAACTTTGGGCATGAAAATATTGATGCGACCTGCAGATATGTATACACTAACTGTATTTGAATGGATTAAGAAGGAGGTTATACAGGTCATAAATTGCAACATGGAAGGACGTGTGCAAATCGAGAATATACAAAAATACCATATTGTATGGGAGGGCAAAGAGCATCCGAAAAAGCAAGAAGCACATGTTAGGTACAATGTTGACAACAAAATAGTTGAATGTACGTGCAAAATGTATGAATTCAAAGGTATTTTATGTCGTCATGCATTAAAGGCACTTAATCAAGAGAAGATACAAGAAATACCTGAGTCATATTTAATGCGAAGATGAACGAGACAAACAAAGATTGAACTGCTGGATACAGATAATGTCAGTCAATTTGGTATTGATGAGAAGTGTCACATAGCTTCTCATTACCAACAACTATGTAGGTCACTTATGTATGTTACAGATTTGGCATCGAAAAGTGAAGAAACCTATGTATGCATGAGAAAAGTGTTAAGGGAGTTACTTGAAAATGTGCAGTTAATTCACCATCAGTCTGTTGCAGCTCATGAAGACCAGTCCAAGAAAATGGAAACGAATAACGGAGGTGAAAA
Organism: Nuphar pumila; assembly: GCF_984573655.1. NCBI lineage: Eukaryota > Viridiplantae > Streptophyta > Magnoliopsida > Nymphaeales > Nymphaeaceae > Nuphar > Nuphar pumila. The sequence continues at coordinate 134,098,997 of NC_143254.1, read as the reverse complement.
TCATGCTTCCCTTGACACTTATGAGAAGTTGTGTCAAAGCGTAAACATCATCTTCAACAAGTCAGGAGTGAACGTTGTAGATTATGATGAAAAACATCACTTAGCGAAGGGTGTCAAAAGAAAACCTGCCTCTGATCGCAGTCATCAGAGGACAAAGGGTGCACTAGAATTGGTTGGCAACAAAAGGTCTAAGAAACAACCAACCTCTAAGCAAAAGCAACTAAGCCCTTTGCATGAACAATTATGTAATACATTATATTGCTTCCCATGTAAATTGCATTATGTGCAGCTTATCAATATCTAACTTGTGTAATTTTCAACATGCAACAATACCCTACAGACGTGCACTACAACGTTGTAACCTTCAATCCTTCCGACCAGTTTTTTCGGAATGATAACTTTAGTTTTATAAGTCTTTTGGTATGTAATCAATGTTGAGAGGATGTTTGCATTTCTTGTGAAACTTAATATAGTGTCTTATATTGTTTTGTTTCATGACAGGCTCAGATCAATTCGAAAGTGAGTTATAGAACACATAAATCGCGTATAAATTCTGTTTAAGTCTTACTATAAAGTTATTTGTTATGCCTATTTGCATGACCCAATTTCCGCATTGTCGAATTTGTTAAGAGTTTAACAAAACAGGAGTTGAATATTCTTATACACTGGATGGTCTTATTAAGAAAGAGTTTTTGGATGAAGCCATTTTCATGAATCGTGAGCCACAAAAATAGAATTGTTAATATTTTTGTGAATCACCGTTCATGAAAATGGCTTCATCCAAAAAGCTATGAAACACAGGAATGACATGTAAATTTTGTTTAATAATGTATCTTTCACATGTATAAATCGTTGTAATATGTATCATTCACATGTATAAATCGTTGTAATATATATCATTCACATGTATAAATCAATGTCTCATCTAGCCTACAAAGCTACAATTTTGATACCGTAGGTAAATCACCATTGCTCAGTGCTTATACAATTAGTGAAAATCATTGTCTCATCTAGCCTTCACATACACAAATCGTTAAACATATACTATATCGTCCATATTGTATGGGATGGCCTCTACTCCATCTGGTATCGTCCAATCACTCAGTATATGCAATGTATCGCAAATCACGGTTGTAGTAACATACTACCGATTTGTGAGATATTGTTTTGTTTGTTAATATCGATTTGTAAGTTATTATGCTGCATTTCCGTATCGATTTATAATATATTTTGCCATATGTATATCGATTTGTACAACTGGATGAAAATCGTAATGTTCATGAGTACAAATCATGATAAAAGTGCACGAACAAATCGTTGTCTCGTCTATAAATCGATGTGAAATTCAATGAAAAAAAATAAGATAAATTTAAAGTGATTTACAGCATGATACCGATTTACGTTTTATACAAAAATAATATTTTAGTAACAATTACAAATCGATGAGTAAATTGCGATATTATATATCAATATCGTTCACAAAGACAAACACAGATATATTGTTGTCGCAGTAGCTTCTTAAATACAAATCGACGTTATTTACAACCATTCATTTACCAAAAATATTAGTATCTATTTACAATACATCACGACCAATGACCGAAATGATTGATTAATAAATGACCAAAAAGAAAAATAATAAACAAAGCCACACGATGTATTGACTTAGTAAAGAACAAATCGAGAATAATTCAATGATACAAATCGAGGTAACTTTATAAATACAAATCTATTTCGTTCACAAAGATTAACAAAGACATATCGTTGTCATGGTAACTTCATAAATACAAATCAATTTCGTTCACAAAGACTAACAAAGACATATCGTTGTCGCGGTAACTTTAAAACTACAAATCGATGTCATTTACAACCACAATCATTTACGAAAAAACCTAGTCTTTTTTACCTGACCACAATGGTTTGGCCTAGATAAAATACATGACCATTATCATAAAAAAACAGATATCATCACCAGTAGGTAATTATCGAGATGTCTAATTGTATTTATGAAGTGACTGCTACAATGATATGTCTTTGTTTGTCTATGTGAACGATATCGATATGTAATATCACGATTTACTCATAACATTTTGCAATTGTTACTTAAATCAATTTGTACTTTACTAAGTCTAAACATTGTGTCTATTTGTGTACATGTGCGTAAAACCCTGCAAAATGTAAAACCCTAATATAGATCTATATGTAAAACCCTACTCGACCCGACCCGTTGTTCAGGTCTAAAACCCTAATCTATTTAACCTCTCTTCATCTTTCTTTTCTGCGGCAGCGCAACTTCTTCTTCTTCTTCTTTTTTCTCCTCTGCCTTTATCTTCTTCTTCTCTTTCTTCTTCTTCTTCATTGTATTTTTCTTTCTTCTTTGTTCTTTTGTGTTCCTTCTACCTGTGCTTGATAGATGGGGTTTGATGCTGATAACGTAGTTGTTTCACGCCGTGAGGAAAGATTCGTATAATCTTTGATGATGATTATGGCGATTATCTTCTATGTATACATCGATATATTCATGACACATACAACTGTGGTGTATTTGTCGTAAAGTATATCAAAGCTTACGCAAAATATAACAACCATAATCATCTTCAATCATTGCCGTCATACCAAAGCAAGCAGAGATATTTTGTATGATAGAGGTAATGCTGATGTCCATCTATTTGATCTATTCCTACTGTTGGACCCTCCATTGTTTGCAAACCATACTTCACAGTTGAAAAAATATCTGCCTAATCTTCGATATACTTCATGACAAATACGTAAAAGCGATTTATCATGTATCCCATCGGCTCCTTTAAGGGTACAATGCCTGAGCTGAAGTTTGTGAAGCATATTCTCAAGAGTGCACCATTACTGGAGTCTCTAAGAATCAGCCTCGGTCTGAGGAAAATGGTGTAGTGGGCTGCCATTACTAATGAGATCATTTTCTTGGAGAGGATGTATCATCAGCTGTACATAGAATCGCTTTGCAGTAGGAAATGAACTCGACGATGAACGATATGGATGTTTTGGTGATCTCTTTTGTAAAAATGGGAGTCTCTAAAAGATAGATATGTGTTTGACATAAATGTCCTCCCAAAGATATTATAACTAAATACTAATATTTTTTGTATATCAATGTGGTTGTAAATCATGTGGATTTGTAGTTATGAAGTTACGGCGAGAACGATATGTCTTTGTTTGTCTTTATGAACAAAATCAATTTGTATTTAAGAAGTTAACTCATTTTATATCGTTGAAGTAAAACCCAAAATCCTTAACCCCAAACCCTAAACCCCAAACCCTAAACCCTCAACCCCAATCGCCCATAAAAGCAATTAAAAAATATCGTTGACATAGACATAGCCCATAAAAGAAAATTGTGATAGCACATAGCCTTCATACATCATTGTGTAAATCGCGATGGTACGTATTGTTCACTTATACAAAGGTCATTGTCTAAAAGACAAACGTCATTGTGTAAATCGTGATGGTATACCGATTTACACAATGATGTCTATGTCGGCCACAACTGGATGAAAATCACACTGTGCATGAGTACAATTTGTGGTAAAAGTGCACAGTCAATGTTTATGCAAATCGTTTTAGCCATTTATCAATGTTTGTGCAAATCATTTCAGCCTTATATAAACGCTTGTTCAATTTTAATTTATGAAGGCCGATCATTACAATGATTTGTTCAGTGACATTTGTGTGCTATACTAATTAAAATAGATTTATACACTTATAGAATGTCATGTTACAAAAAACAACTTGTTTCCACTATACACAATGCTAATCACTTTTATGATTTTCATTTACGAAGGGCAAACATAACAACGATTTGCCTTTACTACGCATAACAATTCAACTTATTGGCGTGTTTAGTAAAATTAAAATTTTATTTATTTCAACCCAGAGAGATTTGCATAATTTGTATACACAGGCTTAACAAATTTGGTTGTACAGTCTATAAAATTTGTTAGAAGTCGATGTACATCATATTACTCTTGGGGGGGGGGGGTCGTGTCGTTCATTGCCTTCTAGGTATTCTTGTCAGTGAGTTTTTTTCTCTTCCGCAATTAGAAACTTCATCAATTTTTTGCATAGTTCTATGCAGAATCCTGGTATATCATCCTGCAACAAAAATATAATGTGACACCAATATATAAATTGAGTCCCCAATAATAGAGAATAATAAAGAGTATACAACATCGAAATCAGGTTCTCGTCCATTGTATATTGCTTTAATATACTTTATTACAAATATGCCACAATCGACGCCATTATTTTGTAAAGGAGCATTATGTGCTGAGCGAAACCTTCACTCACTAATGTCGACACCAAAAATGTCTTTGACGAAACCCACCTGTGGTTAATGCAGAATCAAGTAAATTCTTGGTCACCGTACATGATACGATACCCTTATAAATGAAAACTTATCAAATGCAAAATGTCACGATGTACACCAGTGTGTAAGTCCAATGAGTTGTAACACCATATTCATTTTTTTTTATAAATCCACATATAAGACCCAATGCTGAGCAGTTTGCCAAAGTGTAGGAATCAATATCTGTAAATCGATAAAATATCTTATAAATCGATAGTACAAATCGTGTTAGAACTGTTATGCCTAAACCATAGATAAGAGGTTTCTTCACTTACCTTTTCACTTGACCAAAATTCTCTATAGTGATCATCGTTACTCCAGTATGGTAGTCCATCTTGAAATCCAATGGAGTATGACAATCGGCGGATGAAACTCTGTTGAACAAAACAATGATAATAGTAAGGTTAAAACATGAAGCAACAAGAGTAAATCAAAAAAGAAAATACACATATAAGAGAACTGATATACCATGAAATAAGGGGTGATAAAGCGTCTAATATTAGTTGTTGTGTTGCTTTGAATATACATGACAAAATCGGATATAGTCTGTTTGCAATAAATATACACGTGTTAACATACATACCCATGGCATACATAATATATAACTAATAGTGGTTTCATACGTACAAAATTACTGATAGTGTTTCCTTCTGCAAATTTATTTTGCAGTCGTTTGATGTTATCTTGGAGCTCTTTGCTAAGTTTTTGGGCACCGCTTTTTGTGGATGTTCCACTGACATTAACAGAATATTCAAGAAATGATATTGAAATTTCTTTCTACAGTACACAACAAAAATCAAATATACGCCATAAAAGAGACAAATTTTAAAGAAACTCGTCATGAGGTTTAGACAATATACGCCTGATTTGCCATCACTCGTCGTGTAGATGTCATCTTCTCCTTCCTAGACATTGATCCCCCCTTTGCAATGAAGTAGGTTATATGTTTGATTCACGAACATATCATTTATAAAGGAAATGTCGGTTCGTTTGTTCCTTATTAATGAAGCAAAGCGAAGTGACACCGTCCTGAACTTGTGCGATGTATCATTCATATATAAAAGAAATGTTATTTTATATACCACTAGTTTAAAAAAAAATACCGCCAGTTTTCAAAAAGCGTGAGCAAATAAATTTCATTGTTTATTAATTAAATTAAAAAATATCATTTCATCAACCTTTTATAAAACTAGTCAACGTGATAGTACATATCATTACAGTGAAATCGATTTGCAACTAAGTCTCGATTTGTAGTTTACTAAGTCTAAACATCGTGTCAATTTATTTATTGTTTTTCTTGACATATCGTTCACATTGACAAAGCTCATAATAGAAAATCGCGATAGGACAAATTGTTCACATTACCAATAAATATTGTGTCGATTTATTTTTTCTTTCTCTTTTTTTGTCTTTTAGTAGTCATTGTGTAAATCGCGATAGGAAAATCGTTAACATAGACAAAGCTCGTCAAAGCAAATCATGATAGGATAAATCGTTGCAGAGAAATCGATTTGTAACTGTGACTTAAATCGGTATCAAGTTGTAAATTGATTTGTAATTATAAAATGACCTCGATTTTTACTTTATCTATTCTAAACAACGTCTCAATTTTTTTATTGTTTTAGTTTTCTGCCTTTTATTAATCAATCTTTATGTAAATCGCTATAGAATATACGTTCACATAGACAAAGCTCATCAACCCTAAACCCCAATCCCTAAACATAAAACCCCAAAACGTAAATCCTAAACCCTAAACCCTAAAACCCTAAACCTAAATCCTAAACCCTAAACCCTAAACCCTAAACCCCAATCCCAAAAACATAAATCTTAAATCTTAAACCCTAAACCCCTAAACCTAAATCCTAAACCCTAAACCCTAAACCCCAATCCCAAAAACATAAATCTTAAATCTTAAACCCTAAACCCCTAAACCCTTAAAACCCTAAACCTAAATCCTAAAACCTAAACCCTAAACCCCAATCCCTAAAACATAAAACCCAAAACCCAAAACCCAAAACCCTGAACCCTAAACCCTTAAAACCCTAACCCTAAACCCCTAACACCCTAAACCCTAAACCTCAATCCCTAAAACATAAAACCCAAAAACCTAAATCCTAAACCCTAAAACCCTAAACCCTAAACCCTAAACCCTAAACCCTAAACCCTAAACCCTAAACCCTAAACCCTAAAACCCTAAAACCCTAAACCTAAACCCCTAAACCCCTAAAACCCTAAACCCTAAACCCTAAACCCTAAACCCTAAAACCCTAAAACCCTAAAACCCTAAACCTAAACCCCTAAACCCCTAAACCCTAAACCCCTAAACCCTAAACCCCAAACCCTAAACCTAAATCTTAAATCCCAAAACCCTAAACCCTAAACCTAAACCTAAACCCTAAACCCTAAACCCTAAATCCTAAACCCTAAACCTAAACCCTAAACCCCTAAACCCCTAAACCCTAAACCCTAAATCCTAAACGCTAAACCCTAAACCCTAAACCCTAAACCCTAAACCCTTAAAACCCTAAACCCTAAACCCTAAATCCTAAACGCTAAACCCTAAACACTAAACCCTAAACCCTAAACCCCTAAAACCCTAAACCCTAAACCCTAAACCCTAAACCCCAATCCCTAAACCCTAAACCCCTAAAACCCTAAACCTAAATCCTAAACCCTAAACCCTAAACCCTAAATCCTAGACCCTAAACCCCAATCCCTAAACCCAAAACCCCTAAAACTAAACCCTAAAACCTAAACCCTAAACCCTAAACCTTAAACCGCAAACCCCAAACCCAAAACCCCAAACCCCAAACCCTGAATCCTAAACCATAAAGACTAAACCCCTAAAATCTTAAACCCTAAATCCTAAACCCTAATCGCGATTGGGCATATGATGATGTATGTTTTCTTTGATGATGATGGTCATGTATTGTATCTAAGCCAAACCATTGGTCAAGATGTATTGTAACTAAATACTCATATATTTTGTAAATGAATGTGGTTGTAAATCACGTCGATTTGTAGTTAGAAAGTTATCGCGACAACGATATATCTTTGTTTGTCTTTGTGAATGATATCGATTTGTATTTATAAAGTTACATCGATTTGTATTTATGAAGTTACCTCGATTTATAGTTTACTAAGTCTAAACATTGTGTCGATTTTTTTATTGTTTTTCCGTTCCGCCTTTTATGAATCAGTCATTGTGTAAATTGCGATATGACATATCGTTCACGTAGAAAATGCTCGTAAAAGCAAATCGCGATAGGACAACAAACCCTAATCCTAATTCTTACTAATATAGCATTATTGTGTAATTCGCGATTTTTATTTGAGTGCTAAACGTGAGATGATGATTTATAATAACGGGTTCTTACTATATAGCATTATGTAAATCACGTTAAGACATCGTTCACATAGTCAAAGCTCATAAACATAAATCACGATAGGATAAATCGTTTTCACTTTATGTTCGTTGTTGTACAGATCGTGATAGAACACCTTCTATAAAATAGTGATAGTGATTTGCAACTTTTACTTAAATATTTATATCAAGTTGTAAATCGATTTGTACTTTACTAAGTCTAAACGTCGTGTCGATTTGTGTACACGTGGGTAAAACCCTATTCTATGTAAAACCCTAATATAGATCTGTATAAAACCCTATTCTATGTAAAACCCTACCCGATCCGTTGTCCACGTTTAAAACCTTAATCTATTTAACCTCTCTTCTACTTTTCTGCGGCAACGCAACTTCTTCTTCTTCTTTTTTCTCCTCTGTCTTCGTCTTCTTCTTCTCCTTCTTCTTCTTCTTATTCCTTGTATTTTTCTTTCTTCTTTGTTCTTCTGTGTTCCTTCTACCGGTGCTTGATAGATGGGGTTTGATGCTGATAACATAGTTGTTTCACACCGTGAGGAAAGAACTGTATAATCTTTGATGATGATTATGGTTGTTATCTTCTTCGATATACTTTATGACAAAATGGTGCAGTGGGAGTATCCTTAGCTGCACATTTTTAGCTCATTTTCTTGGAGAGGATGTACCTGAAGCTGCACATAGAATCATTTTGCAACAGGAAATGAACTCGGCGATGAACAATATAGATGTTTTGGTGATCTCTTTTGTAAAAAATGGGAGTCTCTAAAAGATAGATATGCGTTTGACAAAAATGTCCTCCCATAAGTAGCTTTCCATGATGTATTGTAACTAAATACTCATTTGTTTTGATTGTTCTATATGGGGTTCTATCTGGGATGAGAATTTGAGAACTTTTGGAATCATTTGATTGGGTGTTAAATTCCCCCCTAGCTAGTGATAAATGCATGACCTGAAAGACCATTTGCTTTTGCAGTATATTCCTTTAGCCTTTACAAGGCGTATCAAGTTAGATAAATGTGCTAATGTCACCTTAAACAGCCATACAGGCAGCCCTTGGCATGTGAAAGTGCACGCTAAAGATGGTGCCATGTTTCTCAAGAATGGTTGGCCAACATTTGTCGCATGTCATTCCTTGCAATTTGGAGAATTTTTGGTGTTCAAGTATAATGGTAATTTGAATTTTGATATTAAGATATTTGGTAGAAGTGGATGTCAAAGGGCAACTTCATATATGTTTTCTTTGATGATGATGGTCATGTATTGTAACTAAATACTCATACATTTTGTAAATGAATGTGGTTGTAATGTATCATTGAAGTTAACTCGATTTAGTCTAAACATCGTGTCGATTTGTTTATTGTTTTTCCTTTCTGCCTTTTATGAATCAATCATTGTGTAAATCGTGGTATGACATGTTGTTCACATATACAAAGCTCATAAAATTAATTCGAGAGAGGACAATTGGTATCAAGCAAATCGCTATAGCAAGTATCATTATAGTGAAATCAATTTGCTACTATTTCAGGATTTGTAGTTTACTAGGTCTAAACATCATGTCGATTTGTTTATTGTGTTTCTTTTCCACCTTTTATGAATCAGTCATTGTGTAAATCGTGATGTACATATCGTTCACATAGACATAGCTCGTAAAAGCAAATTGCTAAAGAAAAAATATTATTATATTATGATACTTAAAGAATTGTGGTTCTAAATAGATTTGTATTTATTCACCTTTTATCAGTCAGTGTAAATCGCGAAAGACAAATCATTGTACATATAATGTATCTGAATCGTTATACCAGATATTGTCCTAGAGTGATTTACACAATGACGTCTATATCTTTGAAGTTAACTCAATTTGTTCTTTACTAAATCTAAACAACGTGTCGATTTGTGTAAATCATGATGGAATATATCATTCACTTAGACAAAGCTCGTAAAGGCAAATCACAATAGGATATTCAAACAGATTTTGTTCGATTATTTGATGGGTTTTGGTGGCATGGTTGTACAGATCATGATGTAGCAAATCACGATAGTACGTAGTCTTTATACGTACAAATCGTTTCATCTTTTTATCAATGTTTGTATAAATCGTGATATGAAGACAACTTGTAAAAGCAAATCATAATTTGCGTAGTATACAATGCTAAACGCTTCTTCAATTTTTTTTATGAAGACCAAACATTACAACGATTTGTTCAGTGGCACTTGTGTGTTACGCTTATTAAAAAAAGAGTTATACATTTATAGAATATCACTTTACAAAAAAGAATTATAGAATTACAACAAAGAATTATAGAATTACAATAAATAAATATCAGGATAAAAAATCATATAATGTTTATTTAGTGGCACTTGACGACTGAGATGGACTTTGACATACAAATCATCTCTTTCTTTTTCTTGGTGGACTCTTTTTCCTCGATGGCCTCTTGGTTTCCGCAATCTTATTAAAACCACTGGTAATCAGCTCTACCAGTGACCGTATTTGTCTCTTCAAATTCCTCACCTACTTTCATAACTCCTTATTCTCCCTCTCTAGCATCTCAAACCTTGTGGTAGAGACTACCATTTTTTTGTGAGTTGTGTTCGCTCTTCATAGTGTACTGCAACTGAGGGAATCGTTGTTGTAGCCGGAGGAACATGATGGACATGTTTTCTATGCTGAGAGACGACATGATGGAGGACAGGAGGGACGCATGGGTTCCCAATATTTTCACGTTCCTTATTCTCAATCTCCAGATTTCGACGCATGGGTTCCTAATATTTTTTAAAATAGTTGGGGTCATATTGTTATTCTTTATAATCATACGCTATGGCACGAACACCTCTTTTGTTCCAGCTATCCAATTGTTCACTGAAGCGTTCGTGCCAATTCACGTTCCTGACCCCACCACTTTTCATCTTTCTTCTCACTTCCACAGGCTGCTTTGGGGTAGACTATCCCAAGCCAACTTGTAGAAGAACTCGACTACCATACTGCAACTCAACTTCATAATTGCTAAACTGCCAAATATCACAGTCAGACAGTCTCGCAGCCTCAACAACAACCTTTTGGTCCTCGTCCTCCTCATCTCTATACTGTCTCCACACAACCTGTACATTGGAGATTATGGTTTAGGTATAGACATAATTATTCATGCTAATGAATGCTAAATATTAAAATGATTTATAATAACGAGTGCTAAATATATTACAACTACTGTTACTAATGAGAGCTTTGTATTAAAATGATTTACACTAATGAATGTTGCATATTACAATGATTTACAATAATGAATGCTAAATGCTAAAACGATAATGCTTTGTACTAACGAAGAAAAAATCCTACAACGGTCATTACTTAAGAAAGTTAACGATTACAATTATTTACGATAATAATTTGTACTAAGGAATACAAAATCCTGCAATGATCATTACTTAAGAATGCTAATGATTACACCGATTTACACTAATGAAAGTTAAATGCTAAAGAGATAACGATTTGTACTAAGGAATACAAAATCCTTGAACAATCATTACTTAAGAATGTTAAACATTAGAACGATTTGTACTAACGAAGACAAAATCCTGCAACGATCATTACTTAAGAAAGCTAACGATTACAATGATTTACGATAACGATTTATACTAAGGAATACAAAATCTTGCAACGATCATTACTTAATAATGTTAAACATTAGAACGATTTGTACTAACAAAGACAAAATCCTGCAGCGATGATTACTTAAGAATGCTAAACATTTCAACGATTTATACTAATGAATGATAAATGTTGAAACAATTGTAAACAATTTTAAACCATTTACGTTATTTAATTGCAGACCATCTAAAATGAACTTAGCATTATCTTGCTTTACATTTATTCTAGCCCACTGGCCGATCTTTAAAAAATCATAAATTGCAGGGTCACACTAAGGACGCAAGGCAACAATATGCTCCCACAACCAGGCCTACAAAATCATATATATTAGTAAGACTATAACCTTCAACTATATTAGTCTACAACTACAAAATATGTAATAAACAATTACCTGGACAAATGGCCAAAACCTTGTGATGGTTTTTGTACCATTACTCGCACGGTAAAGTTGACTGTATAAGTGTACGAGCATAGCAGCACCCCATGCATAGTTGTCGACTTCATCTAAGTTTTCCAAGAATCGCAGCCACAGGTAACTTATTATCAAACCAGACAAATTAAAAAATAAAGTAAGTCCAAAAAAATAAAGAAGGAAGCCACGTAACTCTTGATCAGGTCTTTCAGATGCACATGTAGCGGATCAACCTTCCTATTTATTACAGAAAGAATAAACTTTCATCGATGTGGAATTGCTTCCACCAGAAATACATTGCTTTCATTCATCCATTGTCATTCCTAGAAGGGCCATGCACTTGTCCCTTGCGATATAGTTTGAATCCCGTAATAAGACAACACTTTCATGGCACTTAAGGCCTGTAATCCGTGCCACATCTTCTAGGGTCATGGTGATCTTAAAAGAATCAAATTGAAATGTGTTTGTCTTATTATTCCACTTATTTACCAGATGGGTCATGGTGTTCCAGCACGTTTCAAAGGAATGCTGGTCCAGAAGGTCGCTGAAGTGCATATTTCACAATCGATCTTTCTGATATTCACTCAGTTGTCCATACCACGACAAAACTACAAACCACTGACATTGTTCTCTGAGCTTTTCACTTGGTGCTCTACTTTTCTTGTGACCTTCCTGTAACACAAAATTGCATATTATTCGTATCAAATCAAAATTAGTCATATTTATACTTCTACATGTCGATGTACATAGTAATCGCTATAAATAATAATCGTTGCACACTCGCTATATATAGTAATCACTATAACAATAATCACTATACATAATCATACCTATAATAGTAAATCGTTCACAGTAATCGCCATCACAGTAATTTCTATACATAGTAATCGCTATCACAGTAATCGCTATACATAGTAATCGCTATACATAGTAATCACTATCACAGTAAATCGTTCACAGTAATCGCTATACATAGTAATAGCTATCACAGTAAATCATGATAGATAGGATCGATTTACGCACCTTTGTCATACTTTTCTCCTCTTCATCCCCTCAATCCATCCTCTGCCTTTCTTCGCTCCTTCGGCTCCCTCATCTGCTTTTCAATTACTTCCTTCCTTTCTATTTCTTTTTCTTCATCCTCCTGCATTTTCCTTTCCCTTTCTTTCTCTTCCTCATCCTGCTTCTTCCTTTATCTTTCCTTATCTTCCTTATCCTTCCTTTGCCTTTCCTTCTCTTCTTCGTTCTCATTCTCCTTCTTTTGCCTTTCCTTCTCTTCCTCGTCCTCCTTCCTTTGCTTTTCCTTCTCTTCCTCATCCTGATCCTTTTTCCTTTGCCTTTCCTCTTCCATCTTCATCATTTGCCTTTTTTTTTCTTCTCTTCCTCCTTCTTCAATTGCCTTTCTTTCTCTTCCTCCTCCTCCTTATTCTTTCTTTGCCTTTGTCTCTCCTCCTCCTTCTTTTATCTTTCCCTCTCCTCCTCCTCTTCCTTCTTCGTTTGCCTTTCCCTCTCCCTCTCCACCTCCTTATTCATTTGACTTTGCTTTTCATTCTCCTCCTCCTTCTTCCTTTGTTTTTTCTTCTCTTCATCATTCTTCTTTTTCTTCTTCAGTGATCATTCTTCCTCATGCCTCATTTGATCTTCAGGCTCAATATCTGATAGATATTGCTTTGCATAATACAATTCAAATGCTTTGACCCTTTCTTTATCATTCTCAATCTTCATTATAGTTTGGTACCCTTCATAACGCTCATATAGATGGGAATGACAAATCATTTAATTAAGTCTCATGAAATCAAATGGCGGAGGATTTCTTGTCTGATGAGCTTTAGACATTGCTAACCTGCACAACATATAAATTTAACTGCATCATTATATGTTACAACTGTCTCCCCAAGTATATAATATTACAAATTATCCCATTTGTTAAACAATCATCAACATTATAAATCGTCATAATATTTGGCTTCACAAGTAAACATCGTTGTAAGATTTAGCAAACTTAAGTACAAATCGAGGTAACTTCATAAATACACATCGCTACTGCTTTAAATGTATAAATCATTGTTGCTTCAAACTTATAAATTATTGTAGCAATCACAACCTTCATAAGTAAGTACATATCGTTGTAACATTTGGGCTTCATGCATAAATATTGATGTACGATTTATCAAACTTAAGTACAAATCGTGGTAATTTCATTAAATCATTATTGCTTCAAACATATAAATCGTTGCTACTTCATAACAAATCGTGCTAACTATTTTTTGATGCCCATAAGGTGGATAGATACAAATCGATTTGTTTGAGTATGGAAATAGGTGTTATTTAGAATGAATAGTACAACCAGTTGTAAGATTTAGCATTGAGATTTACAAATCGATTTGTTTGCATAATTAAACCTTACGAAACTCACCGAAATGATACGAGTTTTGGTAATCCGACAGTGGAGGAGAAACACCCAAAAGGTTGACGCAGCCGATGGTGGCAACGATGTTGCCACTGCAAAATCGTTGTCTCAAGGATGCTCCGGCGGCAACAGATGACGACAAAGGGTGCTTCAGCGACAACAGACGAAGGCAAAGGTTACTCTGGCGGCAGCAGACGACAGCAAAGGGTGCTCCGACGACAACAGACGATGGCAAAGGGTGTTCCGGTGGAAGCAGACGATGGCAAAGGAGGGTTTGATGGCAGCAGACGACGACAAAGGGTGCGTCGTCAAAGGGAGCTCATGTTACAGTAGATGGTGCAAAAGTTTATTGCTTAGGGCGAAAACAAAACATTTGGACTTTGAAGAGTTAACATTATTCTTGAACCGGTATTTCACTTTTCTAGATGGAGGATCTCGAATCGTCGTTTCACTTTTCTAGATGGAGGACATTTTTGTCCTTTTCTCGAACCATTGTTTCTTAACGAGAATGGCGGGAAAGGGTATTTAAGTCTTTGCAACTGCATCGGACTCCAATGCTAAGTGATGCTGACACACACAGGGATACAAGCCCCATGAGCTTATATATGTGGCGCTCATTCGGACCCCCGAAATAGTGCGTCTTTGGGAGGGGGGGGGGGGCATATAACCTGCTTCGCTTTTGTTGTGATAGCTCGTTTGTCAAGCGACATATCGGGTGAGTGCTAGACAAACATTGAAGATGAGCAACGCGAGACGGCCGGTGCGGGGGTACCGTTATGCGGAGATGACTCAAGGGAGCAACGATCGAAGGCCACCACTTGAGAACGGAGAGCCCTAGAAGCTCATGAGCATCACTACTCTCCTATGCTAGTTAGGAGGCCAAAATGACCCATTGAACCGTGCAAAACTTTTGGTTGACTATTATGAAATGGTGTGGCAAAAGGATACCCCATGGGGTGGGGGGGGGGGGGGGGGGGCACCCGAAAGCCATGGTTGAGCACTCACGCGTGCTACACGTTGCACGCTCTGTCCACTCATTGGATATTGGAAGTAGCCCATTGAGGCTACCTCGTGGTGGGACTATCAGCTCAGCTTATTGGTCAGCAATAATGTCAAAATTGGACCACAGGGGTACGCATGGTTTGAAGTCCCACCTACTCACACGACTCGGGGTTTTCATGTGATCATATCATCTTCGTCCTCTCCATTATACGTCAAGATGGTGATATATACATGCTCCTCAATCAGATATAACGCTAGCTCTTGATCCGCTGCCAGAAGGTGAGTCCATCATCGCAGATCTGCAAAATGTAGCGGTCATATTCTACCAGTGAATGGATGTCTTTTTCAAAAAAAAGTAAGAAACATGCAACATTAATGGAATATGAAGAACCCGCACCGGATATGGTTTGCCCATAATGACGTTGATCAGGAACTTGGTCAAATGTTATAGTATACAACAAAACAACAACAACAACTACGCCTTCATCCCAAAACAATTGGGGTCAGCGATATGAACCAAAAAAGAAATTCATTTTGGGTCTTCCACATGAATCCTTTTCCTCCAATCATTTCTATCCAACGCCATGTCCTCGGTGAGGTTCAAAGCATTCATATCCTTTCCTATCATCTCCATCCAAGTCTTCCTAGGCCTACCCCGACCTCTTTTAACTAATATATTTTCCCATTTCTCCAACCTTCTAACTGGAGCATCATTAGGCCTTCGCCGAATATGTCCAAACCACCGTAAACGATTCTCTCGCATCTTATTTTCAATGGGTGCAACACCTACCTTCTTACGTATCTCTTCGTTCCGAATCTTATCTTTTATTGTATTTCCACACATCCATCTAAGCATCCGCATCTCAGCTACACTCATTTTTTTAATATGATGTCTCTTGGCAGCCCAACATTCCGTACCATATAGTAAAGCGGGTCTAATAGTCGTCCTATAAAACTTTCCCTTCAACCGCAATGGCATTCTACGATCGCACAACACTCCAGTAGCACTTTTCCATTTCATCCACCCAACCTTTATCCTATGATTTACATCTCCATCAATTTCTCCATACTTTTGAATGATGGATCCCAAATATTTGAAATAATCATTCACCGGTATATCTTGCTCACCAAGCTTCACTACACTCCCATCACTACTTCGTTGCTTACTAAACCGACATTCCATATATTCAGTCTTACTCTTACTCAACTTAAAACCTCTAGCTTCCAATGTCTGTCTCCATAATTCTAACTTAGCATTAACCCCAGCTCTAGACTCATCAATCAAAACAATATCATCAGCAAACAACATACACCACGGTACATTTTCTTGAATTGATCTCGTAAGCTCATCCATCACTATTGCAAATAGGAAAGGGCTTAAAGCAGATCCTTGATGTAACCCAACCGTTATCGGGAAATTGGTTGTCACCCCTCCACAAGTGCGGACATTGGTTACTACTCCTTCATACATATCTTTAATTATACTAATGTACTTGAGAGAAACACCTTTCTTCATCATTGTCCACCAGAGAACGTCCCTAGGTACTCTATCGTATGCCTTCTCTAAATCAATAAAAACCATATGCAAATCTTTGTTCCTCTCTCTATATCTTTCAATAAGTTGTCTAAGAAGATGTATAGCTTCCACAGTTGATCTTCCAAATGTTATAGTATGTCAATGATAAATACAGACTTTTGACTTCCATGAACTGGGTCATGATTTGGGTGATGCCCTAACAGGCTCAAGGTTAATTATCAAGGATCTTACATGGTCTACGCTGCAGTTATATGTTAATTTCTTGAAACTGGTCGTATGAGTGTGATAGAACATATCCTGATTGACAGGATCGGAGGCTAGCTGTTGGCAATTGTCGAATTTGAATATGGTGATGCTCCCTGATTGCAGAATTATTGTCAGTGATTCCATCTCATGTTGTCACGTGGATGCTTTCACTACAATCCTGTTTAATTAGAGTAAAATAGAAGAGATTATGGGATGCAAACAACAATTATACGCTAAAGAAGAACAAAAGATGAGGCGCTTGGCTGTTCCACAACTGGAAGGGGGTCCATCTGTTGGACGGGATAGCTACACCCGTGACTTAAAATGTCCTATATATACCGTTCCCGTGACAAATGGGGCATCTGCAGGAAAACACATTGTGGGCCATGCATGTTGGAAGGGAGAGACTCGGTCTTTTTGTGTTTGGTGTCTCTCAGCAGATAGTTCTTGCCATCTAATACACAACCACAGCTTCCTTGCTGGTTTTGTGGTTTGAAGTTTGAACCATAGTTATTTACCAGGAAGTGAAATGGATTGAAGAAGCGGAGGGAAAGCTACTGTTTTGGAAGCAATTGTGAAAGCATGGGAAAAGAAAAAAAAAAAGGAAAGGAGAGGAAAACGAAGGAAAAACAAGTGTTAAGAGAGAGGCAAGTGAAAAGTCAAAAAAATAAATAATAACATGAAAATCACAAAAAACAAGAAAACAAAAGCAAATAAGCAGAAAACGAAAAGGATGGGAGAGAAAAGCAATTTAGAGAGTGAGTAGGAAGCACTTCTCTCGAATAAGAAGGGAATGGAGCTTCCCGCTTGGAAAGAGCGATTCTAGGGACCCGTGCTTTCCTTAAGACGGCACTTCTGTTTTGAAGTTTGAACTGCAAAGAATCATTAGGCTCATGTTCATTTCATTGCATGTTGGTTGCAATTTGGGTTCTCCAATTTTTAAAATATTATGTATGATAGTCCTTCAAAGTCGAATTACCGTACCATGATCCGGATTGTGATTGTAAAATGTAATTTCTTGTATGAATGTCAGGTTCATTTAAATAAACAGGTTTACGTGGTTGATTAGGTAATACGAAAGGTAGGAGTTCCTTGAATCTGAATCTGAATCTCAATAAATTTCCTTAATTTGTGGCTAACATTCGTGTATAGATATAATGGAAACGTCGGTTATATGAAAGAAACGAAGAAGTCATGTCAATGCAAACCGACGGAATGCACCATTTGGGTAGTGTCAGCAAGGTGCAGCCAACGGCCAGCACACTCAGCATCAGTTCAGCCAGCGCAGCACTAAGTCAGCAACCCTGCCAGCCGAGCATATGACGGGGTAGCCAGCAGCGCATGTTCAGTAGAAGCATGAGGAAAGTCCAAATACAGTGCATGGGCACGTCTCCTCTTTGGGACCACTTGTGCAAGTGGGCATGGCAGTTAAGAAACCGGCTAGTTTCCAACCAAATGGGTGGGTTTTCATTTTGCTGGTTTATCATTTTGTAAAGCTTATAAATAGTCCACTGCAGCTCATATTTTATAATCTTTGAATCTTTAAGAATTGAATAAGACTTTGGTCTTTTGGGAAAGGAATTTTTCTCTTTTGTGCCTACGGGCATTAGGATCTCTTTTCTAGATATTGGAGGCCATCTCATGTGTGGTCACCTTTGCATGGATGTTGATCTTAACCTTCAAGACTCTCATTTCAACTGGGACTTATTTGTCTTGCCAATGTATGGAGCCGATGTTGTACTTGAAATGTGTTGGCTACGCTCACTTAGAAGTATCATATGAAATTTCACTAATATAAAAATGACATTCGCCAAGGCGGAAAGGCCTATGAGCTTAAAAGCTAATAACACTTTTGATGGAGAGCTTGTAGATAGCCAAGAGGCATTAAAAATTTTGGGGGCTACTCACATGGCTTTTATATGTTTGGCACAACCACTTATACAACAAGAGGAGTCCAAAGTAGAAGATTACATCCCGACGAACATGAGTGAGTTGCTTGAGTCATTTCACAATGTCTTTGAAGAACCTAAGGGTTTACCTCCTGCACGTACTCAAGATCGTCATATTCCTCTTATGTCGGGACAAGGGCCAATAAGTATAAGACCATATCGGTATGCTTTTGCACAAAAAAGGAGATTGAAAAACTAGTGCAAGAGATGCTTGAGAGTGGCATCATTCACCTAAGTTCAAGTGCTTACTCTTCGCCGATTCTTCTTGTCCGTAAGAAGGATAACACATGACGCTTTTGCATCGACTATAGAGTACTTAATGAGGTGACTTACAAAGACAAACATTCAATACCAATTATTGATGAATTATTGGATGAATTATATGATGCCAAATATTTTTCAAAGCTTGACTTAAGAGCCGATTATCATCGAATAAGAATGGCAAGTGAAGATATAGAGAAGACCGTTTTTCGCACACACGATGGTCACTATGAATTCCTAGTCATGCCATTTGGGTTGATAAATATGCCGGCCAACTTCCAAAAGACCATGAATGATATTTTTAGACTAATGTTGAAAAAGTTTATTTTGGTCTTTTTTGACAACATATTGGTTTATAGTGCTAATTGGAATGATAATCTCAAGCATGTCAAGATGGTATTGAAGGTTCTAAGGGAACACACTCTCTTTGCCAAGTGAAGTAAATGCAGCTTTGGATAAGAAAGTGTGTCATATCTTGGGCACATAGTTGAAAGTAAAGGGGTTAGTGCCGATCTTAAAAAGATCGAAGTTATGGCTAGCTGGCCAATACCGGGCACCATTAAGGCCTTAAGAGGGTTCTTGGGCCTTACCGGTTATTATCGCCGGATTATTAGACATTATGGTGTCATCGCCCAACCCCTCATGGCTTTGCTAAAGAAGAATGCTTGGGGGTGGAATAGTGAAGTGGAGCAAGCTTTTCTTAAGCTAAAACAAGCTATGGTAGAGGCACTGGTTCTTGCCTCACCCGATTTTGACAAAATTTGTCTTAGAAACCAATGCTTGTGACATTGGGATTGGAGTTGTGCTTATGCAAGAGTGATACCCTTTGGCTTATTTGAGTAAAGCTCTTTCAAAAAGGAGCAAAAGCCTCTCTACTTATGAAAAAGAATTCCTTGCTATTATCTTAGCTTTGGAAAAGTGGAGGCCTTACTTACTTGGGAGGCACTTCCTAATCCAAACGGATCACCAAAGCCTTAAGTACATCTTGCAATAAAGGGTTTCTACTCCTCTCCAACAAAAATGGCTCACCAAGCTTATGGGTTATGATTTTGAAATTAAATATAAGAAAGGGGTGAAAAATGTGGTTGCCGATGCTTTGTCAAGAAGAATGGAAGATGACTCTCTTTTAGTCATTTCCAAAGTTGTTTGCTCCTTTGCGGAGAAAATAAGTCAAGCTCAAATTGAAAGTGAAGAGATTCAAAAAATAATACATGAGTTGATAGAAGATCCGACTAGTCACCCCTCTTACATGGTGAAGGGAGACAAGTTATTTTTCAAAAATAATTTTGTTCTACTTAGCGACTCTTCACTTATTCAAGAGGTATTAAAATATTTTCATGACTCTAGAGTGGGAGGACAAGAAGGTATTCATAAGACTTGGAAAAGGGTAAGAAATAAACAATATTGAGCCAGTATGAAGAAAGACATAAATAAATATGTGAAAGAATGTCAAGTATGTCAAGCAAGCAAATATGAGAGAATTAGACCTCCGGGTCTTCTTCAACCATTCCTATTTCTTCACAAATATGGACCAACCTAAGTATGGATTTTATTGAAAAGTTACTATGTTCACAAAAGAAAGAGGTACTTCTTGTGGTAGTGGATCGACTCTTCAAAAGTGCTCACTTTATTCCTTTACCAAGCACTTATACAGTGCAAATGGTAGCAAAAGCCTTTTTGCAAAATGTGGCTAGGCTATATGGAATGCCACACATGTGATAGAGACTCGGCCTTCCTTAGTAGGTTTTGAAAGGAGTATTTTACCTTGATGAGCACCAAAATATGTTTTAGCACGGTGAGTCACCCTCAAATGGATGGGCAAGCTGAGGTGGTTAATAGAACTCTTGAAACTTACTTAAGGTGTTTCACAAGCGAGAAACAAGATGATTGGGTGGAATATCTACCTTGGGCTGAATGGTGTTACAACACTTCATTTCACACTACTACGAGTATGACCCCTTATGAAGTGGTGTATGGGAAACCTCCACCTCAAACTCTCTTATACGAAGAAGGAACGACAAATACTCCTTTAGTAGACAAGCAATTGTTGGCGAGAGATGAGATCTTAAGAATCCTAAAGAGGAATATTGAGAATGCTCAAAATAGAATGAAACAAGTTTATAACAAGCAAAAAAAGGATAGAGAATTTCAAATTGGTGATTGGGTATGGCTTAAGCGCATTCACCATGGACAATTCTCACTAAGCAAGAATCCCATAACTAAACTTCCGCCTAAGTACTTTGGTCCTTACCAAGTTGTGGCAAGAATTTGAGAGGTAGCCTATAAGTTGAAATTGCCTCCAAGCGTACTCATTCATCCGATATTTCATGTTTCTCGACTCAAGCCTTATCATGGACCACACCCAAGTGAAGAAATAGAAGAGACTATCATAAGGCATCCCACAAGGATTTTGAAATCCAAATTGGTGCAAAGAGGAATAAGGAGAATTTGAATCTAATTGAATGGGACAATGAAGGAGAAGCATCCGCCACTTGGGAATGGGATTATAACATGAAGAATAAATATCTAGATTTTAAGCCTAGAGGACTAGGACAATTTCAAGAGGGAGGGATTGATACGAGACCTATTGAAAAGCCTAACAGTGTATGGGTAGAATCGAGTAGGAGCGGTTAAAGAAGGGCCAGACCAGTTTGAATAGACAATCAATAGAATTGGTGTATTCAATTATAGCCAAAGTTGACAGGTCATCAGATCATCCGGGTTCAGTCCAAGCTCAGAAGGGTCAGCTAAGCACTATAGTTGGTATTCAACAGATCAACATGGGGTAAGTAGCTTTAGCAGTATATAGTTGGGTCAGTTAGTAAGGGACAACTGGATAGCATCAGTCATGGAAAGTCTTATGGTTTGCACAACCAGAACAAGGTTGACAACGATGGAGTTTGATCCATGGGCCGCCCAACCAGCTGGGTGCCACTTAAAGTCAAAGCTATAAATATGTGTTGTCTTTTGTATTTGGAAAAAATGCAGAGATTTGTAATTCATGTATCTTGTAATTTCAGGAGAGATCTTAATAAAGTTCGAATTTTGTTTTGGCTCCATTCTTGAAGAAGGCCTCCTAGAGAGGAATCGGCCTCACTAGACTCTTCATCATACAGTAGAGGATTATGCTCGCCTTTAGCGATCTTTATCAACAACTGATGTGGCTTGTTCATTTAACATAGCAGATCACATCCATCCTTAACGCACATCTGCTAATGTACTGTGGTCGAACATAGACCGCAGAAATTCAATACACAACGACCAATTAATTTAGAGTTTTCTACTCTAGATCATTGATTTTATTTCTGCAGATAAGTGCAAGAAAATTACAATAATTATGCAAATTCTAGATCAGTTTCATACTAGTATTGATGCAAGTGAATAACTTGCAGTTTGAAGCTACCGCAAGCCTCTCAGGATCATCAAATGAGAGCATCAACTTAATAATTCATTCACCTTCAGTGAACTCGAGCATCTGCTCATTCACTGCTTCATCTAAGCCAGCTAAGTGCATAAGCACTTAACCGATCTTCTATTGCTTAATTCATTCTTGATTCAGGCTTTCCTCTTATTGACAGTTTTAGTCGAGAATCGAAATCCAGAGCCTACTCCATTGTTGCACAATTCTAAAGGCTAGAGGATTGCAAAACCTTATCAACACAATCAAACCGGTGAGACCGATCCTAAATTATGTGTGTTGTGACCTCACTATATGTGAGTGCATTGCGGTGTGCTAGAAGAAATGAGAGAGCAACACCTGCGTTGGTTAAGTTGAGGATGCATGTGTGTGTTGTTTAGATCATACATGTGTGTGTGTGACAGTCGGTCTTTGCAAATTCAGTGCCTACGTGCACATTGTGTCCATTGGTGGTTAGATCCTTAGGGAAGATCTTATCACATGTATACCACACTGCGGTGTCACGCGGACCCTACGCTAGCCTATCGCATCGGCATTGCTTCATTGCTTGTGTGCAAGGTCGATAAACCTCTCTCGACAACAAGCAATTTGTATAATTTGTACGCTGTCGTGTGGCAGAGTTGAACATTCGACTGCGTGTGTAACTGAAACAGGCTGGGAGCCTTTCCTTTGTGTTGATTGTGTAAAGCTCTTTTAATGTTGCTTCAAGCTTGTAAACTAGCCACAGGCTAGACAAAACCCCTCTCAAGCCTTGTAATAGTGTAGTGAAATAGTGGGAGACTCACCATAAGCACACACTACATAAGTGGCACCTTAAACTCAAGCTAGAAAATGTAAGAAGCTTAGGCAAATTGCTCAAGCGCTCCAATCTTTTGCATGTTTGAACTTTGAGGACCTTTCACAAGAAAAAGTGCCTTAAAAAATGGATCATAAATCTAAGGTCGCACCAAATGGTATAAAAGCTAGTGAAGGCCATAGACTCAAAGAAGAGTCAAGCTCGCACTATGGGGGTGAGGAACTCACTCGTTCTTTCTTTGTTGAGACTCATGCCGATTTCATGAGAAAGATAACTCAAAGAGATGGTAAAGCCAATGCGAGAATGGAAAAGATGGAAATGCTCATGTTGCAACTCACTCAAAATGTTAATGCAATTGTGGGTCGAACACATGAGAGGACTACACCTATCCAAGCTCATGAAAACCGTGGTAATGAAGAGGAAAGAGTGCATGAAGTTCCTACTTGGAACAATGCTCAAAAGCCAAAGATCAAAGTTGTGTTTCCTACTTTTAAGGGAGAGAATCTACGAGAGTGGCTCTTTAAAGCCATTCACTATTATACTTGCCACCAAACTCTTTGTGACCGCAAAGTGGATGAGGCTATTGCACGATTAGAGGAGAGTGCACTTAGGTGGTATTCATGGTACAAAGTCATGTATGGGAAACCGGATTGAAACAGCGTCCAACAAGCTCTTATGGAAAGATTTTGACCAACTATGATGTTCAATCATAGTGTCACTCTTAAGCAACTCAAGAAAAGAGGCACTCTTGATGATTATCAAAGTGAATTTGAAGAGATATGCTCTATGCTTTCACCAATGGATCAAAAGATTCTTTTTGGCTCATATGTGGGAGGTCTTAAAGATGAGTTACGAATTGAAGTCCTTGCTTCAAATGTTCATACAACCAGAGATGCTTACAAAGTGGCTAAAATATTTGAACAAAAACTAAGGCTAAGTAGCTCACTACAAAAATAAAAGGGAAAGGACATTCCCAAGCATGTCAAGCCTTCTTCAAAATAGGAGAAGAAAGTAGGCTTTCAAAAGATGAGAACCGAGTTTGTAATCCAAGCACAACTTGAGAAAAAAAGAAAAAAGGTGAGTGTTTTTTATGTGGCGATCCTTGGAATCCAAGCCACAAGTGTAAGAGTCTCAAAATTCTCCAAATCCGTGAGGAAGAAGAGGATGATAAACTTGAAAAATGAGGAGACACTAGAAGAATATGATGAATCTAATGAAGAATATCATGCTCTCTTCGAAATATCAGGTCCCCACTCCATAAAGCTTGAGGGCAAGCTAAGTTGACACAAAGTATGTATTCTTGTTGACACCAAAGCAACCCATAGCTTCATAAAGAAAGTGGTGGCCAACTCATTTAACTTTAAAACCACCAAAACATGTAAGTTTGAGGTAATTGTTGGGAATAGTGTAAAGCTTGAATGCAACCAAAAGAGCAAGGCCCAATGCCTAGTCATACAAGAATATGAATTTGTGGTAGATCATCAATTGTTAGCTATCAAGGGGGCCGACTTAGTGTTGAGAATTGATTGGCTAAAGACTCTTGGCATGGTGACTTGGGATTTTCAAAACATGTGCATATATTTTAAAGGTGACCAACATCAAATCGTTATAAAAGGAAGAAAAACACCATCCAAATAAAAAAGTTAGTTTAAGAGTCCTCACCACACTCAAATATAATTGGGGCAGACAAATTTTTGAAGAGCAAAAAGGAGATAAAGAAATTCAAGGCATTTTGAAAGACATTCATCATAATTTAACAACTCATCCCAATTATGAAGAGAAAGGAGGAATTTTATACTTTAAGGGACGTTTAGTTGTTTCAAATGGGAGCCACATTATTAAGGAGCTTCTTGAAGACAACCATGATTCTTTGGAAGCCAGACATATGGGTGTGTCAAAAACTTTCCAACGATTAAAAAGAAACTTTTATTGGAAGGAAATGAAAAGATCAGTTTGAGACTATATGGGAGTGTGTCAAAAGTGTTAAGAAAATAAGTATGAAGGTTTGAAGACCTTGAGACACTTAAACCCCTTACCCATTCTCGAAGAAGTTTAGCAAGACATTAGTATGGATTTTATAGGATCCATGCCTCTATCTCATGGAATGAAAGACATCTTTGTGGTTGCGGACCGACTTTTCAAGTATGCCCATTTCATGCCCTTATCTAAAAACTATACCACCAAACACGTAGCCCAAACTTTCCAAGACAATGTAGGTAAGTTATATGGTTTGCCTAAAACAATTATATGTGACCGAGATTCCATTTTTCCAAGTGTCTTTTGGAATGAATACTTTCAACTTAGTGGAACCAAAATTCAATATAGTTTCGCTTACCATCCTCAAACCAACAGTCAAACCAAAGTAGTAAACTGATCCATTGAAACATATCTAAGATGTTTCGCTAGTTCCAAACCTAATAGTTGGATCACTTACCTATCTTGGGCCGAATACTCTTATAACACAAACCATCATTCAACCATTGACATGACCCCATTTGAGGCCTTGTATGGATATCCACCTCCCAACCCAATCACTCATGAACATGGTAGTTCACAAGTGGTGGAGATAGATCATGCCTTAAGGAGTCGAGATGAGATCTTGATGATGCTTAAACACAACATTTCACGAGCTCAAGAAAGAATGAAGGTTCAATTCAATAGAGGAAGAAAATATCATGAGTTTGAAGTAAATGATTGGGTATGGTTAAAGAAAACTTGAGCACATAAACAAAAGAGTATGCATTCACAAGCTAATGCAAAATTGGTACCTCGATACTACAGACCCTTTCATGTTTCACAATTGAAACCTCATCATGGTGAACCACCACAAGATATCCTACCTTTAAAAGAAGGCATTCAACCAATGCGAATGATTCGAAGCATGTTAAAAAAGAAAGAAAATCAAAGAATAAGGAGATTAAAAGTTGAATGGAACAAAGATGGTGAGAAAAGCATTTCATGGATTAAAGAGGAAGAATTTTTCAAACGGTTTCCTCACTTCACCTTTGAGGACAAATGGTAGGTGGAGCATGGTGGGCTGATGCAAACTGACAGAATGCACCATTCAGATAGTGTCAGCCAGGCACAGCCACACAGGGCACAGCTGCACAGCAAGAGCCTTCGGTCGGCCAGCACGCTCAGCGTCAGTTCAGCCAGCGCAGCACCGAGTCAACAACCCCGCCAGCCGAGCGTGTGATGGGGCAGCCAGTAGCACATGTTCAGTAGGCGCATGCATGAGAGAAGTTCAGATACAATGCATGGGTGTGTCTCCTCTTGGGGACCACTTGCTCAAGTGGGCATGGCAGTTAAGAAACCAGCTGGCTTCCAACCGAATGAGCGGGTTTTCATTTTGTGGGTTTATGGTTTTGTAAAGCCTATAAATAGGCTACTGCAGCTCATAGTTTGTAATCTTTGAGAATTGAATAAGACTTTGGTCTTTTGGGAGGGGGATTTTCCTCTTTTATACATACGGGCATTAGGATCTCCTTTGGAGATATTGGAGGCATTTGCTTATGCAAATACCTTTCGGCCAATGACGGCTAGCTTGAGGCTAACCGACTTGGATTCAAGCTTTGATCATGCGATTTGCCTTGATCATGATCATCACACATTCGGCAACAACCGCAGATCCTTTGCAACTCCAACACACCTGTGAAGACGTCAAGAGCGTAGTGCTTACCACGCAAAACTAGTGAGTACTTAACATTTTTGTAGTTCATTCTAATTCCTATCTGGTGCATGTTCTTATACTTGTATCCTTCATGTGCCGAAACTGCTTGGACCGAGCGTCGATGGCTACCGCACTTCAAGATCAGGCCATGTATGTGCAGCGAGGCCTTTTCACTATCCACACTTAGCGAAGGGAGGTTTTTCGATCAAAGTGGAACATCCTGCCGCTTAGTGAAAGAAGACGCACAGTCTTCTACATTTAAGTGCGCAGGCTGAGTGGACTAGAGCCACAGGCCCAGGATCAAGCAATATCACATCGAAGACTTGCCGCACTCTGCTCGTGCGCAAGCCAGATTGTGCCACGCCCGTGCTACCGCACACTTACCTTACGCAGCACCTAGCCACAACATCTCTGTCGTGCTTCAACGCATGTACATCGCATGCATGCGCTACCGCACGCCTTTGCAACTGCCGCAACTCACGCACAACCTTCCCGTGTGCAGGCCGTTATACCTTCGCATGACGAACTTCTTCTACAGCAGCGCATCGGATCGATGCATCCGCTGACTCCAGCAGCGCAGTCTTGTGTGTCAGTGCATGCACGCGCACCTTGTGCACCTCAGCTATTGTGCATCCAATGCCATTCCTCTCCTGCAGTGTGCATCCACGTGCACCTGAGCTTAGCACACACCTGTGTACCACACTGCAGTGCCGTGCAGACCCTGCACCAACCTATCACATCAACATTGCTTGTGCGCAAAGCCGATAAACCTCCCTCGGCAACAAGCGATTTGTATAATTTGTAAGCTGTCATGCGGCAGAGTTGATTATTAGGCTTAGTGTGTAGCCGAAACAGGCTGGGAGCCTTTCCTTTGTGTTGATTGTGTAAAGCTCTTTTAATATTGCTTGACGCTTGTAAACTAGCCATGGCCTATATGAAACCTCTCTCAAGCCTTATAATAGTGTAGTGAAATAATGAAAGACTCACCGTAAGCACACACTACACAAGTGGTGCCTCAAACTCAAGCTAGAAAACATGAGGAGCTTAGGCAAATTGCTCAAGAGCTCTAATCCTCCGCGCGTTTGAACTTTGAGGACCTTTTACAAGGAGAAGTGCCTTAAAAAATGAATCACACCACATGTCACCATGTATTATGGTTCCTAAAAAACAACCTCACACACACCACTTGTAAGTCGTGGAACGTCTCCTTTCCATTCAAGTTTCTCTACCTAGGGATGCGAGTGACGTATCTTGCAAACCTCGCCCAAAAGTAAAAGGGTTCATATCTTGTGACACATGATCCTAGCCATCCAACTGAGTGGAAACGTATGGTTGAGAATGTGGTACTACTGCAAGTACCGCATTATGTTGGACGTCTAGGATGAACTTAGCGGCATCATATGTTGATGTTGTCAGTATAGACCGAGTATGGGCAGAAAATTGATACGATACTAACCTGAATAGGCTATTTTAAATAGATGTAAAAAATACTTAAATTTAATTTTTTTAATATTTTTAATATTATTTTAATGTTTTAACACGTGTCACATTCTGATTGACACCAAATATTTTTTAATTATTTTTTAGCCTACTCAAAATGATTCACTTGAGAATCGGTATCGGCCAATCCGTCTGAATCGTTGGCCAAACTATTCATAGCCGATACCTTACTGACAACATTGTCATATGTTGTAAGATCGTACGATCCTTTTAGAAGCCAAAACAAAATAAGATTGAACATCTAACAAGAAAATGAAAAGAAGCAGATCAGGTCATGCTGAGCATGAGCTTTTTTGCTCAAGCCACCAACATCGTGGCCGTCCGTTTTGCATTTTGAAAAGTTAAAAAGTCAACAGAACAGTTATATGCTAAGTGGCATTCATCCAAAATGCAAACAGACCTGATACTCAGACATTAGCAGATCAGGTCATGCTGAACATGAGCTTTTTGCTCATGCCAAGATCGTGGCCGTCTGTTTGCATTTTGGATGAATGCCACGTACGCTTTAACTTTTCAAAATACAAAATGGACGGCCACGATGTTGGCATGAGCAAAAAAGCTCATGCTCAGCGCTTCCGTTTCCGTAACCCCAACCATAGATCAGACCACGCGACAACTAACAAAAAAGCAACAAAAATTTCTACTTTGTATAGAAAATAGAAAAGCAAACAAACCCATCTAATATTTTTGTCGAATTAATATATTTTTTAAGATAAAAAAGAAAAATAAAATAAAATATGATCGAACAACGCAAAAAATCTCTCCCCATCCTTCTTCCCATTCATTACTTGAGACTTCCGATTCAAATTCCTCGTTCCCTATCAATTTCGAAACCCCCAACATCATCTAAATCATCACTAGTTCCATGAGAAAACGAAAATACTCCATATTTCCCATCATATATAAAACCAAAACGTAACACCAGAGGCTCCCTGAGAACCGCTCTTCCTCCCTTTCACAAGCTAGCCAAACACGACCAACATCAGATTTTCTTAATTCCCATAAATAAAAAAACTCAACGCTTTGATGACGGTAGCTCCAAGACTGCCTGATCCTAGCCTAGCTAATTTACTATCAAACAGGTCGGGTTTGAACCCACTGCCTAACACAACCCAAGGACCCATCTAGTGATGGTCATGCTGTATTTATAAGCAGAATTCGGTCCTTTTCTTTTCTTAGGTAGTGGCGTCAGAGCCCCAAGCCAAACCAACTATCGCGATCTCAATATCCAAATTTCAAGATTTAATGAGCACCATTAATCATTAAAGCGATGAATATGACAAGTAACTGCTTGAAGAGGACAATGACAGGTTAATGGCACCTCTGACGGTAGAGGTGCTTTGGATACCGTTAACCCAAACATCATGGGTTAGATGCTTTACCTTTCAAATGAGTCCCACACAAATTTTAAAAACCACACAAAAAATGAACGGCTTCAAAACAAAGAAAAATAGAGGTCGTTGAGTTTCCGGGATCCAAGGCAGGTGCCCTCTTACCAGATACGGTCTCCAGGTTAAAAACATCATCCCCATTTTGTCAGAATGCAAAATTAACCTTTAAAGAGTTATACGATGACCGACCGAGATGGATCGGGTCAGAGTGTGCTTTGACGGCATTTCTGGATGTTGTTTGTTAGTGAGAGATCTGATCCAGATCGGTTCAAAACCTGTTCAGATATGCATTAACAAAGTTAATAAAGATCAGGGAGATCTTGATGACAAAAAACATGGTATAAGGTTCAGTTTTTAGAAAATGTCAGAGTGCCATGTAGAGGTGGATAATCACAAAAGACTCCTATTGAGAGTCATACTCCTGTTAGGGCTAATGGGCAGCTTAATGAGAAATCCAATCTGACCAGGTTTCCTTCTGAGAATCACGTTTTGTATGGGAGACATCCTAGCCGTCCAGATGCTGATAAGTGGATTCCTACTCAAGATAAGACTACAAGACCAAGTTGATTTAGAGTTTGCTGTTAATGGGATTGTAACCTCTGATAAAGATAATCATGAAAGATAATGTCTTCAAGAAAAATTGTGTAATCTTGTATTATATAAGAGAAACCTTTCATCTCTCTAAAAAAGTGTAGAGAGATAGAGAGAGAAATTCTTTTGGTCGTAGACCATCCTGGTCTAACCACATTAAGATTGTGTGCTTGTGTGGTTTGTTTATTAATTTAGCATTGTTGATATCATGATGAACAAAATCCAAAAACCTGTACAAATGAGATGCTCATCACTTGGATGGGCCTTACCTTTTTTTTTCGATAACGTTTGTGCTTCGGATGGATGGCAGAGGTTGCCGTCAGGTTGTTGTCCAAGAGAGCAACAGCCACTTCAAATTGCATTATTCTTTGCCTTGTTTATAATGACAAAATAAAAAAAACCGAGAGGAAAACTGCCAAGAATGAAAACTGAGGTAGCAGCATAGTTCAACTGCTCTAGACTTCTCAACAAAGGGATTTTCTTCTGTTGGATGAAATGCTAGTGTAGCAGCATCATTCAACTACTCTAGACTTCTCAACAGGGGGTTCAACATGATCAAAGAGGTTGGTCTTCAACGGAGTCTAGGATGGATGCATCATGTTTCTATGGAAGGTGGTATCATCAGGATCCACCTCTCTCAACCAGAGTTTGAGGTTTCTCTTAGGGTTCACGGATATTCGATCCCACGAATATCGTGAGCCAAGATCAACAAGATTGATCCCACGATATTAGGTCCCACGAATATCGTGAGATAGCAACAAATGTGATTCAGGATCAATAAAGCTTGCAGCATCAGCAACTGTTCAGCTGAAAATGTGGAGTGAGATAACGTCAAATGTGATTCAGGATCAACAGAGCTCGCAGCATCAGCAACTGTTCAACAAAAAATGTGGAGAAGGCCAGGCGAGTAGGATTAAACACTTATTTGATAACAAAGACCTTTGAAGTAATCTGAGTTAATTCTTTTGTGCAATAAAAGATTTTTTAGATCAACAACTATTTTTCATGACAAATTGGCAAAATATTCTTAGAATCTTTGGTAAAAGAAATCGCTTGAGGTCTAAATGACACATCCGTGGCTAGATTCTCCTCTCCTTTTCTCAATAAAGAGACTCAGACTTGACCCTTACCTGAACGGGTAACAAAAAGATACTACTATCTTCCCTAAAGAGGATGTGTTTTCATAAAAAACTTTCGAGGAGAAATAAAGTTTTTGTCAAAACTCTCTATTTCTAGACTTCTCTTATGGAAAGGGTGTCGCTAACAAAGGTTGGAAAGAATATCATAGAGGAGTGATTCCATCACACTCTCCCTAGAAAAAGGGTCCTCGATGACAGGGTGGCCTAACAAAATATATTTAGGATTACAAGGAGAACGAGCTTTCGTTGAAACTTTTCCTAGAAAAAGGGTTCCTTGTGTGACAATAAAGATTGTTTTGCAAACTGTTCGTGAAGCACGAGTCCCTTCAAACTCTCCCTAAAAAAAGGGGTTCAACAAACGAACAATAAAGACATGTGAAAAGAACGAACTCCATCGAACTCTCTCTGAAAAAAAAAATTCTCGCAAGAGAAATGATTGATAATTGATTTTGAGCTAGTTGGTGGATGAATTCAACACAAAGGTCGAATCTTGAAAGATCATAATTGTTGGATGCGACCCGAAGGTTAAAAAAACATGATTGACTTTGATAGAATCTGTTAACTCAAAGGTTTTGCTTGCTAAAAATTGATGACCGGAGGTCTGACTAACAAAATAGATGACTCGAAAGTATGATTGATAGACTGGAGTGACTCAAGGGTCTGACAAAGATTGTTTGGTTCGCAGATCTGAAGATTAACATTGAGTTTGAACCCCAATGCGAGTCTAGTGTTTGGATTGTGACCAGTATGAAGACTGAATTTTGACAAAGTACCAGTACGAGCACTGGATTTCAAAAGACAGTACGAGTACTAGATTTTAAGAGATTACTAGTACGAGCACTGGATTTTAAAAGATTACCAGTATGAGCACTGGATTTTAAAGATTACCAGTACGAACACTAGATTTTGATAGATCGTCAGTACGAGAACTGAGTTTTAAAAAATTACCAGTACGAGCACCAGATTTTAAAAGATTACCAGTATGAGCACCGGATTTTAAAAGATTAGCAGTACGAGCACTGGGTTTTAAAAGATTACCAGTATGAGTACTGGATTTTTGAAAGATTATCAGTACAAGCACTAGATTTTGAAAGATCGTCAGTACGATCACTGGGTTTTAAAAGATTACCAGTACGAGCACCGGATTTTAAAAGATTACTAGTACGAGCACCGATTTTTTAAAATATTACCAGTATGAGCACTGTTTTTAAATGATTACCAGTACGAGCACTGCTTTTAAAAGATTACCAGTACGAGCACTGCTTTTAAAAGATTACCAGTATGAGCACTAAGTTTTTAAAAGGTTACCAATATGGGCACTATTTTTAAAAGATTATCAGTATGAGCACTGTTTTTTTAAAAGATTACCAGTACGAGCATTGTTTTTAAAAGATTACCAGTACGAGCATTGGTTTTTTAAAAGATTACCAGTACGGGCACTATTTTTAAAAAAAGAGAAAAACTAGGACATCTCCAAAATGAAGGATAATGTAATAAACTCCCCAGAAACCCAAGAGACCTTCAATTCTGTAAAAAAAAAAAGAGTGTAGAAAGACCATCATGAGAAAAGAATCTCAGGATATCAAACTGCCGAATCTGCCAAGAATTTTCTTTATTTTTGTGAAATTCTTTTATCAATATCCTTTCACCAATTGCTTTCATAATGAGAATTCTTTTTTTTTCGTGCATATCAAAGAAATTGATAGCCTTCTTGAAAGAAAGTCAATTGCAAGTAGTTTGAATTCGAATCTTGATTCTATGAAGTTAAGTCTAGATGGAGGTAATACTCTAGGCAGAAAGAGGGAATATTTTTCATATATGTATTTATTTTCAATCATTCTTGAATTAACTGCAATTTTTATCTTATTGGCAATTTTTTCAAGTTATCCTGACAAGAAGTGAGAGCTTGATATCTATTTTGATGTATCCAGGCATTATTTTTATCCCTTTTAGGATCGGATAACGAGAGTTGTCCAAGATCCTTCCCTTCTTATTTTGATCTGAGTGCCTGGGTTCTCAGATTTGCACACTTCCCTGTGCTCCCCACTATCCCACCATAGGCAGTTCCCGTTCAGGGTAAGGGTCAAACCTGAATTGTTTCTGTAAAAGGTTATCTGTTTTAAAAGCTATTCAGTCTCAGCAATGAGACGCCCAAGATCAATCATTTTTCAAGCTTTAGGGAACCCCCCTTTCTTCCTTTTGCAAACCCCTCTTGGATTTATTGTGCAAAATTCGAAGGTCCCATCATGATTTTTCTTCATTTAAGGATTCTGTTTTTTGTTCCCTTCAGGTTAAGGGTTAAGTCTGAAACTCATTTTTCCATGAGGTATCGTTCCCTTCAGGTTAAGGATTAAGCCTAAACCTCATTTTTCGATGAGGTATTGTCACCCTTCAGGTTAAGGGTTAAGCCTGAGCCTCGTTCTTCCACAAGGTATTTTTTTTGTCCCATCCAGGTTAAGGGCTAAGTCTGAGCCTCATTACGATGAAGTTAATCTTCTTCTTTATTCTCTATTCCATATCTATCATTACCGTCGGAGCCAATTCTTTCATACCCGGTCAGATTCTTCTAACTGGGGCATTTTTATAGTCCAAATTTAGTGTGTTTTTCTTTACCACTAAGCTCGGCTTTCAACCGACTTACTAACAAAGAGGGGCATCTGTAAACACCTCAGATTTTCATCATCATCCAGTGTTTATATTTCATGCAATTGCATATCACTGCATGCATTTGGTATATCATTTCATATCATTTCATGGCATCGCATGTCATTGCATCTCATTATCGAGATCCAGAACTCCTATTTTCAAAATATTGAATCCAGATTCGAGTTTTAAAACTTTTCTTGCAAAATCAATTTCAAAACCTGGGTTTTGAATCGACATTTTGTCATTTGCCAACCCCCAGGACACTTATATTTTAAATGTTTTTCTCAGAAAATAATCTGGATTCGTTTTAAACTCAATTTCAATTGATTTCAATTCTCAGATGAAATCCATTTAGGTGGTGTCGCTTCTGGATTCCTTTATTTATCATAAATCTCAAAAATTTTAGACTCCTAGTTGGATCAGGACTCTGTATTTTCATTTTTTTTTAATCTTTTCAAAACTCTATTTTGGTTTAAAACCAGTTGTAGTCATATCCCTTGTCCATTTCCTCCATTTTTGACCAAAATCTCAGAGTCCTAGTTGGATTAGGACTCTTTTTCAAGAAACTCAGTCAAATTAGGACTTTTCTTATGAGTTTCAGTCGGATTAGGACTCTATCTTTCGTGGCAATTTCATCTACTTTTAATCAAATCTTTCAAAATCTTTTGAAATGAGTCAAAAAACTCAGAGTTTTAGTCAAACCAGAACTTTATTCAAAGAGTCCCAGTTGGATTAGGACTCTGATCTTGATTTTGAATTTTGAGAGAATCCCTCCAAAATCTCTTTATTTATCTTTCCAAATTTCAAAATTGTTACATCTTTATTATGAAGTTTCAAAATTTTGGGATTTTATCCGTCAGTCCTGATCGAATCAGGACTCTGTCCAAAGTTTATTTTCTCACTTCATTTTCATTGGTTTTCAAAAGTTCTTTTTAAAATCTCTTCATTTTCTTTTTAGGAAACCTAAAATTGTCAGAGTTCTAGTCGAATTAAGACTCTTCCTCAAAGTCCTAGTTGGACCAGGACTCTGAACCAGACTTCAATTTTATCTTATTCTCACTTGTTTTCAAAATCCTTTCATTTGTTTTCTCAGAAAATCTAAAATTCTGAGAGTCCTAGTTCAATTAGGACTTTGTCTTCAGAGTCCTAGTTGATTCAGAGCTCTCTTTTAGAGTTTCAGTTGAGTTAGGACTCTAACCCTGACTGTATTTTCTGATTTATTTTTATTAGTTCTGATGAAATCTTTCAAAAACTTTTTCATTTGGCTTTCAAAATCCTAAAATCTTAGAGTTCTAATTGGTTTAGGACTCTGGTCCGGAGTTTTAGTTCGCTTAGAACTCTATTTTCAAACTTGTGTATTTCATCTATTGATCTTAACCTCTTTTTAAATCCATTTTCAGTCTTTATTTCAAATCTTTCAAAACCCAGATGTGGGCCCATTCAGTTGGTGCCATATCTAGAGGAGTTCTGACCCGGTCAGAACTCTATGCCATTTCAAAACTTTAAATTTCAAGTCCACTTTTGAATCTTTATTGAGAAAACCTCTTATTTTCAAATTTTAAAATTGATTTTTGAAAAACCAAATGGGGCCCACTTAAGGTGGCGCCACATTTGATAAAGTCAGGGTTAGACTAGGATTAGTCAGTGTCCTAGTTAGGTTAGGGGTTTAGAGGAGTCAAAAACAATTTTAAAAATTCATTTGTCATGGTTAGACTAGGATTAGTCAGTATCCTAGTTAGGTTAGGGGTTTAGAAAAGTCAAAAACAATTTTGAAAATCCATTTCATTTAGATTTTTAACTAGTGATTTTAAAAAAAGTTTTAAATTAAAGTTTTAAAAACCAATGTGGGCCCACAGAGGATGGCGCCACATTTGGAGTTATTCTGAAACAATGTCATACGGTATACCGAAACGACAAAGAATATTCCTGTGAATAAATGAGACCACATGTTAGCCTTCTACTGCGCGTAGAATGACATCTTCCACCCACTTAGTAAAGTATTCTATTGCGACAAGAAAATATTTATGGACATTTGAAGCAGAAGGGGTGATGGGACCTACGACATCGAAGACCCACATAGGGAACGACTATGGAGAGACAACAGATTGCAAATATGTTGTTGGCGCGTGAATAGAAGGTGTATGCATCTGGCATTGTACGCATTTCTTCACAAAATGATAACAATCTTGTTGCATGGTCTTCCAATAATATCATGTTTGGATGATCTGCTTAACAAGAATTTGGTAACCGACGTGACCACCACAAATGCCTTCGTGCACTTTTCGAATGACTTTCTTAGCTTCTTCTTTGTCTACGCACCTGGAATACTCAAAACTGAACCCACGACAATTTTGACAATTTAAACACTTCTTGGTATTGTTTGAGAAAATCGATGAGCCTTTCCTTCTCATCTACGCTCAAACCAGTGCTGATTTTAAGAATCTTCGAAC
Source organism: Nuphar pumila (assembly GCF_984573655.1). Taxonomy (NCBI): domain Eukaryota; kingdom Viridiplantae; phylum Streptophyta; class Magnoliopsida; order Nymphaeales; family Nymphaeaceae; genus Nuphar; species Nuphar pumila. The sequence goes on along the minus strand of NC_143254.1, from coordinate 134,062,176 downwards.
TACCCTCTGAACCAATATTGATGTCTTTAGTTGGGTCCTAAACTGGGGTCGATGGCTCATCTTGTTCCTGAATCGCTGCAAACTCTGACAATTCTTGAAGAGATGAATCAAATTCTACAGCTTCTTCTGACTGCTTTGTGACTTTACTGTTCTCAGTTCTTGCCTTAACCTGATAGATCTTCGCAGACTTTGACATAATTTATGGATTGACGCCTAGTCTCCTTATTGATCGGGAAGACATTCTGAAATTTTGAAAAGGAGTAGCATTTTTAGAAAAAAGTTGGCTTATCATGAAACAAATCGCATGAAATGGAAAGGATAAGTGACAACGAATTTCGAAGACAAATTATAGAGAAAGAAGGGAAGGATGGCATCCCGATGGATAAGAAAAAATGATAACTTTATTGAAGATTGAAATGATGACATAAAAGAAATGAAATAAAATGGGACATCGTCCCTACAAAATGCAAAAATCAAAGAACTGAAGTAGAAAAAAAATGATAACAGATGCTCTTAATGGGTCCTCATGATGAAGACAGTATCCTTATGAGATCTGTTGCCCACGAATCCCAACTCTGCTCTGTACGGATGATGATCAGGGATTACTGGCTCTAGCCGGCCACCTCCATTCTTGCCTAGGCCTTTGAAAGTCTGATAGTCGTGTTTCAGTAGAAGATCAAATCCTTTCTTGACTTTTATGAATTTTGAGAATAAAGGATGATCTCTGAAAGTGTTGTAATCAAGACGACCTCCGATTTTAAAGAAATGTGGTCCTTGCCATCGGACCATTATTGTGGTATGCTTCGTCTCTAGTGTTGCCTCTAGCTTCAACATCTTGAGGCTTTCACTGAGAATAACCGCTTCCCTCTCCCTGATGCTAGAAATATCAGCAGTATAGGTCGGTCGGGGAATCATAGGCTGAGGCAGCCTTTCTTTTGGGTCTTCCCTCAAGACAGTAGTAATTATGTCGCCCTTAGACCACTTAATGCACTGGTGTAGGGTGGATGGCACTGCATTGGCATTGTGAATCCACGTTCGTCCCAATAGAAGATTATATGTTGGCAGCACATTGACAACGTGGAAAAGCACTGTATGAACAAAGTAGTTGATAAATATTTCCAGGAAAATCTTGCCCTTTAATGTTTGTCCATGATTATCAAATCCATAAATGGTGATCGAATCTGGTGCGTATTCTTCTTCTTTTACATCCAAAGTCTTGGCAGTCATTTCAGGGTAAATGTTGAGGCTACTTCCTCCATCTACAAGCACATGGGATACAGTCATCTCCCTGGTTCGAACCACAATGTATAGTGCATTGTTATGAAATGCATTGGGCTTGGGTAGGTCTTCATCAGAGAATGTTATGGGAGCATTGGTCATGGTCTGATTAACGATCTGGGTCATGTCTTTAAGGGTGGTGCCTGGCTTGACCTTGATTTTTCACAGTAAATCGTCCAAGACTTGCTGATGCTTGAGATAAGATCGGGCCAATTCAAGGATCGGGATATTTAAGAGGGCAGTAATCGGTCTTTGCACTATACTGACCTTCTCCTCTGATGCTTTGCCCTTTTCAGACATTGATTTAATAAAGCTTTTGGAGAACCATGGCATTCTTTTGGCCACCTTAGAAGATATCCCAGCAGGCTCTTTTGAGACTTTCAGCTTGTTGAAAGCTAAAACGAGGTTCATCTTTTGAGTATTGGACTGGGTCTTATGTAATACTAATACCTGATGTTGAATATCAATATCACTGCTGGGGCATGGCTGGATGTGATCTTGTGGCTGAAATGGATGATCAGATATCATTACGGTTGAATGCTGAAGGAATGGCTGATTCAGTATGGTCATCTTTTCATCTTCGACACCTTCCACCAGAAGATTCTTGTCAATATAATCCTGAATAATATTCTTTAGAACAAAACAATTTTCAGTATCGTGTCCCACTGTTTGGTGGAACTTACAAAATTTGTCCTTCATTTTACCCATAACCATTGGTGGATCAACTACCCTTGGAAGCTTAATCATGTCGCTGCCAAGCATATATTCTAGCACTGTTTCGAGAGACTGATCCAGGGGAGTAAACTTGCAATCATAACTCCACCCTTCACGCTTCAGCTTTTCTTGAGGCCTTGACCCTTGCTCAAGAGTCTGCTGAGGCTATCTATCATACCGAGGGATCGACTTGCCTTTGTGTTCGTTCTTGCTGAGGTTTGATTCCCCTGAACTAGAGTTGTGATCTTTTGCATTTCCCTTGTGGTGGTTCTTACCATTATTGGCGGAGTAGGTGAAATGGGTTTTCTTTTTGGATTTTTGCTGACTGTTGTTCCTGGTGAACATGAAGCCCTCATAAGATCTATTTTTTATACTCAACTCAAGTCATT